>NC_140579.1:69369770-69679770 GCF_964204655.1 Triturus cristatus | reverse complement strand
CCGTACCAACCATTATCCCTGTAGTTTCTCTTCACGCCGCCAGGGAGGCTTCCCCCCACAGGAAGAGCAGATGTGTTGGAACTTGCATGCCGCCCCGTAGGTACATTCATTGGCCTAGAACTTCCAGCAGATAACTGGTGTCCCACTACTGTGTGGCGCCTTCCATGAGCTGAATTGTTTGGTCTTATGAAATGGCCTCCCCTTCCCCTTGTGGGGGGGGCCCTCGAAAGGACTGCTCGTTTCTACCCACCCATGGTTTGGCCTCCCGTGCCACCATCATCTTGTGTATGAATCCTGAAACATCCTCCTTGTTCCACTCCATCTCTGGGTGTGTCTGCATTTTTAGCCTGAACCCTTTATCATATTCCGGCCATGCATCACCTGGGAACTGTCTCTGCGCGTCGTGGATGTTGGACTCGTATAGCCAAAGGTCAGCTGCGCAGCGCGGGAATTTCTCCACTATAATACAGGCCATGATCCGGAATGCGTCAAGCCAATTATCAAAGCTTCTCTACTTACGCTCTTTTCTCCGTTCCCTTTTGTCCTCATCCTTCTTATCACAGGTGGTCAAGTCGAGCCCATCTAACTGTATCTCCAGGAGTGAAAAAATATCAATGAACTCCTTCCTCCAAATCCTCTCCTTGACCGCCGGTGGTAGGAGGCTAGCTAGCCCTGTGGCCCTGGTCGTTAATGACGCTGGGTCCGGTGAGGGGTGCATACATGCATCAGGTACCGCTAGTGTGGGGGGGGAGGATGGGCGCCGGGGGGAGTACTCCCCCAAGCCACCGTGGGATACCCTATCTCGCTCTGGCCCTCTATGACGCTCCGCCCCCCTAATCGCTGCCAGCGCACATGGCCTGGGTCTATCAGATGTCAAGGTAGCCCCGAGATCTCTTCCTCTGCCTGGACCCCCAACCCATCTGGCCCTCCCATGCCGCCTTGTGCCTGTGCGCCTGGTGACCCTGCTTGCCTGCCTAATCCCTGCAGAAACATTGGTGCCAGAGTCTTGAAACATTCCTGTAAAATTGCACTGATATGCACACCATTAGAAACTGTGTCCGTTGACCCCCCGGTTGGCCCCGCCGCCGCCGTGCTGGCTACAGGTGGCTGGGTCTTCCTTTGGGGGGCCTTCTTAGGTGCCCCTGCCTCCGCGAGCTTGGCCGGCGCCCTCCTCTGTCGTTTGGCCACTGGTGCGATGGGCACCGTCTGGCACTGGTGACTTGGCCCCTCCTCGCCGTCTTCCTGTAGGCAGGTGTGCAGCCAGTCGTGTCCGTGGACCTCGGAAGCCGCCCGGATCTGCCGCATCAAGTCGTTGAGGTCCTCCTGCTTCCTCTTGCCCCTTTTTGCCATCCTTCTGGCCGCTGCCGCTGCTGCCTGTGTGCGGGGTGCTGCCGCAATTAAATGCACCAAAAACACTGTTGCCTAACCCCTTGAGTGAGGTTGGACGCTGCTGGTTATGCTGCGGGGTGCTGCCGCATACGTATGCACCAAGACACCTCCACAGTAGTTACTCTAAGCACACCGCCTTTGAGTAATTAAAGCCCGTAATGTTTTAAGAGCTCCAAGCCCTCGTGAAGTGTGTGCCCTGCGAGCGTTGGCTCCCTTGTATCTCCGTATATGCTGAGTTCACGCCCAGCCTTTGATCCCAGCTGTAGCCAATACCCCTCGTTTTCTGTCCAAAACAAATCCAAACTTAGTCAAGTCAGTTACCATTGCTTACTCCTTTAATTGTAGAAACAGAAGCACCGGGGATTGAACACGTAACCTTGAGAGTAAGAGTCTCAGCCCTTAAACATTAGGCCACAGTGACAGTAAATTTGAATTCCAATTCAAAGACATGGGGACCACATCCTGGCAGGAAGCATGCAACCTCCCTGTCACAAAGACCATCCAATCACCCCTCAATCATTTCACTGCATGCAAAGTTTGCAGAATTGAGTGGAGGCTGGGACTCTATCCATTGTTTTAAAAGCATATATAATATGACTTAGTCTGACATTGCCATTTCTATTGCTAGTGTGTTTTAATCATAGCAGTAAAGCCTGCTGTGACTGACTTCCACTGCCAACTTTAGATCCACTTACTGATAAATGTATTTAGTCCTTTTGTTACATTGAATTCTTTTTTTATTTCTTAGTATACTTCTACATGATTGTGTTTATCAAGGAGGGATTACACAAATACATTTCACACACATTATTTTTCATATTTCAGGGCACAAGCAGATTAAGTGATTTGCCCAAAATCACTGGGTGTTGGACAGGATTCAAACGTGGGCCCCAGGTTCAAAAGGCGGTAGCTCGTGCCACTAGGCCACATCTCCTCCTAATAGCTTAAAGCTCAGCATCACATAAATTCATCGGAAACCCTCAAAGAGGTGAAGAATGAGGGTAGATGCAAACATTTACCACAATCAACCACAATGTGGCCCAGAATAATGACAGTAATGTAATAATGTGCATAAAACACCCATTGTAATCATCTTGCAACAGAGATGCATTCTCGCTTCCTCCTCTCCGCACATCTACACACTTCCTTCTCTCTCAGAATCTGATCAGTGAGGGCTGGCCTGGATTCTGAATTAACAGACCTAAAGTTCTAGGACCCAGATAGTCACAACGTTAATCTTGAAGTTATTAAAATGCCAGTTTTGTGTTGTTGGTACTGTAAGCCTGGGTGATTTTCACCTGCACTAATACAATAGCTCATAATTTCTAGTATTACGATTGTTACGTGAAACGCCTAAGATTTTGCAATTACCATCACATCACCTTATGGAGCCTTCTGTTGGGTAAAAATCCTATTGAGGGAGCACAGGAAGAATGTGAGTTAACCATTTACAAATGGTTTGCACCGGATGCATTTGTAGCTCGCTGGTTGTGGATGTCTTCTAACCTGCTTTGGAGAATATCCAGGGGTTCCAATTCCAAGTTGGAACTGGGTAATTGAGTTTGAAGTTTATTGGGATTAGGAGGTATTTTTATTTAAATTGTAGAATTCCTATTTTTCCTTTAACCATATGCAGATTATTGTCCAAAAATTGTGCTGCGAACGGACAGAGTACAACTCTGTAAATACAGTTTGAAACCGCAAAAGCTTTTCTACTCCTCTCACACACGGAGACAGCTGTAGGCAAAGTTCCTGAAGTGATGTCACAGTTTCACAGCACTTTCATGAAATTGAAGTGAAGTCATAGTCTGACGTCAGATTCCTGGCATGAGGTCACAGTAAGCCATCAGGTTTTGGAGTACTGCAGTCTTACGTCAAGGTTCTGAGGTGGTGTCACAATGTCAGATAAGGTTTCAGAAGTGAAGTCAGAGTCTGGCACCTGGATACTTGAGTAATGTAATAATCTGACTTCACGTCACGTTCCTATAGTGACGTTTCAGTCATGGTCCAGAACTCAGGTTATTGTATAGTCACTTTTCCTTTCCTCTCTCTCCTTATTCATCCTGAAGTGTCACTCCACACTATCTGACTCATGAGTCCATAATTAGGGCGAAACTGATCGTGGGTTTGTAATGAAGCGAGGAATCCGTGGTTTATATAAAAATGATTCTTCTTTATTTAAAGTGCCATGAAAGGACCCACTGGTGCAAGAGCAAAGGCATCCAACTCAGTCAACCTCCAACCGCTTCGCAGCCTTTTAAAGACAAGCTCTTGCATCAGTGAATTCCATATTACACATGCAAATTCCAAATGACATACACAATAAGGTAGTGACATAAGGAACTCTAAACTCTATAATAGAGATTAAAAAAGACACAATACCACATGTATCCTTTTAACAAAACCAAATAAAACAATTATTCCAAAATATAATCATCAAATTTCTTAGGCATTCTAGAATTCCTCTTTTGTAACACAGAATTTTCTTCAATCGAGGAATCCACAATTTCTTGTGCTTTGGATTCAGACACCTTCGTTTCAGTCTGACATGCACCAGGTATATTGAATTCTTCAACACTCATGTGATCTTGAGGAATAGCATTACAGGTGCCAATCTTATCATCAAACCACACATCACCATCTTCATCTTGTCCAAAAAAACATTCTTGCCCCGGTTTAAGAACAACAGAGCTTTTGCTCCACCAGCCCTTGTCCTTTAATAGAACAGCAGTATCAGTCACTCTTTCGACTTTGAAGGGAAGAGTGAATTTGGATGAACCCTTACGATTCAATGTTGGTTTAATAATACGTACCCAGTTGCCAATTTCCACACTTTTACTCTTTGTTTTATGACACAAGTCATGATCATTTTTTCCCGAAATGCGAGAAGCTGTTATATTCCTTCTGGCTTTGGCAATAGACAATTCATAAGTTTCCCTTCCAGTTTCTTTTTAAACAGAGGTGTCAACAAGGATTTGGCCTGTCTACCTCTCATTAACAAGTATGGAGATACACTAGTACATGCATTCGGGGTTATGTGGTAACTCCAAACCTTTTCTTTTAAAAATTCAAAATCATCAAGATTGCTCTCCAAAGCAGCTTGAATCCCTTCTTTTAAAAACCTATTGGCCCTTTCTACTTGACCGTTTGCGCGGGGACAATATAGTGGTGCTCTCTCAGAATGCACACCAAATTTATTCATAAACATTTTCATCTTAGTGGAAATGAATTGCACTCCATTGTTAGACAAAAGGGTAACATGCACACCTTCAATTCTGAAGATGTGCTCCAAGAATACAATAACTTCATCAGTAACTGGATGTTCTACAAAAGTTTAATACATCCACTTTGAAAAATTGTCAATGACAACAATTAAAAATCTCTTCTCCCTGCCCAAGGATTCATACGGACCAGATAAACCAATAAAACCTTTCTCCCTCGGACCAGCAGGACCTTCTTGAACTGATAAGGGCTGAGTAGATACTTTCCAATGTTTGTCAGATTTGACACATACAGAGCAATTATCCACCCATCTCTCAACACTTGCATCCATGCCCGGCCACCAATAATGAACCTTGAGCAATTTTTCAGTACCAGACACTCCAGGATGTCCCAAATGAGCTAACTGGATACGTTTATTCCTGACACCAGCCGGTGGCACAAACAAATCCTGTCTCAACAAAAGGCCATTTTCAATGCTTAGTTCATCGGCAACCTGAGCAAAGCTTCTGCGAGGAATCTCTAATTTTTTACAAGGTGGCCACCCATTGATAACAAAATGCTTGACCTTGGACAAAATGGTATCAACTGCTACAGAATCATTCCATTCTTTTTCAGAAATAGCAGAATTACACGAATCAACGGCATCAATCAATGACACAACACATTCATGCTGATCAATGATCTCATTTTCACACTCCTCCACAGGCGGAAGTCTAGATAAACAGTCTGCAGTAACATTTTTACCTCCAGGAATGTGCTGAATTTCAAAATTAAACTCTTGAAATCTTTCAATAAGTCTTACAAGCCTGGATGAAGCTTTACCGCTTCGGACTCCATCCATCATGTAAACAAGAGGCTTGTGATCTGTAACAAGAACAAAAGGTCGCCCCCACAAAAAATTCTTACGCTTTTCCACTGCCCATACACAGGCCAAAGCCTCTTTTTCGATGGTACTATAATGCCTTTCAGCTCCACGAATTCCTCTTGAAATGAACAAAATGACTCTTTCTTTGCCATCCACAATCTGTGTAAACACAGCACCAAGCCCAATTGTACTGGCATCTACAGTAACATAAGGTCTTCCTTGAGAATCAAAAGTATTGAGACCAGGTGCTTTAGCTATAAGACTGTTAACATTATCAAAGGCTTCATCATGAATGTCTGTCCAAATAAATTGAGACCCTTTTTTCAAATGTTGTCTGAGAGGCTCAACCACAAGAGCATAACTCTTAGCAAATCTTGAATAATACTCGCCCAACCCCAGAAAAGAACGCAAAGAATCTTTATCTTGAGGCCTGCTAGCTTTCTCTAAAGTATTAATGAGATCTTCCTTTGGAAATATGCCATCAGGAGTGATCCTGTGGCCCAAATAATTAATCTCCTCTACAAGAAACTTGCATTTGTATTTACTCACTGTCATCCCCTTGCTTTCTAAGATGTTCAAAACATTGTCAAGAATCTTGTTGTGATGCTCACAAGTTTCAGCAAAAATTAAAATGTCATCCTGAAATGACTGCACACCACTTAAACCCTGAAACAGGCTCTCAATTAATTTTTGAAAAACACTAGCCGCTGAGGCCAACTCAAACGGCATTCTCAAAAACCTATAAAGACCAAATGGAGTGATGAATGTTGTGAGATCTTTTGAAGACTCATCAAGAAGCACTTAATGGTACGCTGATTTAAGATCGATTATGGAGAAAAACTTTGCACCATTAACAGCTGCCAACATTTCCTGAATTCTGGGTAAGGGATAAGTGTCTACCACAATATTTTTATTAAGAGACCTAAGGTCCACACACAATCTCAAATCTTGATTTTTTTTTAAGGGCAATAACTATAGCAGAAACCCACTCAGAACTATCTGTGGATTCGATGATGCCCTCAGAACACAGAGTATCTAGGTGAGATATAAATTTTTGCCGTATACCTAGAGGAACCATGCGTACTTTATGTTGAATTGGCACAGCTCCTTTTTAAAGCTTGATTCTGTGTGTATAACCTTTTACTTGCCCAACTTCATCTTTAAAAATATCACTGGGTTTCTTCAGAATAATCTCCAAAGCAGACTTATCAATTGAAATGCTATTGACAGTTAAATCTCTTAATTGAAAAGGGCAATCTGAGCCTGGTCATAAAATCACACCCAACTTCCCCAAATCAAACCATCCTACTATGTTTTTACCATCAATAGCCACATACATTTTTGTAAGCACCTTGCGTCCCTCAAATTCCAACGTATCTTCAAAGAAGCCTAACATGGAAATATCAAAATTACCAAACGCCTTGGGGTTAACATCAGTTTTCATGAGTTTAACACTCCTTGAATTATTTTTGAAAAAAATATCGGAAAGGATGGTAATCGGTGAACCTAAGTCCACCATGGCTTCAAAAGCTACGTCACCTACTAATACAATACCCAAAGGAGCCTTAAAAGGAATGGTAATGTTGTTTACAGAATCATCAAACAAATCATCATAAACAGTAAGAAGTAAATTTCCTAAGTCATGCTCTGCACTAGAAATATTATTAACACTAGAGTTTGAAATTTTCTTTGGTGCTTTGCACACCGATGAAAAATGACCATTTGATGCATTTTCTTTTTAAAGCCGGACAGTCCGAACAATTGGCCAAGTGTGTTTTGGCACCGCATCTGTAACAACTTTGAATACTGTCTCTGTTATTTTTGGCATTTCCCTTATTGAAAGATTGTATGGCACAAACAGGAGAAGAGGAAGCAGCATTTCTAGATTCTTCAGCAGTGATGACCTTTGAGGACAAAATAGACCTTTCAATTCCTTTAGCCAAATCTAACACTTCACCTAATGTAGGATTGCGACAGGCAAGGAGTCTTTCTTGTACTTTTTTTGACTCACAATTGAACACAAATTGATCTCTAATGGAGAAATCTACTGTAGGAAGGTGGATATCTGACTATGGTTACCCCCAAATTTTTGCCTAGTGTCTAGCTGGTTTTTCGACTTAGTTGGCCTGAGATCCTGCCATTCAGGACCTCAGCCCATCTGCTCTCTCTTTAAAATGGACTCCATGTACCCTAGGTACATACCCAATTGGTTGGATCACCCTGTCAGCCCCTGTACCAGTGTACACTAGGTACCCAGGGCATTGGTGTATCTAAGGCCTGCCAGGGGCTGAAGCATGTATTATGCCACCCCAGGCTTGGCCTAACAAATTTGACACAACTGGCTGATCACTCAGCTGGGGTAAGTTGGTGTAACCACCTCTTACTTAGGTGTAGTATACCTATACCTAACCTTAAATGGGACACCTGGTAACCTATAAGTCACTCACATGGCAGGCCTTAACAATCCTGAAGGCAGAGTGCTTGGTTTCATGTGAGATGGTGCTCTGGCATGAGCTGAGCCTGTCTGCAGTGGTCGGAACAACTTCCTTCTACTGTTTCCAGATATCGTCATACCATATACTCTTAAGTGCATTATGAACCTCGCGGTTAAATGCTATCTTTGGTTTGGCTTTATCAAAACATGTCGAGTAAGGTGTCATACGAATTGGAATACTAACCCCTCGCCAATTCTGGCGACGGGGTTAGCATTCCACCCTTCTAGAGGGACACGACATGTACAGTACCTGAAACCCGGGTAAAATCAGACATAGCCTCAGCTCCACAAAATGGATGCTGCCACCACAGACACAAGTCTGCCCTCCTGCTGCTGGGAGTCCTTCCAGCTTGGGAGGTGTGGACAAAGGGTTTCCGGCCAGGGGAGGTGCGTGCACCACCCCAGACAGGATTTTGTGTATTGGTCAGGTAGGGCTTGAAAGAAACCAGACATGCCTGAGGCTCACAAGGAGCCTCGGTGCATATGCCAGTTCAATCCGGTCCTGGGGCACACCAGTCCCGGGCCTGGGGCGAGCTGGACAAAGGATTGGGGGTGTAACCACCCCCCTTCCTGGTCCCACCCTTAGGGAGGGACCTAGCAGGTAGTCCGGCCCCTAGAATCCGCTTAAAGGTAGGAGCTGTGTCCTAAGACTTCAGACATCCTGGAATCAACTTGAAACTAAGAAGAAGACGGGAACTTCGACGCTCTGCCGCACAGAGGACTGAAGCCAATCTCCCCTGTGGTCAGGGAGTGACCACCTTGCTAACGCAAGCACCATCCAGCGAATCAACGTCTGCTTTGCCGCCGCCTCCCGCTGGAGCCCGAGCCCAGAGACTGACAAGACCTGGACCTCCAGACCTCTCACCGCCCGATCCACAGTCCCTGAGAAGAGGAGACCCGTGGAGGCACCGAGACACGTGGAGCCAGCCATCTTGAAAAGACCACGACAAGCTGCAAGCGCAACAACCGAGGCTCCCTCCGAGTTGTGCTTTGGGATCTGAGAAGCCCAACCCTCGAGCAGCATCTGCACCAAAGGTGAGCCCTCCAGCATCTCCACGATCTGCGTGGGGCCCTTCTGCATTTTGCCACTCAACGCGCCTAACCGGTTGCTGGCCGCTGGCTAGTGGCCATCTTGGCGACGAACTTCAAGAAATACACCACTGGTCTGGTTGCTCCAGACTGGCCCTTGCTCCCCTCCAAAGGAGCAATCCCTCTGACCTTGCTGGTCAGAGCCATCAGCTTATTTCGTTTTCCACAACAATTGCTTTTGCCAAGGCTTGTTTGCTTCGATCAAGTCGCCGACACCGCCGACAGCGAGAACCTGCGTGGGACAGCTCGTGACTCGACTCCTGGACGTCGTCGACCTTCAGGGACCACGTGGCTGCAGAGACAAGCTACACCTTCCTTCCTGTTTGCACCCAACATCGCCTGGTACCCACCTGGTGCCACGCTGGTCACTGGCTAGTGACTGTGAACACTGTCCCCTCTGCTTACAGGTCTTCAACATCTCCGATCCACTCTTGGATCCACCGCATCTCTTCCGGACCGGCCGCCTGCAGCATCTTTGTCCACAGGCTCCATTGAACAGATAGAAGAAACCCGACGCACTTCGACGCCTATGCACCCGCTTCCTGTGGGTGAGGTAAAGCTGGCACTCCGGTGCCCAAGTGTAGAGAATCATCTCTAGTGTCTGTGTTTCCAATCTTAAGTTCCTAGTCCATCCGGAAGATCCTCTTTGCAGTAACTTTGTACTTTTTACGCACCCATTGAAAACCTATGGGAGCTCGCGTGTGACTATTTGCTCTGCAAACGCAGCCCGTGGACCTCCTGGTCACTAACTGAAGTTAGCTCCTTGTAGGCCCAGCGATTCTAGAGGCCCTAGGCCTTTTCCCTTTTCTGTTCGTGGTACTTATACCACTATTTTAGTATATGGTTTCAGCGGCCACCAGGGCCTATCCATATAAAGTGCAACTTCTGTGTATTCTACTGTAATCTTGTTTAACGATTTGTGCTCCTGTGCTCATAAAGAGTCTAGGGGTTACTTTGAGAAATAAATACATATATATTTTGAATATATATCTTTGTGGTGTCCTTTCATTGGTGTAAAAGGGGGTTGCATTTGGTAAAACAGCTTGCTTAACACGTTTCACGAGTTTAGCCTCAAAGACTGCTTAGCCTACGCTAGCTAGTCCGAAAAGGTTGACTTACAACCACACCATAAGGGTTGCTTGGCATGGTACAAGGTGGTCACTTTAACTAGTGAACATCATATACCAGGCCAACTTCTCACATTGGTGAGCAGCGGTTGGATTTGAGCTTGCTGTGTTTTACCATTGTAATCTCTTGGTTACCAATTGAAAGATCACATAGGTACCTATAGGTACATATAAAACAAGATTAGATATACTTAAGTTCTACTGAACTTAGTTGTTGTAGAGCAAAGGGAGTAGCACACCCTGACTACAACTACTAGATAGGTTTAGTAGGTAAACCCAAGTGTAGGTAGATTGCAACACATCCACCCACACTTAAGAGCAATGGCTGGGGCAGAGGGGTCCAAGGTACCCATCTCTGTTGAGAGTGACCCCCAGAGGGCACCATCCATCTTTGCTACCCTAAATCAGAATGAGCTCAGGCATTTGGCAACTCTTAGAGGCCTTAAACAGCCCAAGAACCCTACCTCTGCTGAGCACAGAGAACTCTTACAGAATGATGAAAATCAGAAAGAGCTCGAGAAAGCTTCCCAGTTAGCCCCCTTAGGGACAGGAACAGGAGGCCCCCCTTCTGAGGATGCCACTGAAGTACCCATTTCCAATAGCCATCCCTTAGATGAGCACCATACTACAGAAGAGGAAAGTGGTGGGGATACAGATGTGAGTGAGGATGAAGGGAGAACTAGCCCAGTGCCAAGTGTTATACTTGGCCCAGCTAAACTAAGGCTATTGGGGACTGACAATGGGATCATCCCATTGGATCTCCCCAGTGGACTTAACCAGAGGTCTGGGAGGCAAAGGAATCACTCAGGTGAATCTAATGCTTCTCATACCTCTAGAGGCTCTCAAGGTCACTCCAGGAGAAGGATGACCACCCCTCAGAGGAGGGAGCATGAGGCCAGAATGCAGGAAGCCCAGCTGAGGATCAGGAAGCAGGAGCTAGAAGTAGCCCTGGTGGAAGAGAAACTGAACAAAGCTAGGCAACCTAGAGAGAGTGGGTCTATACCCACTGGTGGCAGCAATGTCCCTAGGGACAAATATAGGGTCTTTGACAATAGGAACCTGTCCAAGATTGTGCCCCCCTACAAAAGTGGGGATGATATTGCTGGAGCAGAGTTTTCTGTTAGAAAATTCTGGGGTTTTTGAAGCTCTGGCATGTCTATGCGTTTTATTAATTATTAATAATTAACAACTAATTATTAGTCTTGTGCAAGTGTGTTTCACTAATCAACCTGTTTGTCCTAACACAAGAGAAGGTTACACGAGGGTCAGCATGCGTGTGCTGTTTATGTATTCACAATAACGTGCAAGTTTTCATGTTTAAATGTTGCTGTGTGCTATTTATTTTGAGCACAAAACGCTGTCTGAATTAATGCTCTATATGTCGCAAAGCTAGATAAATGCATACACATAAGGGTGTTAGTGGGGTTAACACTGTTTAGTCATTATGATGTAGTAATCTTTATTTTGTCTCTTTAATTAAAGATGGTCTATTGTGGCCTATGGAGGCCTTCATGAAAATAACTGAGAATAATTTGAAGCCTGGCTGAGCTCTGGTACAGGCGAAATCTGTGATGTGACAAGGGAGACCCCTGCTGGAATTCGGTTACAGACAACTGACCGTAGTCCTCATATGGAAATTTCCGGGAGGACATCAGCAAGTTTGGAGGATCTCCAAAAGAAATGATTTGTCCTTGGTAAACGAAGAGCCTCAGAAAGAACTCTGTGTTAAAGCCGGTTTGCCGAGGGAAATGAACTTTAATAGTTTCAAATCTTTGGTTCCTGTTCCGAAGTTTGCGTATTATGACTTTTCCTGAGCGGAGATTTCAAGATGTTGCAAAGTTACATCCCTTCCTTCTCGTTCTGCTCAGTGCTACAATTTTACTTGTCAAATTCATGTGGGTTTCCATTGTATTTTGCATTATAAAATATGTTAGCTTAGGGAGGGCTCTCCCCACACTTTCTTTCGTCGCCTTGCTGCGTGAACTTGCGTTGCTGAGGACTGATGCTGAGGACCTTATCCTGAAAGACTTTTGAGAGACTGGTCCTGACCCGTTCTGACACTAGTTAGAATAGGTAACTATAAGAAATGATTTATTCTGATTTACTCTGACTAATTTTAGATAAAGCAATATAACTTTTAAATATGGTGTTGGTTGTTTCTTTACTTGTCATTTATTGAATTATGTTTGATTATTGTTTATAGATTGTTTATATTATGTTAGGCAACCACTAAACTGGTCCTATCGCCTAGATACAGATGCAGGGTGCTTTAGGAGTTTTCTTCCCACAGGTTTGCTGCTGGTAGAGTATTGGAGCGTATGTTAGTGAAATGGGCCCTAGCGTATGATGAATGTATGTGCGTGTAACTGTAAAATTACTCTATCTGTGGTAGTGGGCATATTTCTGATACCCTGATCTGTATCAATTTCTCTGGTAGCAGAGGATGGTTAGATGGTTGTCTTGATCCGATAAGATAAGATTGCTTGTAAATTAGCTTATTGATTATTGATCTATTTTGATGTTTTTGGTATATGTACTAATACTAAATGTTGGAGTCGTAATGTTGAGTTATATGTAGTGCTTCTGGAACTTGGAAGCTGGAAGCAGTTCCGTAGTAGGGCAGAGGAAGGTGTATATGCTGCTCTCGGGAAAGACGGGATTGTAAGGAATTACGTGTAACAATAGAAGTTGCGCGTTCACATTGTCTGGGTTCGGAATCGGTGACATTGTTGTATGTTACTATTAGACATTTCTAGTATATAAGGAGTGTGAATCATAGTAAAGGTTATCTGTGAAACTCTGGTCTTAAGTCCCAGGGATCCGTAAGGATTGCCGTTAAAGCTTATCGCGGGAGGAATAATAGGTATTCTCTGAGCTTGTTTGAGGAACTGAGGAGAGGTAAGCTGCTTAGTTGTTGTGAGTTATAATTCTGTACAGAGACAGGTTGTGCTGTTCTCGAGAAGCAGGATTCTGTGTGCATGTACTATATTTTTCTCGTATGAATGTGCGTGAATGCATATACATTTATTGATTGTAAGACTCTTTTGGATACGTCCTAGAGGAAACAGTTATGAGATGTATGTAAAATTGTTGACTCTTGAGAAATAGACACTCTTTTACTATTCTGTGGTTAGCGAAGCAGACAATGGAGATGTTTTTATGTTGTAACTAATAGATTTGTAGAAATTTTGACACACGAAGTCTACTGAGAGTTTTTGTAAAGGAGGGGTAGACGAGTGACAGAGACAGGAGACAGAGACTGCAGCGGCTGCTGACGTCAGAAGGTTCGCGCACTGATTGGATAGTAACTCAGAATAGGGTTCGCGCTAAGATTGGTGCGTTAGTGTGAGTCGCGCAGGGATTGGAAGAACTGTTTAGTGACGTAGACGCTCCATACGGAAAGAGTAGAGAGTTTGGTAAGCGTTAAAATGTATTACCAAGAAGAGAAAAAGAAGAAAACCTTCTTTGGAAAGGTTAAGAAGTGGTTTAGCAAGGATAAAGAGGTTAAGACAAGAGAGGGTGAGTTGCTACCTCCAGCGAAAACACCTGCATCCTTCATGGTTGCGAAATATGGATTACATACCTGTATATGGTTGCAGAATTGGGTCAGGTATACTAAAGAAGATGGTGTTTTAGCATTCCCAGAACATGGTTCATTTAATCTGGCCGTGTTGAGAAATTTACGGGAAAAGATGTTATGCTTAGATCCGAAGCCGAGACCTACACAGTTTGAGGCTTTAGTGGAATGGGAAGAGGAAGTTCATGACCAAGAAAAGCAAAGGTCTGGAGGGTACTACAGGTATATGTTTGGGAGGAGACATGATCGTGAGACACATCAGGATCGAATGAAAAGATGGCGAGATGCTACCATGTCAGATGGATTATATCCTATGAGAACAGTTGAAGCTTCGGCTCCTTCAGAAGAAAGGGTTTCTGAGACAGATAGGAGAAGATATGGAGAGTATGAGGATGAGGTCTTGAATGATATGATGTACAAGAGACCACCTCCGTATAGATCAGAATCGGAAGAGAGTACACCAGTTGTTTCTCCGATAAGAGATACAGTTGAGAAAGAAAAAATGACACCTGAATCAAGAAATAATAGTTCTTTCAGAGAGGAAAATGCCAGAAATGCCAGACAATTAGCAAAGACGACAACAGAACTGACTGAGAAAATTAGAGAGTTAACGATGAATATGGAAGCTGTTACAGTGCCTGTTACTATAGGTCCGGTAATTCCTATACTTGACGGACAGAGAGCAGGTGAAAATGGGCTGGTAGTTCCATATATTGCAAATAATTCAGCTGGTCCTTCAGGAGATTCAGGTAAAAGAACAGGGAGAAATGACCTGAGACAAACAAGACATGACACAGGTAATGAATTCATGGATATTAGTGATTCTAGTAGTTTAGGGATGGCAATTTTAGAACCGCAGAAAAAAATAGTTTCAGCGAGAAAAACTGCGGAAATAACAGTTGACGACCTAAATGACTGGATGAAGGTTCTTCAGAAAAAGGATAAAGATTCACAAGTTGTTGATGTGGTTAAATTACGTATAGAATTAGAAGAGCTTGTGACAGGAACAGTTCCGACAGAAATCCTGAAAAGTCATCATGATGGTGAATTATTGTTCATGTGCAAGAGCATAACATGGAGGGCAAGAAATACACATGATAGACTGAGAGCGATAGCAAATGAGCAAGGAGTTGACATTGATAAAGTAAAGGCTTTACAGAAAACGTACAGGATGGATTTCACAGAGAAGGACATAGAGAATTTGAATAATTCTGGTAGAACAGGACAAATTAAAGAAATGGTGGCATTATTGCGTAGATGGGGTGATGTGGAAAAGTGGAAGGATAGGTGGTATAAGAAAAGGGATGAATGTGAAGATAGAACAACTTTCTCAGCATTTCCAGTGAGAGAAAAAGAGAAACCAGTAGAGCAGTTTCCCATGAGAGAAATACCTGGAGGAGGATATGTACATGTTCCATGGACCAGACAGGATATTTTATCATTTACGAATGATTTCCCTCGATTGAGAGAAAAGCCCGTCGAGTGGTATAGGCAGGTAGACAGGTTTGTGAAATTGTCAAAAGTGCTGTGGGTTGACCTGAATAGTCTGTTTGATATAATTGTTCCAGCAGACTTGTGGACAGAGTGTAAAATAGTTGTGAGTTGGCCTAGTGAGGAATATCCAAGAGATCCAAAAACAGGGGCACCAGATCCATAAGTGATGAGGAAGTACGATCAGGTGATGGTATACCTGAAGAGTAAAGTTCCTCCAAAAGAGACAGACTGGGTTAAAATAGATCGAACACAACAGGAAGCAAAAGAATCAGTTCATGCTTTTTACGAAAGGCTGATACTGGCTTTTAAACAATTCAGTGGAGATGAACATCTGGGTGACAAAGATTTGAGTCATTTTGTATACAGATTTGTATATGGTCTTAGACCTGAAATTAGTGAGAGAATTTGTGAACACACAGTGGATTGGCAGAGTAAGAAAGTAGATGAGATTCTGAGACATGCAAAATATTTCAGTGATGAAATTGAAGCAAAACAAAGAAAGCTGAAGGAAAAAGCAATGTGGGCACAGGTGAAAGTTGCAGAAAGACAGGAAGCACAGTTGGTGGAACAGGCAAATAATCCAGGAAATAATACAGGAAATAGACCAAGATTTGCAGGTAAAGGAAGAGGAAGTCTTGAGGAAGCAAAGAAAAAGTTCCCGTGTCACAACTGTGGCCAACTGGGACATTGGAGGTCGGAATGTCCTAATCCACCATTAAATGAGGGTAAATCCTTAAATCAACAGGTGCAGAATGAAGGGAATAACCAGCAGCAACAGCAACAACAGCAGAAAGTTGTGAGACAGCAGCAGAGTCAAGAGCCAAAACCACCTTTACCGCAGAATAGAGGGGTACAAAAGTACAGTCAGGATTCGGGATTCTTCAATGATGAGCAGGTAAACAAACCAAGACGTACTAACAAAGTACAGCAGTACTTGTTAAAGAGTGAAGGGAGTGAGTCTGAAGGTGATTATTGACGGTGCCGAGGAGAGGAAGAGGAGTGCATACTTGGTGCAACTCTAGAAATAGACCAGGCAGGACCATTTGTGGATGGGAAAATTAATGAAGAGGGTGTTACTTTTTTAGTAGACACAGGTGCGACAAGATCAACTGTCAGGTCAACAGATGTTAGAAATCTTCCTCTCTCGGATGAAGCAATCCAAGTAGTTGGTGTAGCCAATACACAAATCAGAACACGTCTTACTGAACCAGTGAAAGTACAGATAGGGAAATTTTCAGACATGCACAGATTTATTGTCTGTGACACAAGCCCAGTGAACCTGTTAGGTAGGGATTTATTATGCAAGATGAACTGCACAATTTTCTGTACACCAGATGGAATAGCTTTTGAGACACCAGATGATGATGTTTTCTACCGGATGACTTTAGAAAATAGAGAAAGTGAATTAATTGGTACATTTCCAGTGTTCAATCCGGAGGATCTGCCTCAAGTGCTGAGAGACACAGTGAAAAGAGTAGTTTGGGATTTTACAGGAGAGGATGTGGGATTGATGAATAATGTAGATCCAGTGAAAATTGCAGTGAAAGAGGGAATTGCATATCCTAACATTCCTCAGTACAAAATGACACCAGAGATAATTGAAGGGATAACTCCTATAATTGAGAAAATGATTCAGCAAGGAGTCCTGAGAGAACTATTGAGTAGCCCGTGTAATTCGCCGATAATGGGACTAAAAAAGCCTAATGGCAAGTTCAGGATCGTGCAGGACCTGAGAAAGGTTAATCAGATTGTGGTGGCATGTTGTCCTATCGTGCCGAATCCATCGGTGATTCTGTATCAAATTCCACATGATGCTGAGTGGTATACAGTGATTGATTTGTGTCATGCATTCTTTTCAATTCCATTGCATCATGATAGCCAGCCAATTTTTGCATTTAGGTTTGGCCAGCGTATTTTAGCATGGTGTCGTATCCCACAGGGGTATACGGAGAGTCCTTCGATATTCAATCAGTTATTGAAAAGGTCGTTGGAAAGTCTGATCATGCCTGAAAGCTCAGTGCTAGTACAATACATTGATGACCTACTGGTGGCATCAAAGACACGTGAAGCTTGTGAAGTGGATACCATAGCTTTACTGAATCATCTGGCAGATGGAGGGTTAAAGGTATCCCCAGCCAAATTACAATTTTGCAAGAAAGAGGTGCATTATCTTGGACATAATATTGAGAAAGGTCTGAGAAAAGTGACTACTGACAGGATCAAAATAATCAGGGAAATGAAAGCTCCAAAAACCCAGAGAGAAGTGAGAATGTTCCTGGGTATGGTGGGATATTGTCGTCAGTGGATAATTAATTTTTCCCTGATAGCAAAGCCATTGATTAAATTGACAAAAAGTGACATGACAGATCCATTGGATCTGGATGCAGAACAATTGGCAGCATTTGAAGAGCTTAAAACAAAAATGTGTGAAGCTCCAGCTCTGGGTATGCCAGACTATGAAAAAGAATTTGAACTGTACTGTAGTGAGAGAAATGGATGTGCACTTTCAGTGTTAATCCAGAAACATGGACAATTGAGAAGGCCTATTGCGTACTTCTCATCGACACTTGACCCTGTAGCTGTGGGTTTACCAGGTTGTCTAAAATCTGTGGCTGCAACATGCAGAAGCCTGGAACAGAGTGAGGGAATCATAATGGGGTATCCTGTAAGGGTATTCGTACCTCACAATGTGGCAATTCTTTTGACAAGAAGCAGAACTCAGCATATGTCAAATAGTCGGTTGACTAAGTATGAAAAGGTGATTTTGGGAGCATCAAATGTGACTCTTGAAAGATGTATGAATGTGAATCCAGCAACACTTTTGCCGGATATTGAGAATGTGGGTATAAAGATGGAAAATGATCATGATTGTTTGGATGTGCTTGAGTACTGTACGAAACCAAGACCAGATATCAAGGATGTTCCCTTGCCTGAGAATGATCATGTGTTGTTTGTGGATGGATCATGCCTGAGAAATGATAATGGTGTGCTATGTGCAGCATATGCAGTGTGCAAAGTTTCAGAAGTTATGGAAGCATCACCATTGAAAGGAGTAAAATCTGCGCAAGTTGCTGAATTAGTGGCATTGATAAGAGCTTGTGAGATTGGGAAAGATTTGAGAACAACTGTGTTGACTGATAGTCAGTATGGATTTGGAGTGGTGCATGATTTTGGCCAACTGTGGCTACAAAGAGGTTTCTTGACATCGAGTGGAACTCCGATAAAGAATGCTGAGCTGATTGGGAAATTGCTTGAGGCGATACAGCTGCCTAAGGAGTTAGCAGTTGTAAAATGTGCAGCACATGTTTCAGGAGAGGATTTTATCACTGTTGGCAACAGGTATGCTAACGATGTGGCACAGTATTGCGCGAAATTAAATCAATCAATTAACAGGGAAAGAGAAAAGAAAGAAATGTCTTTCCCTTCTGTGATGTTTACTAATGTTCTAGAAACATGGGATGAAGTAAAACAGTTACAAGATGAGGCAGGAGAAGAAGAGAAACGAGATTGGGTTAAGGCAGGATGTGCTCCAAGAGAAACAGACCATGTTTGGGTCTACAGAGATGGCAGACCAGTGATGCCAAACTCAATTTTGTCGTCAATGGCAAGGATGTATCATGGCCAGGGACATCTGGGAAGAGACGCGATGATTAGGTCCTTTAAACAGACCTGGTACAATGCAAAGTTTAGAACAATTGCGGAAAGCATCTGTCAAAGGTGTTTAATTTGTCAGCAGTTTAACACTGGGAAAAAGACAGTGGTGAGTTTAGGGACAATTGGCAGAGAAGGAGGTCCTTTCACAAGGATGCAAATTGATTTCATTGAAATGCCCCAAGTGAACAGACTGAGGTATGTCCTAGTGGTAGTCTGTTTGTTTTCAAGGTGGGTGGAAGCTTACCCGACAAGGAGGAATGATGGATTAACAGTGGCAAAATTACTGTTGAGGGAGTTGATTCCTAGGTTTGGGTTTCCAGTTACAGTTGAGTCTGACAGAGGTAGACATTTTCAAAATGAACTCATTGGTTTGATTTGTGAAGCATTAAAAATACAGCAGAAGCTACATTGTGCATACCGACCAGAGGCTTCTGGTGTGGTTGAGCAGATTAATGGCACAATCAAAAACAGAATTGGAAAAATGTGCTTAGCCACTGGCATGAAATGGCCAGATGTTCTGCCTCTAGTCTTGATGACTATGAGATCTACTCCAGACAGAACTACAGGATTGCGTCCGCATGAAATCATTATGGGACGTGCAATGCGCCATGCATTCGTGCCTGTGAATAAATTGATGACAATAATGATGACATGATTTTGGATTACTGTAAAGGCCTGGCTGACGCAGTTCATTCTGTGTTTCACCAGGTTGGAGAAGAAGCTACCACACTTGAGAAGAAGCAAGCCCATGATCTGAGTCCAGGAGACTGGGTGAGGATTAAGGTGCACAGACGAAGAAATTGCTTGATTCCAAGGTGGGGAAGGCCGAGACAAGTTATTCTGACTACAACGACTGCAGTAAAGTGTGCTGGAGTGAGACACTGGGTACATGCAAGTCATACTCTGAGAATTCCAAGTCCGAGAGAGGGAACTGGTGAAGAGTATTATGAAGAGTCAGATTCTAGTGATGGTGAAGATCCTGAAGATACAGAATTAGTGAGAAAAGAAGCAGAGAGAGCTTCAAGAGATTCACTGCGAGTATCAGAAAGAAGATCAGATTCTGATTCTGTGAAAGAGCCTGAAGTTTCGAGTAGCAGTGGAGGAAAAAGAAAAGAAAAGAGAAAACACATTGAGACTACTCCTGAATCAGAAGAGGAGGAGATTGAAGAGCCGCTTGAGATTATTCTTGAAGAAACAGGGTCAGAAGAAGATAGAGAGGGACAGATTGCGGAAGACCCCCGAGGAGGTGTAGGGAACATTGATGAGGAGCTAGGTAAAGGGACAAATAGACAGCAAGAAGATTGCGTGTCGGAGACCCGAGGAGGGACAGAAGTAGGGAAGTCTCAAATAGTGGTGAAAGAATCTGTGAAAGAAAAGAAAACTGCTAAGAAACGAAAGCAAAGGGCAATTGAAACAGAATCGGATGATGAGAATGAACAAACAGAAGGTCGAGTTCTGAGAAAGAGAACTTCGATTGGAGAAAGGAGTGTTAAGGAAAAGCCGAAAAAGGTTGTGAAAGGAGATCGTTGGCCTAACAACAGAGTGAAAAGACTGAGATACAGGATAATAAGAGCAAATACATCGGGAGCTGAACAAGTGAATGAGGTATCCAGTCAAACTTCAAAGGCTGAAGAAGAGGAATCAAAGAGAACAAAGGAACCAGTAGAAATAAAAAGAGTTAAAAGACCCAACCAAAAGTACAGATCACCGGAATGGTCTTATGTGACACTGTCTGAAGAAGGAAAAGAAGAAACAGTGACTCAAGATAATCCGGAAGTGGTCTTGAGAGAAGTGGTTGAGGAAGATACTGGTGAAATCCTGAAAGTACTCTTGACTGACATTGGAGAAGAGTCAGATACTGAGGATTTGAATGTTGGAGATCTGATACAATTTGATGTTGAAGAAATTGGAGTGAAAAACGATGAGTATCCAAACTGAGTAAAAGAAGGATTCACTTGGACTGAGTGAACAGAAAGATCTTTGAAGAAGCTGAAGAGTTTGGAATAAACGTTGGAGATTTGAAGAGTTCTAATTTCAGTAGTGGAGTAGTAGAAGTTAAAGCAGAATGGCTAACATAGAGAATAATCAAAATAGATGTGCCTTCTTAAAAAGGTGGTGCAAGATGTGGTGCTGTTGTACTGGAATATTAATGCTTCTATGGGGTGTTTTAGTTTTATTAGTTACTTTTAAGGTTGAATTTGGGATGGACACAGAAAATATGACTAATATAGAGAAGAATTCACAAAAAGAAATTCCAATTAGAAATAGTTACATACACAAAGATAGGTCAATTAACAATTTTTCTAGTAATGTTTTTTCTAGACTGTTATATGAATATGTGAAGACAATGGAAGTGAGGGATTGCTATGTCTGCATGCAGTTACCTGCATCTGTTTCAGAGGGTGTTACTTATCACCATTTACCAGCTACATATGGTATTTCTTGTAGTATTTTAAGTAGTGTTTTTTATTTGTTAGGGAAAATAGATTATAAGATGTCTAACAGAGATAGTATTTTTGGGCATTTGCCAAAAACAAAGAACTGAATCCAGCTAAAGAAGCTAACACTTTTGGTGAGATTTTTATTGAAGAAAAAGGACTAACATTAGATTACATTTTTAAGAATAATTTAACTTGCAGTTTGAAAGAAGAGGAGAAAGCTTTCCTGGATATGGTAGAGGAAAGGAGAGTGAACATGCATGAGAAAGCAGGGAAATATGAAGTGAGTGAGACAATTTGGGACATTGAAATGGGAAAAGAGTTGAGAAATGGGGCTAGTCCAACTTTGGCTCTAGATGCACCGCAGAAGGGTAAACTATGCATTACCAGAAGGAAATCCCAATATGATACATATTTTGTGGGGACTAGTGAGTGTCATGATACATACTTCGTTGCGACTGGTTGGGGTTTCAGAGGTGGAGAAGATACAATTTTTCCAGGAGTGTACTATGTGTGTGGGAACAAGGCTTATTACAAGTTGCCTGACCATTGGTATGGCACATGTTATGTGGGTTTGGTTTTTCCTAAGATTTTTCATACAGATAAAATAAGTGATGTAGAAGATACTAACCTATTAAAACGTTTTAAGAGAGAAACTTGGTCTGAAATTGTGGGTGATATTTTTGGGGTTTTGATTCCAGCAGTGGGAATTTCTTTAAATGCTTATGGAATTCGGAAACTGTCCACAGTGGTTGATCGCTTATCGACAAATACCGCAGGAGGATTTCTTTTGGTAAATACGGAGTTAAGTGCCGTACGTGCCATGTCTATGCAAAATCGACTTGCCCTTGATATTCTTTTGGCTAAGGAGGGTGGAGTTTGTGGAATTTTGAAAGTTCAACATTGTTGCACTTACATTCCTGATGAAAGTAGAGACCTGAAGGTCTATATCAAAAATATTACTGATTTGCATGAAGACTTAGTACCACTTGAAACTGGGAGTTTATGGACTAAACTAGCTAATAAGATGATAGCTGTTAAGGATTTTATTGCAAAAATAGGTAGTACTATTATAGGTAGAATATTGTTTCCTTTGTCTTGTATAATTGTTGCTTTGCTGATACTGAGATTAGTGTGTGTGTGTTGTAAAAACAGGAGAGGGAAAGAGAAATTGAAAAATGAAAAGGAAAATAAGAATTCGAAATATTCGAAAAGAGAACCAGAAGAGATTGAATTAGAAGAATTGAGGGAGAGTGTTTATTTAGAGACTAGGAGAGATGATGAAAGAGTGACTGGTGTTTAATGTTGTGTAAGGGGAAAAGACATTTCTGATTTCTCCTAAAATGGGATTAAATTTTCACTAATTTTTTTTTGGGGTTTATTTGGTGATAAAATCACCAAAGGGGGGATTGCTGGAGCAGAGTTTTCTGTTAGAAAATTCTGGGGTTTTTGAAGCTCTGGCATGTCTATGCGTTTTATTAATTATTAATAATTAACAACTAATTATTAGTCTTGTGCAAGTGTGTTTCACTAATCAACCTGTTTGTCCTAACACAAGAGAAGTTTACACGAGGGTCAGCATGCGTGTGCTGTTTATGTATTCACAATAACGTGCAAGTTTTCATGTTTAAATGTTGCTGTGTGCTATTTATTTTGAGCACAAAACGCTGTCTGAATTAATGCTCTATATGTCGCAAAGCTAGATAAATGCATACACATAAGGGTGTTAGTGGGGTTAACACTGTTTAGTCATTATGATGTAGTAATCTTTATTTTGTCTCTTTAATTAAAGATGGTCTATTGTGGCCTATGGAGGCCTTCATGAAAATAACTGAGAATAATTTGAAGCCTGGCTGAGCTCTGGTACAGGCGAAATCTGTGATGTGGCAAGGGAGACCCCTGCTGGAATTCGGTTACAGACAACTGACCGTAGTCCTTATATGGAAATTTCCGGGAGGACATCAGCAAGTTTGGAGGATCTCCAAAAGAAATGATTTGTCCTTGGTAAACAAAGAGCCTCAGAAAGAACTCTGTGTTAAAGCCGGTTTGCCGAGGGAAATGAACTTTAATAGTTTCAAATCTTTGGTTCCTGTTCCAAAGTTTGCGTATTATGACTTTTCCTGAGCGGAGATTTCAAGATGTTGCAAAGTTACATCCCTTCCTTCTCGTTCTGCTCAGTGCTACAATTTTACTTGTCAAATTCATGTGGGTTTCCATTGTATTTTGCATTATAAAATATGTTAGCTTAGGGAGGGCTCTCCCCACACTTTCTTTCGTCGCCTTGCTGCGTGAACTTGCGTTGCTGAGGACTGATGCTGAGGACCTTATCCTGAAAGACTTTTGAGAGACTGGTCCTGACCCGTTCTGACACTAGTTAGAATAGGTAACTATAAGAAATGATTTATTCTGATTTACTCTGACTAATTTTAGATAAAGCAATATAACTTTTAAATATGGTGTTGGTTGTTTCTTTACTTGTCATTTATTGAATTATGTTTGATTATTGTTTATAGATTGTTTATATTATGTTAGGCAACCACTAAACTGGTCCTATCGCCTAGATACAGATGCAGGGTGCTTTAGGAGTTTTCTTCCCACAGGTTTGCTGCTGGTAGAGTATTGGAGCGTATGTTAGTGAAATGGGCCCTAGCGTATGATGAATGTATGTGCGTGTAACTGTAAAATTACTCTATCTGTGGTAGTGGGCATATTTCTGATACCCTGATCTGTATCAATATCCACAAGTGGATGACTGCTCTTGAGAGAGCCTGCAAAGTACAGCAGGTTCCTGAAGACCAGTGGGCAGCAATCTTATGGCTCTCCTTTGAAGGTAGAGACAGAGATAGACTCCTCACTGTTAGAAAGGAGGATGTCAGAAACTACAGAGCCCTGAAGAGTGTCCTGATGATGGGTTAGGCTTAACCACTGAACAGTACAGGTTAATGTTCAGAGATACCTAGAAGACACAGACTCAGGACTGGTCTGAATATGTGGAATGTGCCACTAAGGCTTTGGAGGGTTGGTTGCTGGGAAGTAAGGTATCTGATTATACAGGATTGTACAATTTGATGATGAGAGAGCAGATTTTAAGTAATTGTCAAAAACAGCTTCTCCATCAACACCTGGTAGACTCAGATTTGACCTCTCCCCAAGAATTGAGAAAGAGGGCAGATAAATGGGTCAGGACCAGGATCAGGCCTAAAAACCAGGGTGGTGACCAAAAGAAAGATACCACCAAGCCTCAAGAGAAGGGTGGGGATAAAGCAAAAAAGAAATCTTCCTCAGGGCCCCAAAACTCCACACAGGGTGGTGGGTCCCAAGCTCCCTCCTCTACCACAGCTAAAAAGCCTTACTGCCATGAATGTAAAATTCCTGGGCATTGGAAAACTGACAGCAGTTGCCCAAAGGCTAAAAACAAAACTGTTCCTCCAATTACTCCTGTCACACCACCTATTACTGTCAGCAGTAATCCCCCAGGTGGTGGGAGTGCCCCCAGAAATTTGGGTGGGTTTACTTGGGGAACACAGGGGGACCCTGGCTTAGCCAATTCCCCTACAGCAACTACTGTTGTCTGTGATGGTGGCATGGGGTTTGCCAACTTCACTGCCTGTCCCAACACTTTGGGTAGGTACAGACAGGAGCCCTACATCAATGGTACAAAAGCTGAGGCCTACAGAGACACTGGAGCTAGCGTCACGATGGTGGCCCATTGGCTAGTTCCCTCTGAGCAGCTTTTGCCTGGTTTCTCCTACCAGGTGACTAACATTGATGGCAAACAGAACAGTCATCCCATGGCAGAGGTATGTCTCAGCTGGGGAGGGGTCACTGGCCCTAAAAGGGTGGCAGTGTCCCCAACCTTGCCTGTAGACTGCTTACTGGGGAATGACTTAGAACTCTCAGCTTGGGCTGGAGTTGAACAAGACACCCATTCTAAAATGGTAGGCCTTCCACAAGAGGGTAGTGGGGTTGTGCCATTCACAACCCCTGTCCAAATAGATTTCCTCCCTGGAAAGGTTGGAAGGGCAGTGGTAGCCACAGCCCAGGCACAGACAGACTTCCCTGTAGAGACTGGCAGAGCTGTGACAGTCACAGCTCAAACACAAACTGAGTGCCCCCCTGAAAGGGTTGGCAAGGCTGTAATGGTCTCAGCCTATACTCAGACTGACATAGGTGTAGTGAAGCCTGAAACTATGGATCACTCCACACAAACAGAGAGTAGTGGGGAGGAAGAAAAGTCTCCCTCTCCCCAGACATTAGGAAAAGGTCAGCCTCCTCAGGGATCTGACCTCACCCCTTGTGAAGGAACTGCCCCAGAGGTAGCCAGGCCTGGCCTGGCAGAGCCTCTGATGTCAGTGGCCCCTTCCAAGGTGGGACCCAGTCTGGTGCAGGTAGCCTGCCTCTCTCTACCCTGCCTCAGTCAGCCCAGGGCTGCAGAGGTCAGGGAGGCCAGTGGACCCCCAGAGGGCCCCTGTCCACAAGAACCCCCCCATCAAAAGAATGAGGATTGCCTGGCTAGTAGCCCTAGTCAGGTGATGGGTAAAAACATTCCTGAGGGATCTCCTTTACAGGTAGTTAGGGACCTCCCCCAGGGGGATTCTGTTGGGCACAGGCAAACATGGGACCTTAGGGCCCCAGACCTGACCTGTCCCTCCAGTAAGCCCACAAAGGGGACCCAGCCTCCAGCTTTAGGTAGCCAGAGGCTGACCCTGAGAGCACAGTGCAACTCAGTTAAGGAAAGAAAGGCATCCATGGTGGAGGGGGATTGGAGGAAGGTGAGGCCTCACTTTGAGGACACTCACTTCAGTACTCCATCTCAACACCAGCCTTTTACTTTGCCAAGTGCAACAACCGAGGCTCCCTCCAAGTTGTGCTTTGGGATCTGAGAAGCCCAACCCTCGAGCAGCATCTGCACCAAAGGTGAGCCCTCCAGCTTCTCCACGATCTGCGTGGGGCCCTTCTGCATTTTGCCACTCGATGCGCCTAACCGGTTGCTGGCCGCTGGCTAGTGGCCATCTTGGCGACGAACTTCAAGAAATACACCGCTGGTCTGGTTGCTCCAGACTGGCCCTTGCTCCCCTCCAAAGGAGCAATCCCTCTGACCTTGCTGGTCAGAGCCATCAGCTTATTTTGTTTTCCACAACAATTGCTTTTGCCAAGGCTTGTTTGCTTCGATCAAGTCGCCGACACCGCCGACAGCGAGAGCCTGCGTGGGACAGCTCGTGACTTGACTCCTGGACGTCGTCGACCTTCAGGGACCACGTGGCTGCAGAGACAAGCTACACCTTCCTTCCTGTTTGCACCCGACATCGCCTGGTACCCACCTGGTGCCACGCTGGTCACTGGCTAGTGACTGTGAACACTGTCCCCTTTGCTTACAGGTCTTCAAAATCTCCGATCCACTCTTGGATCCACCGCATCTCTTCCGGACCGGCCGCCTGCAGCATCTTTGTCCACAGGCTCCATTGAACAGATAGAAGAAACCCGACGCACTTCGACGCCTATGCACCCGCTTCCTGTGGGTGAGGTAAAGCTGGCACTCCGGTGCCCAAGTGTAGAGAATCATCTCTAGTTTCTGTGTTTCCAATCTTAAGTTCCTAGTCCATCCGGAAGATTCTCTTTGCAGTAACTTTGTACTTTTTTACGCACCCATTGAAAACCTATGGGAGCTCGCGTGTGACTATTTGCTCTGCACACGCAGCCCGTGGACCTCCTGGTCACTAACTGAAGTTAGCTCCTTGTAGGCCCAGCGATTCTAGAGGCCCTAGGCCTTTTCCCTTTTCTGTTCGTGGTACTTATACCACTATTTTAGTATATGGTTTGAGCGGCCACCAGGGCCTATCCATATAAGGTGCAACTTCTGTGTATTCTACTGTAATCTTGTTTAACGATTTGTGCTCCTGTGCTCATAAAGAGTCTAGGGGTTACTTTGAGAAATAAATACATATATATTTTGAATATATATCTGTGTGGTGTCCTTTCATTGGTGTAAAAGGGGGTTGCATTTGGTAAAACAGCTTGCTTAACACGTTTCACGAGTTTAGCCTCAAAGACTGCTTAGCCTACGCTACCACTAGGGCAGCTAGTCCGAAAAGGTTGACTTACAACCACACCATAAGGGTTGCTTGGCATGGTACAAGGTGGTCACTTTAACTAGTGAACATCATATACCAGGCCAACTTCTCACATCTACATTTGCGCCATACTCACAGTTTGCTGCCAAAACTCTAAGAGCTGCAACACATTCTTCTATGGTTTCATCAGGAAGTTGTTTCCTTTTGTGAAAATAATGTCTTTCAATTAAAACATTAGGTTCATCCTCAAATTATTTCTCTAGTCTTGCTACAGCTTCCTTATAAACATTCCATCCATCTCCTCCACTACTGGGTGGTGCTATGGGGATGAGATTCTTGAATATTTCAATTGCTGCCGTGCCTAGGAAACTAAATACATTTGCTTTCAATCTTTCAGGTGAAAATGTAGTGCCATCAATGGCTATTATGTAGTTTTCAAATGATTCAAACCATTTCTTCCATGGCAATTTTGGTTTCCCTGGAATCTGCAAAAATATGGCAGGCTGATTACAAATTTGAGAAGCTGCCATTTTCAAATTAAAATTTAGTACGTACATTTTTTTTTTAACTACACTGTATAGTGGATTAAGTACACATATCACTCAAATAAAGTGTGCATATCACTGTAGAAGAAACATGGACAAATAATTATACAGGAAATGCCCAAGTAATATTATCACAAACGTGTGCAAATCACTGTTGTAAAAGTTAATGAGAAATGTTCCTTATTAAACATGTACCTCAATATGGTACCATTAGAACTTTACTTAAAACCTCCAACCTTCTAGTAAGTGAGCGAATCACTGATTGTACTCAAAGTGTGCGAATCACTGGATCCACAAGTAATATTTAAAACACACCACAACTGAAGCTAGTCAGCGCGAAGAACTGAAATGTTCCAGAAGAAGCCGCAGTAAGCCTTGCTGTAACGGATCACAGCGTTTCCGAATGCAAAGCTGGTTGTGGAAAATCCAACAACATTAAAATGGCCTCCAGGTGACGTAAAAAGTGCAAAACGTCCTCCCAAGATGGCCGCCAGTGATGTGAGCTGCGTAGAGGCACATCTGACACGTCAGCGCATAGGTAACTCGGCAACAATCGTCAGGGAGAGACGTCACAAGGATCACTCGCGTGAACAGCTCAGAGCGCGTTGCAAGACTATAGCGCGAGCAATGTCACGAGCGAGCAACAGATCCTTCAAGTAATAATTTCAAATTACAGTACCTTGACTTTAGACGAGGAAGTAGCCGTGAAGAAAGTGTAGAATCATGAAGAATACCTCAACGAATATATTTCAAATTTGTAGAAAAGGTAACTTAAGGGATTCTTTCTCAGGTTAAAAAAAAATGCAGTGGGTCGGCACAGATTATTAAAAACCAATCGTCGCCATTGTAATGAAGCGAGGAATCCGTGGTTTATATAAAAATGATTCTTCTTTATTTAAAGTACCATGAAAGGACCCACTGGTGCAAGAGCCAAGGCATCCAACTCAGTCAACCTCCAACCGCTTCTCAGCCTTTCAAACACAAGCTCTTGCACCAGTGAATTCCATATTACACATGTAAATTCCAAATGACATACACAATAAGGTAGTGACATAAGTAACTCTAAACTCTATAATAGAGATAAAGAAAAGACACAATACCACAAGGTTGCTTGTTTTCTAGTTGTGGGAGGACGTGACCTGGCAGTTCGGTCTGGACTGTACCCATTGAAGCAGGGTTAAGGCAGATTTGCCTATGGCTAGGTCCAAACTGAGATGGCGTGGTGGCAGTAGCGTAACGATAATTGAGGGGGCCCCCCTGCAAGGTGCGTGGAGGGGCCACCTCCGGACTCTATCAGGAGCTCCCCGGCCGAAGTGTAGTGCTGAGGGGGCCCCCTGGAGCTTAGGGCCCCCCCCCCGCACTGCGGGGGATGTGGGGGCCTGTGTTACGCCCCTGCGTGGTGGGCAAAAAACGGTGGCTTGGGATGCAGCCTGAGTAATCCCCAGTGGCTGAGATTAATTCAAGCATTCCATCCATCACTTTATGTTTTGAAGCACTAAGAGGAACGGATATACCCAGACGTGGGACCCGTGCTCACTGTGCCACTGGAATTGGGCTATACCTGGCAGACAAGCACATAATATGGGTAAAACTGGTCCTGGGTTGCTTGTTTTCTAGTTCAGGGAGGACTTGGCCTGGCAGTTTGGGCAGGACTGATCCCATTGGAGGAGGGTCAAGGTTGATTTGCATATGGTTGGGTCCAAATGGAGGGGGCATGGTATGAATTGTGATGTGGCCCTGAGCGATCAGCAGTGGCTGAGATTAATTCAAGCATTACATCCATCACTTTGTGTTTTAATGCATCATTCCAAAAACCATAAGTAAGCACCATGAAAAATCGAAGTCTCGCTCTGTGGAGAAGAAAA
Source organism: Triturus cristatus (assembly GCF_964204655.1). Lineage (NCBI taxonomy): Eukaryota > Metazoa > Chordata > Amphibia > Caudata > Salamandridae > Triturus > Triturus cristatus. The sequence continues at coordinate 69,649,940 of NC_140579.1, read as the reverse complement.
CATTCTGAGGCTTTACCATAAAATGTGCATTTCTCAAACTGTTAGCAGAGCATTATTCACACTTGCTTACAGCACTTGAATCAATTTTTGGTCAGCATAAATAACTCTATACAAATAAAACATCTCCACTTCCCAGTCTGATCCAGTGCTGGAAACTGTTTAGGGGGAAGCAGAGGTCCCTTATGTTGAGACCTACCTTGTAGGTGTGCTGCCGGCTTCTCTGGACTGCTGGCTTCGTGTCTCCTTGCCAGGAGGTAGGAGGCTGCGGAACAAAACAACATGATGTTAAACATGGGGTGCAGCGCGGCAGGTGTCTGTCCCTTACAGATTCTCAGGCATCATCTTATCAACAGTGCAGCATTTGCTCCTAGCGCTGGCTGCCACAAACCAGCACCCTGAGCACCCATCTCATCACTGCCCCTACAATTCAATTTTATTCTCTTCAATTATTCAAATTGTTTTTTCCCTTCAAATCTGATGCCAGCTTAATCTAGGGTTCCTTGTTTGCCGATATCGATGGACACACACAGGCCCAGTGTTATGTCCTGGGGTATTATTTATATATTAATTGTCTCGTGCCTTACTTGTGTTCCTCGTGGGACTGTCCACGAGAGGGGGGAGATTCTAGAGTGTGGGGAAGTTAGATTGTATGTCAAGGAGAGAGCGGAGGCGTTACTCTGCTGATGCCGTGTATCTTGAAATAAATACTTAAAAGGATTCCTGTCTCCGACCCTGACTTTACAATTGGCGACGAGTTGTAAAGGAAGAACCTACGTGTCAAGCTTCCTGCCGTATTGCTGATTTACGAGCATTTATCCGTTCCTGCTATGCGTGTGGTTTCCGCTCATCATAAAGAAAGAATATACTTTCACTGAAGACAGAAGTCTTTCACTGAAGACGGAAGATACCACAGGTCGTATCCTCTTTTGGAAAAAAGGGAACTTTTACTTACTATTTCTCTCCTTTTGGCATGTTTTCGTTTAAAAAACTATCGTTCCACCACGAGCGCCCTTAACTGCCGCGCCTCGCACTTCGGAGCGTCAGCAGAGTTCGCCTTCCCCTTCAGTCACGTCCTTGCTGTGACGTGTAAGTTCACGTTGCGTGAACCCAGCGTGCCACCATTTTGGATTTTCTTAAAGGAGCCACGTATTTTCATGAAAGCAACACTGTATTTCTTATTCACGGTGATGCGCACACCTTAATACAAGCGCATCAAAGACTCCTATTGCTTTTGCAGTGCACAGTCAACGCTTACGGTGATGTGCACACCAAGTTGTTTTTTAAAAACAATTTTCTGCATTTTACTTTCCCTTTACATCTTTCTATGAGAGTAACTGCACATCCTCTCTTTTCTTCAAGCAATTGGTAGTGTGAACATCTTCATCTTCATTATTAACTTTAACAGTAACAGCACATTTTCCCAGTTATTCAAACAACTCGGTGATGTGCACACCTTTACCGTCCTTATTCTTATAAATAATTTTTGAGCAATTAATTGAGCAAACCTTCACGTTACTTGCTCAATTGATTTTTTTAAATATATTTATTTATTACATAATTTTTTTTTATTTATTTCCTTGTTTTTGGATATTACCTTCAGCTAATCTTCAACATGACGAGTCAAAGTTACTCTATTCAGCCTCCTCAAGCATTCTGGCCCGCCGGTTCTGAACCATGCATGAAGTGGTCGCAATGGAAGGCGTATTTTCTCAACTTTATGGACACTATTGATGAAGACGGGAAAATGACACCACAGAGGAAGAAGAAACTTTTGTTGCATTCCGTTGGGCCAGGGGGGTTAAAAGCTTATGAGGAAATGACTAAAGCCTTAGGTGGTGGGGACGCAAATGTGTTTGATGCAATTGTAAATGACTTTGATACATATTTTGCACCTAAAGTCTGCATTGGAATTTTAAGATTTAAATTCTTTCACAGGAAACAAGAAGCCAATGAAACAATAGATGAGTATGTTTCAGCTCTGAGGAAACTTGCAGATGACTGTAAGTTTGATCATTTGGTCGATCAATTCATCAGAGATCAGGTAGTGATGCATAACAAAGATCCTGCTGTCCAAGACAGATTATGGATTAACGGTGATGCTGAGTTAAAAGATATTCTAAGCATAGTGAGAAAGGCTGAAATGTCCAGTCGTAGTGCTCAGTTACTTAAACGCGATAGTGCTATTGCAGAGAGCTCTGCAGAAGTTGTTAGCAAAATTAAAACAAATTCGCTCCCTTCTAAATCTAATAACTGTTAAAATTAAAAATGACACTACAGTTAAAAAAAAGGAGTACAACCGGGGCAGCAATTTTAGATGTTACCGATGTGATAGTCCTTCACATTTAGCTTTGTGTAGAACATGTCCTGCTTTAAGGCAACGATGCTCGAATTGTGGTATTGTGGGCCATTTTACTAAAGTCTGCAATAGGAAAAAGAAAGAGAAGGTTAAATGTCTTGATGAAGTTGATTATGACTCTAGTGAATGTGAGGACAATATAAAAAAACTTACCATTAATGACTCTAGTAGTTCACAAAACATGGATCCTAAGGAACTATTCATTTGGAACATTTATGATAATAGTGATAAAATTCTTAAAAAGCCATTATGTTCCATGCTCATAGGTGGTATTTCTGTACAAATGTATGCGGATTCAGGTTCACCGTATACGATAGTAGATGAAGAGACGTGGAAATCTCTTTTTGCGCCACGTTTAGGCAATAAACTCCTAGAACCTGACATTCAACCAGTGGAGTTTTCAGGTGAAAAAATTGACATGGTTGGGTACAGGTCATTGCTGTTTGTCTTTAAGAATCGACAGACTACTAGCAAATTATATGTTGCCAAGAAGGGACCTTCAGTGTTAGGTTGGAAGGATCAAGGGAAACTGGATATAATGCTCAACCCCAACAGTCCAGACCCGGTTATGGTACTTAATGAAGACAATTTGTTTTGTAAAAGTTTGCTAGAGAAATTTCCAAAAGTTTTTAGTGGGAGTATACGGAACCTGAATGATTTTGAACATCGCATTATATTGAAATCGGATGCTTGTCCGAAAATCCACAAAGTGAGGCAGATTCCCGTTCTTCTCAGAAATTATGTGGAGAAAGAACTAGAGAAGTTAGTCAAGGCAGACATCATTGAGTGTATTGAATCCGCTGAATGGATTTCTCCGATTGTTGTGGCAAGACGTAGCAATGGAAATTTAAGATTGTGTGTTGACCTAAGACATCTAAATAACAATATTATCGTAGATAAATTTCCTCTTCCAAAGATTTCGGAAATGTTGTCCTTAGTGAAAAAAGCAGAATGGTTTTCCACTATAGATCTTTCTGCCGCTTACCATCAGATTTCCCTTGCAGAGGAGAGTAAAGCGTTAACAGCTTTTATCACCCCTTTTGGGTGTTTTCAGTACAAAAGGCTTCCTTTTGGTTTAGCCTCTGCTGCCGCTATTTTTCAAAGGCTGATGTATCACTTATTTGGTCAAATTAAAAATGTAAGATGCTTTCAGGATGACATTCTTGTGTTTGTAGCCAATAGGGAAGAACATGATAGAATCCTTGATGAAGTCTTAACTATTTTGGAGTCCAAGGGTTTGACAGTTGAGCATTCCAAGTGTAACTTCGCTGTGAAATCTATCACTTACTTAGGTCACACCATTAGTAAAGAAGGTATTTCTCCCAAACGTTCTCTAATAGAGGCTATTTGTGATGCACCAAACCCCACGAACAAAGAAGAAATTCGGTCTTTTCTAGGTTTAGCTGAATTTTATTCCAGATTTGTAAGGAATTTTTCCGCAAGAATGTTCTTCATTAGACAACTCCTCAAGAATAATGTAAGGTTTTTATGGAGTGAAGAATGCCAGTCTGAATTTGATAACATCAAACGAGCCATTGTAGATGCCCCAGCTCTGAAGGGATTTGACCCTGATTTAGACAATATTGTCACGGTAGACGCAAGTAACAAGGGGCTAGGTGGCGTTTTGTCTCAAATAGGACCAGAAGGGAATGAGAACATTGTTGGTTATGCTTCTCGTGCTTTGTCTCCTTCTGAAGAGAAATTTTCCGTTATTGAGAAAGAGACCCTTGCATGTGTTTGGGCAATGGATCATTTTCGATCTTTCATTTGGGGAAAGTATTGTTTGATACGTACTGACCATAAACCTTTGGTTAAACTTTTGACAACGGAAGGGATATTGAATGCCTCGGCTTGAATCGCTAGATTGTCATTGAGGCTACAGGACTACATTTATCAGATTGTTTATGTTCCTGGGAAAAAGAACGTCGTTGCGGATTTCTTGTCGAGACTACCCATTGAAATGCATGAGTGTGATTCTTATGATTCGGATGATGAACAAGTTGCTTTGATTCACAATCAAGGGTTGTCCAACTTTGATGAGATTGAATGGTCAAAAAATTATAGATTGGATGCCACCCTGCAGAAGTTAATCATTTTCATGAATAAGGGTTGGCCTTGTAAAAATAATCTTCCTAATGCATTTAAACCTTTTTGGGAAATAAGGCATGAGCTTTCTGTCACCAAGGGGTACATTTTTAGAGGTGATAAAGTTATTCCTCCTCTTTCAATGAGAATGAAAATTGTTAAGCTTTGCCATGAGGAGCACAGTGGCATTATCAAAACCAAACAGAGGGTCAAGCAATGGTTTTGGTGGCCAGGTATTGATGATGTGATTGAGCGGATTGTGCGTGAGTGTGTACCTTGCTGCATGTCGGACAAATCTTTAGTCACTTTAAGGCCAAAATTGGGTGAGTCCTTCATTCCTGAAAAGCCATGGCATACCATTGCAATTGACATCATGGGTCTGGTTGGCATTGAGAAGAAGTACATTATAGCACTCATTGACATTTTTTCCAGGTGGCCTGTAATTAAGGTGGTTGACAAAGCTGACTGTCAAGAGGTTTTGAAATTTCTCGATAGAACCTTCATTGAAGAGGGTTTACCTGTTCAGGTTATCTCTGACAATGGAGTTCAATTCATGTCCAACTTAACTCAAGAAAATTTTAAGAGAGCTGGCATTAGACATAGAACGACTTCGCTTTACAACCCTTCTGGTAACGGCATGGTTGAAAGATTCAACAGAGTTCTTAAAAACTCTATTCAAATGGCTGTTCAGAACAGTTGTGACTGGGAGGTGCAACTTTTCAAGACTTTATGGATGTATAGAACTACACCCCATGAATCCTTGGAAGTAACACCTTTTGAAGTTGTGAGAGGTCGAGGTGCTAGGACTAAATGCAATCCTGAATGGTTACTGGAAAGTACTTCTACTGCTTTACCTTTTGATGTTGTTAGATCCAGGATAGTTAATAAATGTAACATGCATCATGAAGTGTACAACAAAAAACACCCCTGAACTGAAAGCTCCTGACTGGGTCTGATGCATGGGGGCCCCTCTATGTATTTTGCAGGGGTCCCCTCAAGTGCCATTCTGTTATACTTGCTGCTCAGCCAGTGTGAGTGTGGTGTGGAATGTTGGTGAGTGAGAGAGTCAGTTCGTGTATGGGCTGAGCAGCAGGAAGGCTGCTTCTGGTGGCGCTCTCTGTACTTTCTCTATTTATACTGAGTGAGAGAGTCAGTTCGTGTATGGGTTGAGCAGCAGGAAGGCTGCTTCTGGTGGCGCTCTCTGTACTTTCACTATTTATACTGAGTGAGAGAGTCAGTTCGTGTATGGGCTGAGCAGCAGGAAGGCTGCTTCTGGTGGCGTTCTCTGTACTTTCACTATTTATACTGAGTGAGAGAGTCCGTTCGTGTATGGGCTGAGCAGCAGGAAGGCTGCTTCTGGTGGCGCTCTCTGTACTTTCTCTATTTATACTGAGTGAGAGAGTCAGTTCGTGTATGGGCTGAGCAGCAGGAAGGCTGCTTCTGGTGGCGCTCTCTGTACTTTCTCTATTTATACTGAGTGAGAGAGTCAGTTCGTGTATGGGCTGAGCAGCAGGAAGGCTGCTTCTGGTGGCGCTCTCTGTACTTTCTCTATTTATACTGAGTGAGAGAGTCAGTTCGTGTATGGGCTGAGCAGCAGGAAGGCTGCTTCTGGTGGCGCTCTCTGTACTTTCTCTATTTATACTGAGTGAGAGAGTCAGTTCGTGTATGGGCTGAGCAGCAGGAAGGCTGCTTCTGGTGGCGCTCTCTGTACTTTCTCTATTTATACTGAGTGAGAGAGTCAGTTCGTGTTTGGGCTGAGCAGCAGGAAGGCTGCTTCTGGTGGCGCTCTCTGTACTTTCTCTATTTATACTGAGTGAGAGAGTCAGTTAGTGTTTGGGCTGAGCAGCAGGAAGGCTGCTTCTGGTGGCGCTCTCTGTACTTTCTCTATTTATACTGAGTGAGAGAGTCAGTTCGTGTATGGGCTGAGCAGCAGGAAGGCTGCTTCTGGTGGCGTTCTCTGTACTTTCACTATTTATACTGAGTGAGAGAGTCCGTTCGTGTATGGGCTGAGCAGCAGGAAGGCTGCTTCTGGTGGCGCTCTCTGTACTTTCTCTATTTATACTGAGTGAGAGAGTCAGTTCGTGTATGGGCTGAGCAGCAGGAAGGCTGCTTCTGGTGGCGCTCTCTGTACTTTCTCTATTTATACTGAGTGAGAGAGTCAGTTCGTGTATGGGCTGAGCAGCAGGAAGGCTGCTTCTGGTGGCGCTCTCTGTACTTTCTCTATTTATACTGAGTGAGAGAGTCAGTTCGTGTATGGGCTGAGCAGCAGGAAGGCTGCTTCTGGTGGCGCTCTCTGTACTTTCTCTATTTATACTGAGTGAGAGAGTCAGTTCGTGTATGGGCTGAGCAGCAGGAAGGCTGCTTCTGGTGGCGCTCTCTGTACTTTCTCTATTTATACTGAGTGAGAGAGTCAGTTCGTGTTTGGGCTGAGCAGCAGGAAGGCTGCTTCTGGTGGCGCTCTCTGTACTTTCTCTATTTATACTGAGTGAGAGAGTCAGTTCGTGTATGGGCTGAGCAGCAGGAAGGTTGCTTCTGGTGGCGCTCTCTGTACTTTCTCTATTTATACTGAGTGAGAGAGTCAGTTCGTGTATGGGCTGAGCAGCAGAAAGGCTGCTTCTGGTGGCGCTCTCTGTACTTTCTCTATTTATACTGAGTGAGAGAGTCAGTTCGTGTATTGGCTGAGCAGCAGGAAGGCTGCTTCTGGTGGCGCTCTCTGTACTTTCTCTATTGATACTGAGTGAGAGAGTCAGTTCGTGTATTGGCTGAGCAGCAGGAAGGCTGCTTCTGGTGGCGCTCTCTGTACTTTATCTATTTATACTGAGTGAGAGAGTCAGTTCGTGTATTGGCTGAGCAGCAGGAAGGCTGCTTCTGGTGGCGCTCTCTGTACTTTCTCTATTTATACTGAGTGAGAGAGTCAGTTCGTGTATGGGCTGAGCAGCAGGAAGGCTGCTTCTGGTGGCGCTCTCTGTACTTTCACTATTTATACTGAGTGAGAGAGTCAGTTCGTGTATGGGCTGAGCAGCAGGAAGGCTGCTTCTGGTGGCGCTCTCTGTACTTTCTCTATTTATACTGAGTGAGAGAGTCAGTTCGTGTATGGGCTGAGCAGCAGGAAGGCTGCTTCTGGTGGCGCTCTCTGTACTTTCTCTATTTATACTGAGTGAGAGAGTCAGTTCGTGTTTGGGCTGAGCAGCAGGAAGGCTGCTTCTGGTGGCGCTCTCTGTACTTTCTCTATTTATACTGAGTGAGAGAGTCAGTTAGTGTTTGGGCTGAGCAGCAGGAAGGCTGCTTCTGGTGGCGCTCTCTGTACTTTCTCTATTTATACTGAGTGAGAGAGTCAGTTCGTGTATGGGCTGAGCAGCAGGAAGGCTGCTTCTGGTGGCGCTCTCTGTACTTTCTCTATTTATACTGAGTGAGAGAGTCAGTTCGTGTATGGGCTGAGCAGCAGGAAGGCTGCTTCTGGTGGCGCTCTCTGTACTTTCACTATTTATACTGAGTGAGAGAGTCAGTTCGTGTATGGGCTGAGCAGCAGGAAGGCTGCTTCTGGTGGCGCTCTCTGTACTTTCTCTATTTATACTGAGTGAGAGAGTCAGTTCGTGTATGGGCTGAGCAGCAGAAAGGCTGCTTCTGGTGGCGCTCTCTGTACTTTCTCTATTTATACTGAGTGAGAGAGTCAGTTCGTGTATTGGCTGAGCAGCAGGAAGGCTGCTTCTGGTGGCGCTCTCTGTACTTTTTCTATTTATACTGAGTGAGAGAGTCAGTTCGTGTATTGGCTGAGCAGCAGGAAGGCTGCTTCTGGTGGCGCTCTCTGTACTTTCACTATTTATACTGAGTGAGAGAGTCAGTTCGTGTATGGGCTGAGCAGCAGGAAGGCTGCTTCTGGTGGCGCTCTCTGTACTTTCACTATTTATACTGAGTGAGAGAGTCCGTTCGTGTATGGGCTGAGCAGCAGAAAGGCTGCTTCTGGTGGCGCTCTCTGTACTTTCACTATTTATACTGAGTGAGAGAGTCAGTTCGTGTATGGGCTGAGCAGCAGGAAGGCTGCTTCTGGTGGCGCTCTCTGTACTTTCTCTATTTATACTGAGTGAGAGAGTCAGTTCGTGTATTGGCTGAGCAGCAGGAAGGCTGCTTCTGGTGGCGCTCTCTGTACTTTCTCTATTTATACTGAGTGAGAGAGTCAGTTCGTGTATGGGCTGAGCAGCAGGAAGGCTGCTTCTGGTGGCGCTCTCTGTACTTTCTCTATTTATACTGAGTGAGAGAGTCAGTTCGTGTATTGGCTGAGCAGCAGGAAGGCTGCTTCTGGTGGCGCTCTCTGTACTTTCTCTATTTATACTGAGTGAGAGAGTCAGTTCGTGTATGGGCTGAGCAGCAGGAAGGCTGCTTCTGGTGGCGCTCTCTGTACTTTCTCTATTTATACTGAGTGAGAGAGTCAGTTCGTGTATGGGCTGAGCAGCAGGAAGGCTGCTTCTGGTGGCGCTCTCTGTACTTTCTCTATTTATACTGAGTGAGAGAGTCAGTTCGTGTATGGGCTGAGCAGCAGGAAGGCTGCTTCTGGTGGCGCTCTCTGTACTTTCTCTATTTATACTGAGTGAGAGAGTCCGTTAGTGTATGGGCTGAGCAGCAGAAAGGCTGCTTCTGGTGGCGCTCTCTGTACTTTCTCTATTTATACTGAGTGAGAGAGTCAGTTCGTGTATTGGCTGAGCAGCAGGAAGGCTGCTTCTGGTGGCGCTCTCTGTACTTTCTCTATTTATACTGAGTGAGAGAGTCAGTTCGTGTATTGGCTGAGCAGCAGGAAGGCTGCTTCTGGTGGCGCTCTCTGTACTTTCTCTATTTATACTGAGTGAGAGAGTCAGTTCGTGTATGGGCTGAGCAGCAGGAAGGCTGCTTCTGGTGGCGCTCTCTGTACTTTCTCTATTTATACTGAGTGAGAGAGTCAGTTCGTGTATGGGCTGAGCAGCAGGAAGGCTGCTTCTGGTGGCGCTCTCTGTACTTTCTCTATTTATACTGAGTGAGAGAGTCCGTTAGTGTATGGGCTGAGCAGCAGAAAGGCTGCTTCTGATGGCGCTCTCTGTACTTTCTCTATTTATACTGAGTGAGAGAGTCAGTTCGTGTATTGGCTGAGCAGCAGGAAGGCTGCTTCTGGTGGCGCTCTCTGTACTTTCTCTATTTATACTGAGTGAGAGAGTCAGTTCGTGTATGGGCTGAGCAGCAGGAAGGCTGCTTCTGGTGGCGCTCTCTGTACTTTCTCTATTTATACTGAGTGAGAGAGTCAGTTCGTGTATGGGCTGAGCAGCAGGAAGGCTGCTTCTGGTGGCGCTCTCTGTACTTTCTCTATTTATACTGAGTGAGAGAGTCCGTTAGTGTATGGGCTGAGCAGCAGAAAGGCTGCTTCTGGTGGCGCTCTCTGTACTTTCTCTATTTATACTGAGTGAGAGAGTCAGTTCGTGTATTGGCTGAGCAGCAGGAAGGCTGCTTCTGGTGGCGCTCTCTGTACTTTCTCTATTTATACTGAGTGAGAGAGTCAGTTCGTGTATTGGCTGAGCAGCAGGAAGGCTGCTTCTGGTGGCGCTCTCTGTACTTTCTCTATTTATACTGAGTGAGAGAGTCAGTTCGTGTATGGGCTGAGCAGCAGGAAGGCTGCTTCTGGTGGCGCTCTCTGTACTTTCTCTATTTATACTGAGTGAGAGAGTCCGTTCGTGTATGGGCTGAGCAGCAGGAAGGCTGCTTCTGGTGGCGCTCTCTGTACTTTCTCTATTTATACTGAGTGAGAGAGTCCGTTCGTGTATGGGCTGAGCAGCAGGAAGGCTGCTTCTGGTGGCGCTCTCTGTACTTTCTCTATTTATACTGAGTGAGAGAGTCCGTTCGTGTATGGGCTGAGCAGCAGGAAGGCTGCTTCTGGTGGCGCTCTCTGTACTTTCTCTATTTATACTGAGTGAGAGAGTCCGTTCGTGTATGGGCTGAGCAGCAGGAAGGCTGCTTCTGGTGGCGCTCTCTGTACTTTCTCTATTTATACTGAGTGAGAGAGTCCGTTCGTGTATGGGCTGAGCAGCAGGAAGGCTGCTTCTGGTGGCGCTCTCTGTACTTTCACTATTTATACTACAATCTTCATAAATATAACTTAAGCTGGAGTTGGATCATCGTTTTGTTACAACACATTCCTATACCCACCCTTAGCTCGTATGTACCACCTGCTCGGAGCAAGTGACAAATGCGAGCACTGAACAGGCTAAAGCCACATAATCAGCACAAGCAGCAGCAATACACACGCGCACACACACACTCACACACATGCATAGGGCACCAGTTTAAGTTAGTCACCAAATTCGAATAAAAAAATAAAATAAAAAAAAAATAAAAACAAATGGTGGGTTTGCCAAAAACATGATTTGACTATATTTATTAGTTACTTTTAGCTAGACTAGCGCCACCCAGCACACACCTGCACACAGAGCGTTGCAAGTTATTCACATAACAGGAAGCAGGAGTGCAAGGTGCACATGCACCTGCAGCATGGGAAGAAGTAGTGAAAGATTCCCTCGCACACACATAACAGGAAGTAGATGTACAAGGTGCCCACAAACACACACACACCTGCAGCATAGGGAGAAGCAGTGCAAGCTTCCCTCACACACACATAACAGGAAGTAGATGAACAAGGTGCACACACACCTGCAGCATAGGAAGAAGCAGTGCAAGCTTCCCTCACACACATAACAGGAAGTAGATGTGCAAGGTGCACACAAATGCACACACCTGCATCATAGGAAGAGGCAGTGCAAGCTTCCCTCACACTCACATAACAGGAAGTAGATGTGCAAAGTACACATTAACACACACCTGCAGTATAGGGAGAAACAGTGCAAGTGTCCCTCACACTCACGTAACAGGAAGTAGATTGCAAGCAGCTCACACGCACACACCTGCAACATAGAAAGAAGCAGTGTAAGCTTCCCTCACACAGAATGGGGTACAACATACATTAGCAGCAGTACAACAACCCTCAGACTTTGAAAATATACAATAGGGGCAAAATAATAAAATAGGGGCAAACGCTGCACAAACCTTTACAGATATATTAGGTACCACACAAAATAGCAGCACTGCAAGCATTCCTCAAACAAGTTCAACACAGGCAGCATCAGCACAAGCATCCCTAATAAATACCCCACTTACAGCGGTCGTGCATTCATCATACAAGTAAAGCACAGAACAAGTCAGTGCAAAGAGCTGTAGCACTCTTCTGCCACAGCTCTGGCTTTGTGATGTTGCTGGCCTAATGATGTTGTTGGCTTCCTAAAGAGCGTATTTTTTATGAGTTGTGGAAATTCATCCGCAACAGTCAGGAGGGGTGTAGTGTCTGCGCTGTCCAGTTCTCCCCGTGTGTCCTGTAACTACATATAGTATCACCTTGTGCTAAATCTGAGGGTTGATGGAGGGATGAAGTTGTTGACTCCGGAGCCAAGAGATCAGAGTAACTGCCCCAGGAATACAAAGTGAATCTTATCTGAGGCACTGAACCTGTGTGTCCATAGTGAATATACTCCCACCTGCCTTGTGATTTCTGGCCATGTCCTACTCATGCGTAGATATAGCAGATCTGTATTGTCCTGTGGTGACACACTGTGTGCAAGGACCCTTGCCTCCGTCTTCTCCGACCACGGTACTCATTTTAGCTACTTCTAGCCTCAATCTGGCGCCCCCTGCCTGTGGCTCTTCAGGTGGCTAGTACCCAAGCGAGCGACAAAGTGTCACTGACCGACAATTGGAGCACCTCTAAGGTCCACTTTGAACACATAGAACAAAACGCATTTAGGAGTGGCGGTATTCCATCATGGCCACCCCTGAAACCCAAGATGTGACCCAAATCCTGATCCATGATCGTGTCTGTGTCTACCTCGGAAGTCAGTGCTTGGGGAGGTAGGTGTCTCAGTAGGGACCTCCAAATGTATATTGATTTCATTTTATGTGCTTTGTGAAGTGTAGACAAGGCATTGTAAGGCCAGAGCGTTGAGCCAGAAGAACTTAGTACACGCCAGATTTTCATGATATCCACATATCTAGGAAACAATGAATAAAAAGGCCTCGTTATGTAACTGTTGTGATACTTATTGCACCTGATAAAATTTGCCTTTGCTGGGACAGTAATTACCACCCAATTAAGAGTTTTCTCCCCTGATGATGAGGAACAACATGCTAATGTTAGTGCTTACTGAACCAGAATGTGCAGGTTCTGGTATTTGCCAGTCATTGTGCTTCAGATCAATGTTGGGGGGGTTGACCTGCCAAGATTCATCCGATGCATGCGATTTTTATTGCAATACTAATAATTCTGATATGTAAATTTACAGGAATTACCGCACATATCAGAAATGAACAGCAAACGTGCAATAAGGGTTTAAATGGGAATCCCTTAAATGAGTCACCGATTATCCTGAAAGCCTGGCCAACGTCCAGCCCTGAAGATGCTCTTGATCTACAGCATCGATACACATCTGGGAGAATGGCCAGGGGACCTCTAAGGCCAACGTCCAGCCCTGAAGATGCTCTTGATCTACAGCATCGATACACATCTGGGAGAATGGCCAGGGGACCGCTAAGCCCACGTCCAGCACTGAAGATGCTCTGGATCTACAGCATCGATACACATCTGGGAGAATGGCCAGGGGACCTCTAAGGCCACGTCCAGCCCTGAAGATGCTCTTGATCTACAGCATCGATACACATCTGGGAGAATGGCCAGGGGACCTCTAAGGCCAACGTCCAGCCCTGAAGATGCTCTTTATCTACAGCATCGATACACATCTGGGAGAATGGCCAGGGGACCTCTAAGGCCACGTCCAGCCCTGAAGATGCTCTTGATCTACAGCATCGATACACATGTGGGAGAATGGCCAGGGGACCTCTAAGGCCAACGTCCAGCCCTGAAGATGCTCTTGATCTACAGCATCGATACACATCTGGGAGAATGGCACAGGGGACCTCTAAGGCCACGTCCAGCCCTGAAGATGCGCTTGATCTACAGCATCGATACACATCTGGGAGAATGGCCAGAGGACCTCTAAGGCCATGTCCAGCCCTGAAGATGCTCTTGATCTACAGTATCGATACACATCTGGGAGAATGGCCAGGGGACCTCTAAGGCCATGTCCAGCCCTGAAGATGCTCTGGATCAACAGCATCGATACACATCTGGGAGAATGGCCAGGGGACCTCTAAGGCCAACGTCCAGCCCTGAAGATGCTCTTTATCTACAGCATCGATACACATCTGGGAGAATGGCCAGGGGACCTCTAAGGCCAACATCCAGCCCTGAAGATGCTCTTGATCTACAGCATCGATACACATCTGGGAGAATGGCCAGGGGACCGCTAAGCCCACGTCCAGCCCTGAAGATGCTCTGGATCTACAGCATCGATACACATCTGGGAGAATGGCCAGGGGACCTCTAAGGCCACGTCCAGCCCTGGAGATGCTCTTGATCTACAGCATCGATACACATCTGGGAGAATGGCCAGGGGACCTCTAAGGCCAACGTCCAGCCCTGAAGATGCTCTTGATCTACAGCATCGATACACATCTGGGAGAATGGCCAGGGGACCTCTAAGGCCACGTCCAGCCCTGAAGATGCGCTTGATCTACAGCATCGATACACATCTGGGAGAATGGCCAGGGGACCTCTAAGGCCATGTCCAGCCCTGAAGATGCTCTTGATCTACAGTATCGATACACATCTGGGAGAATGGCCAGGGGACCTCTAAGGCCATGTCCAGCCCTGAAGATGCTCTGGATCAACAGCATCGATACACATCTGGGAGAATGGCCAGGGGACCTCTAAGGCCAACGTCCAGCCCTGAAGATGCTCTTGATCTACAGCATCGATACACATCTGGGAGAATGGCCAGGGGACCTCTAAGGCCACGTCCAGCCCTGAAGATGCTCTTGATCTACAGCATCGATACACATCTGGGAGAATGGCCAGGGGACCTCTAAGGCCATCCTTTCCATAATCAGAGCTCCATTAAAATTCCAGAACACGTTGTACCCTGAATGAGAAACTCAGGTCAGAATTGCCATATGGGGCCGGAAGCCTCTAATGTCTATGGGATCTGCCACACAGGAGAGCAAGCAAAGTAAGGCATTACAGGAACAGAAATGGCGTCAGCACCTCAGGGTGGGGGACTGACGGGCTGGCTCAGAGTTCCATGAATACCCTTCTTTTCATTGATGGTGACCTCAAGAATAGGTCTTAGTCTTCAAATGTTGCCTAAATGGGAGTATCAGAGGGTGAGGGAAATTCTCAGTTCCACAAGTTTTGATATGTATCATGAAGTGAGCATCAAGGAAATGTAGTTTGGTGAGTCAACCTACCTTCCGAGTGGGCGTGGGCGCGTAGATCTTTGTTGCTGGATTCTTTCTGAAAGAAATGAAAAGAATGCAAATGTTAAGTACGGGCATTAAAGGGAAACTACACCAGTAAATTAGCCAACAAGATGCACGCAAAACATTCAAATATGTAGTGTAAACTAGTGGTGATGCCAACTTTAGCTGCAGAATGTTGTTTACATGTAGTGTTTTCTTGCATTTCAACTGCAGCTGTTGTAAACATTAGCTGAAAAATAAAGGTAGGTGCCGAGTCAATGCAAATATATAAATATATGTATATATAGCTCGCACACCTGCTAGAGTAGAGACATCCTTCCTACTCCTTTTATCACCATTCTGAGCTTTTTTCGGCAGGAGGAGAAACCTGCCAAAGCACATCTGCCTCAATAAAAGTCATAACAAATATCAACTGTGTGATCCTGCAAGAACTCCAGTAGAAACTGGAAAAAGCATGCCTCCTGAACTCTAAAATCCTGCAGGAGTTCATTCTTTTTGTAGCAGAAGCAGGAGAGCGGCCCTGCCATCAGCACTCTAAGACCCTACAGGAAGTCCAGCATTCCAGCTTGGGAGGTAGCCTGTCTTCTGAACTCTGAGGGGACTCTTCCTTCACTCTGGGAATCTGCAGGATCCCCAGCCTTCCTGCTGGGGATGGAGCCTGCCTTCTCAACTGAGATCCTGCAGGAATGCATCCCATCCTGCTGGTGAGGGAGGCTGCTTTCTGCACTCTGAGATCCCGCAGGAACTCCTCCTGCACTCTGAGATCCTGCAGGAATCCCACCTTCCTGCTGGGGAGGGAGTCTACCTCCTACACTCTGCGATCCTGCAGGAACGCCTCCTGCACTCTGAGACCCTACAGGAAGTCCAGCCTTCCTGCTGGGGATGGAGCCTGCCTTCTTAACAGAGATCCTGCAGGAATGCATTCCATTCTGCTGGGGAGGGAGCCTGCCTTCCAGCACTCTGAGATCCTGCAGGAACTCCTCCTGCACTCTGCGATCCTGCACTCTGAGATCCTGCTGGAACTCCTCCTGCACTCTGTGATCCTGCAGGATCCTGCACAAACTTCTCCTGCACTCTGAGATCCTGCAGGAACTCCTCCTGCGCTCTGTGATCCTGCAGGAACTCATCCTACACTCCGCAAACCTGCACAAAATTCTCCTGCACTCTGCGATCTTACAGAAACTCCTCTTGCACTCTGCGATCCTGCATTCTGAGATCCTGCCAGAACTCCTCCTGCACTCTGAGATCCTGCTGGAATTCCTCCTGCACTGAGATCCTGCAGGAATGCCTGCCATCCTGCTGATGAGGGAGCCAGCCTCCTGCACTCTGAGATCCTCCACACATCCCCTAGAAAAACAGGAGAGGGTTCCAATACATTGTGTGACGAGTGACGCGGGGCTAGGAGGAGGAGTGAACAGCAGGGGAAGCCCCTCCGTCAGAATGGGCATCGTGTGTGAATAGAGGCGCTAGGTGCCCTGGGTGGCTCAACACTGTACGGAAGTTGGGAGTGTTCACAAATGAACCAGCGGTGACTCTCCCCATCCCGCTGTGCATCAAGCGCCCAATGGATCCTATGAAAGCAAGGGAAATGAAACCCCTCCTTGGCTGGGCAGTAAAAGGGCGCCACATGGGCCGTCGAGAGTCCGGTGCCACTGCACCTACTGCAATCATTACATCAGCACCTGTGATTCTATCCTTGCTTCGTGTGCAGTGCCATGAAGTTTGCTTCTCGACTCCTACCTTGTTGTTGCGGTGCGCGAGGACCAGAAGCGTGGTGGCAGTGCCTAGCGCCAAGATGCACATGAGGCTGATGAGCTGCCAGCAGCGGTCCTGCGCCCTGGGCTGCACGCGGAGCCGCCCCTGCTCTGAGTCCGTAACGGCGTGCTCGGTGCCAGGCTCCATGGTGGCTAGTGCGCGTGTCTCCACGTAGCGCCTGGTGCCGGCTGGGTTCTGGCCTCCGCCGCCTCTGCGCTTTATAGGCAACCATCCCTCTCGGAAGCTGTGATGTCTCAGAGGGGGAACCCCGCAGCTAGGAGGAAGCCGGCACGCCAGGGGGCGGGGCCGGGCACTCAAAGTACCGGGAAGAGGATGCTGCGAGTTTCAGAGAAAGTGCCAAAAACGAAGAGAGTGTTAGGCCGTTGAAATACGGGGAAATGCAGTGGTGGGGGCGGTGTGGGAAGGTCATGACAAAGAAAAGCACCAATATGGAGGGAAAAATTGCTGGGGGGAAAACGGGTGCAAGTGAGAGGAGAGGAGAAACGTCCACTGCCCGAGAAAGGTAGAGAAGGGAGAGAAAGGGATGAAATAAACAGGAGCTGTGCACAGAGGTGGAGGTGGGTTTGTGAGGTCAAGTGCCATAGGAGTGGCGATTAAAAGGGCAGGTTAAATGCAGCAGGAGAGGGGCAGGTAAAAGGGAGAGATGGTGATGAAAGATCTAAAACCCCTCTAATGGCTCTCATAATGTACCTCTATTCTGACCTGCACCATGCACTGCTGTCTGTCCTGAGAGCTCTATCACTACATCTCTATTCTGACGTTCAAGAGATACTGAAAAATCTACCCCTTTCCACAATGCCCCTTTGCCCTAGTGCCCTCATAGGGTGGGTTGCATTTTTTCACGCCTAGCGCTTGCAATTCATGCTAGAATTTTGTGTATCACTGTGAAGTTTACTTAAATGGTCCTCTGCGCGGAAACTGAATGTGCAGTATCCCCTCGCTCACGAAAGGCACGCGAGATGCCAGCTGCTGGGCAGAAACCTTATAAAGAACTGGGCGAGAGGTCAGACCCTGGGCCAGTGCACCGGCGACCGCTTCCCATCGTTCAACCTTTCTGGAAGATGTCATAGCAGACTTGGGTTCGAGTGACCAGCTGGCATGGAGACAAAATCTGGGCAGTGACTGTAAAAAGTTCCGGAAATGAGGTCAGAATTCAGGCGATAATTCAGGACAAAAGACCAATTTCACAGACACATCTGAGGAGGAGAAGCAGCAGTCCCTGCATATAAGTTTGTGAATAGCATGTTGTAGTATGGGAGTAGTACTCCCTTATGCACTACAAAGGCAGTTTGGGATTAGATCCCAACATGAGGGACGGGAAGAGAACAAGAGGAATTAAGGAGAATAGATTATGGCTGGGTATGGTAAGGGAGAAGCATACTCCTGTGTCTGGCTTTGCACGTACTCCTAGGAAATCACATCATTCTTGATTACACCTATTTACTACCTGACAGAGGCCAGGTAGGGTGCGTCGTGCTTTACTTATTTGATTGCGAGGCCTGGGTCCATTGGTCATCGCCTTGTCAGTCCATTGCCAAAAAACCAAAGGGAGGCCAAAGGCAGCTTTCGATGCCCTGAGGTACCCCAAGCAAAAACAAGGAGCACAGAGCTAGCTGTGTGGAAATTGCTGTGACTGGCTGGGCAATTTATAACCCAATCGTAGGTCAGCTCTCACTCACACTGGGCTGCCATTGGATGATGTATATAGCCACATTATTGGCTGTCAAGGAGCTGCTCTGAAATCATGTTGTAAAGTCGTCCATAATGCACTCAATTATGGACAATGGACATTCTCCTGAAATAATGGATAGTCCATGTATATAATGGACAAGAGGTCCCCCTAACAATATGTGTGGGGGAGAAATGGGTCGAGACTCAGAGGCACGGGGGGGGGGTACAAGTGGTGAAAGGCTCAGTTGACCTCGTTTTTGGAGAGTGGCCCTTATTTTTCGTCATGAGACTTTGACTCCGAGCAAGAAAGTGAAAAACACACAAAGTGAAAAAAAAGGCAGAGAAGCAGCCCTGATCCTCTTCGACCTTTCGGCAGCCTTCAACACCATATCTCAATAAATGCTGATTAAAAGACTCTACCACATCTGCATCCAAGGAGACGCACACAGATGGCTCACTTTCTTCCTCCCTTCCCTCCTCACACAGAGGGTCTGCCTACCAACCTTCACCTCTAAACCAAAGCACATCTTCTGTGGTGTCCCCCACAGGTCATCCCTAAGCCCCACACTCTTCAACATATTTATGACCCCGCTGTCCAACATCATAAGAGCTTACAGTCTCAATATAATATTCTATGCAGACGACACCCAAATAATTTTCTGGTTCACCGATGACCCCACCACCACCAGGGCCAACTTCCACAGGAGCATGACAAGCTGACCATAGACAAGACGGAAGTCCAGATCTTCAGCAACAACAACTACATGTGAAACGACTCCTGGTGGCCATCTAACCCAGAATCTACACCCACACCAGCCGACCATTCCAGGAACCTCCGATTCATCCTCAATAACAAGCTTACAATAAAATCAAAGATAAACTCTGTCATCTCCCCCTGCTTCCTCACCCAGTGCATACTACATAAGGCCTTTAAGTGTCTATCCCTACACACAAGATCCACGTGACACAGGCCCTAATCAACAGCAGACTGGACTATGGCAACACTCTCTGGGCCTCATGTAGGTAGCCAAATACCGGTCGGTAACGGCCGATTTTCGGTAATTATACCGTTACCGACCGATATTTTGGCTTTTGGTATGTAGGGGGACAATTTCTGTATTCGGAATTTACCGAATCGGTAAAATTACCGAATCGGTAATTTTACCGATTCGGTAAATTCCGAATCCAGAAATGAGATGTAGGGGGAGTGTGTGGGTGTTGTTATGAGTCGGTATTTACCACCAACTAATAGTTGGTGGTAAATAATGTATGGATGAGGAAAAGCATTTAAAAGCGCTTAGAAGTGTGCACATGTGGCAGACATACATGCCCTTAGGGCATGTATGTGTGCCACATGTGCACACATGGCCGAATCAGGGGTGCAACAGGGTGTCAATGTGACACCCTGCCACCCTTGCATGTTCTCCCCCATTACCGAATCGGTATTTACCGATTCGGTAATGAGGCATACCTTCCCCTCAATGGGAAGGTATGCCTCATTACCGAATCGGTAACTACCGATTCGGTAATTACCGAATTTTAACGAATCGGTAAAAATTACCGACACATTACCTACATACGAGTTACCACTTCTTAAATACCGATTCGGTAACGTTCGGTATTTAAGAAGTGGTAACTGGTATGCTACCTACATGAGGCCCTCTATGTGGTAATTGCCGCACACCTCCTCCAGAGACCTCAAACCATACAAAACTCTGCACCCTGGCTCATTCTTGACCTCCCCCGATGAACCCACGTCACCCCTAACCTAATGCAATTCCACTGGCTTCCCGTACAGAAGAGATGCCAATTCAAGCTACTGACTCGCGCACACAAGGCTCTACACAACCAAGGACCCACCTACAGCAACCACCTCCTGAACTTCTACCAAGCGTCTGGAAGACTATGCTCTGCCACTCTATCACTTTCCCACATTCCCCGTATCTACTGGAACAGAAGTGGAGGACACCCTTTCTCCTACATTGCAGCAAAAACCTCAAACAGCACCCCCACACAGCTCCAGACCACCACATCACTTCCGGAATTCCAAAGGGTCCATAACACCTGGCTGTTTGAGCCTTCCGGTACCTGAAAGTGCCTGGATACCCTATTGGGGATTAGCTGCGCTATACAAATCCTGATTGATTGATTGAGGTGGAATCAAGATTACTTAGCCCTGGTATTCGGCAAGGTGACATGTAATGGCAATGCCCGTGGGCTTCTCAAAACTCCGGCCACAGTGCTTAATCTTTTTCAAATTAAGAACTGATCCCTCCACATCAGTACAGGAGAGCAAGCTTGCATTTGGATGAGGATTTTTCATTTTATTTCGTGATTTAATTTAGTAATGAAGAATGTGTGCTTGCTTTGCGGTTTACATTTTTGCAGGAACCTGGTGTCCAGGTATTAAGTCCAACAAAGGTGGGGGGCACTAGAGAGCCCAGGGCAAAATGGCGAGTGTAGCTCTGCCGGCCAGGAATTCTAATCCGCCCAAAATCCGTCCATTTGACTGCCAACTGCCCTCTAAACAAGGGGCATACTATCTACCATGCTTTTGGTGGCCGCACAATGATCTAAAATCAGCACCCACGACAGACATAAGGCCGCGATACTGCACGAGCTCTGTGACACTGTGTGGGCCTAACCGGCTAAAACATGGCTTTGGCCTAGGGTGACCAACCGTCCGTAAATTTCACGGACAGTCTGTAATTTCGTCCGTCTGTCCGTTGTCCGTGAAGGATTCTTTAACGGACGCCATTTGTCCCTAATTTTAACCGGGCCCCGGTCGCACCACCCTAAAGCCGGCACAGCTTCCACCCACCTCCCTGCTTCACTCCGATGCTGTTGAGGCCGGGTGTAACAGACTCGATGCAGTACCAAGCAGCATTGGAGAGGCACAGTGGGATGGCAACCCTCACACCTTCTGCCCTTGATGAGCTGTTAAGAGGTGTTTGAAGGTTACTGAGAGGGAGGGGCTGACGCTTCAGGAGCAGGGGCATCTATTCAGATGCAAACAGCCCTGAATGCGTCATGTCTCTGCAATTTAGAGGGGCCTCACACATTCTTTTTCTGCCCAGGGTCCCAAACATCTTAGAACCGGCCCTGATTACACCAGGCAGCAACTGGTTCTCTTCACAGAGCTTAATTACGGTCACTAAATTTGTAAGCAAACCTCGGTTCTTCAAACATGCAGTCTATAATGTAATAAAATAAAGAAATGGCACAAACGCACCCACACTGATTAACAAAGTATGGAGGACAATCGGTTAAATCAGTTTTCTTGGAGTATCTCCTGTAAGTACTGTACATAACTAACATTTTGGAAAGAGAGCCTGTCTTCTCGCTTGTCCAGGAGGGGGTGAGGAGCCCTACCCCACCCTGGAAGAGACCAAGATGATTCTAGAATACTGCATGCCCATCCCTGTTCCCCCTCCTGTGATGGCTCCTGCCCCCCCCCCCTCAGTGATGGCTCCTGTCCCCCCATGTGGTGGCTCCTGTCCCCCCATCCCCAGCCTGTGATGGCTCCTGTCCCCCCTGTGGTGGATCCTGTCTCCGCCCTGGGTGGCTTCTGTCCCAGTCCAGGAATGGCTCCTGCAGCGAGGGTGAAGTTCTTGATGGGCCTCTTCTCAAAAAGGCTCAGCTCAAAATTATTATATGAAAAGGTGGGCGAGTGAGTAAGTGAAGGGATGGGTGGATGGCTGGATGAATTAGTGAAAGGGTGACTGGATGAATGAAAGATTGAATAGATGGATAATGAGAGAGGATGGATGGATTGATGAGTGACTGGTAGGATGGATGAGAGAAAATGTAAATAGCTGGATGTACAGGTGGAAGGGTAGCTGGATGGGTACAAGGGTGGATGGATGAGTGAAAGGATGGATGAGTGAAAAGGTGGAGGATGAGTGAAAAGGTGGAGGATGAGTGAAAAGGTGGAGGATGAGTGAGTGGGTGGGTGGATGGATGAGTGAAATGATGGATGGATTGATGAATTGATAATGGACGGATGAGTGAAAGGGTGGATGTAAGGATGGATGAGTGAATGAAAGGGAGGGTAGATGGACAAAAGGATGAATAGATGAGTGGAGGAGTGAAAGGATAAATGGATGAGAGGATGGATGAGTGATAGGGTCAATGGATGGATTCATGAGTGGATGAGTAGATGGATGGGTGGGTGGAAGGAAGGATGGCTAAGTGAAAGGGTCGATGGAGAGAGAAAGGGAGGATAGATGGATGACTGAAAGGGTGGATGGGTGGAAGGATGAGTGACTGGGTGGGTGGATGGATGGATGGATGGATGGATGAGTAAGTGAAAGGATGGCTGGATGGGTGAAAGGATAAATGGATGGATGAGTGAATGGATGGATGGGTAGAAGAGTGGATGGATGAGTGTACAGATGGATAGGGTGAAAGGGTGGATGGATGGATAATGGATAGATGAGTGAAAGGATGGATGAAAGGATGGATGAGTGAAATGATAGATGGAAGGATTCATGATGGATAGGTTTGCAAATGGTTGAATATGTTTGGATATGGCTGGGCTTACTTATATACTATTGCGCGAGCTCCTCTGATGTGTCTGTAAAACTTACCTATTGTCCTGAAGTTTCGACCTGAATTTTGACCTCCTGTCCTGAATTTGTGTCCTGAATTTTGACCCTTTGTCCTGAATTTTTACACTCACCGTCCTGAATTTGCACCAATGCCAGTTGGTCACCCTACTTTGGCCAGCTGGCTATGGAGCAGAGTGCAGGGCTGTGAGGCTTATGGGCGCAGCCCCTGGTGCTGAGAGGTGCCACGGTGGAGGTTTCCAGCTATTACACGTTGTGGTACCCAGTGCTGAGGAGTCGATTGAGACGGAGAAACAACGCATAATCCCTGAGCGCATTGATGGCTGCCGGAGGTACATACTGTAGCTTCGAGGGTCCGCCTGAACCTTCAGCGGGCTGCAGTGGGCAGTTAGGTGTGGACGCTGTGGACCTCTACTGCCGACAGTGCATAGTATGGCTGTGAAGCTCTGGGGGACCCTCTCATGCGGCACTGGGTCGTGAGGGCCGCGGTGGCCTGTTAGGATCAGCTAGAGCCCTCCGAGTGACGTTTTCAGGTGCAGCGCCCAGGCTGCCAGCAGTGAGTGCGATGCTGCAGAGATAGGCACATTTAAGGCAGAGTGCTAGGAACAATGAGCGGGCAGTACGGAGCCGCACCTACAATGTGTCTGTATCCCTGTTCAGCGGTACTTTGATGAAGCGCCTAGCGGGGTGCCCTTGGTTGCCACGCAGTAAGTGACTCTCTCTGTAAGCTGCCGGGGCCAGAGAGGTATGTGAAGTGCTGCCCTAATCAGTGCATTGGGAGTAGAGCACTAGACAATAAAGTGGGGTCTGTGGGGGCTGTACCAGTTATGTAGGTCCAACCCTGGTCACTGAAAATCTAATGGAGTGTGCACGGGTGGCCCGGGGGCCTGCATTATACCCGCATGGGCTAGGAGAGCCGGGGCCCACAATTTGATGACTGCAATGAACACTGGCATAATAAATACCGGAAATCTAGAGACTAAAACATTCTGTACCTCATTATAAGCCACAACTTTGGAGGTGAGCAGTTGCGTGTGTGGCGCGCTATGAGTGATTGTTGCTGGCCCCCAAAGCTCCCCATGTGGATTGGGACTAACTATTTACTGTGCTAAGTGCCTGCTGCACATCAGACAAATGAGAGACCAGCAATCTTTGCACTGCACAGTAACCTAGTGCCGCGGGAGACTGAGAAGGACCTTCCTAGATACTGGGGAGACTCCTCGAGGAGGCTGGGCTCCCCAACGTGAGGTGTTTCTGGAGACTCTAGCTGGCTATTGACCTATACCTACCTAGCTCTCCTCACACTTGTGCATGTTGGAGCCACTACATTAGCCAACAGGGTGAAAGCGGGCAAGCAGCGATCCCGGCTCACCTTTGAAGCCAGGTACCTATCCAGACCCCAAAAACATGCACCATCAGACTCCGAACAGGAGCTACAAACTCAGGGTGTTACGTCATTAGAGACCACACCCCTTGCTATGCAGCAAAGCCTACAGTCAATCGATGGAAAAATGAACCCATTGAATCTGAGAATGGATCACATGACAATGAAACTTGACAAACAAGCGACATGAATCACAACTGCAGAACAGCGAATATCAGCCGCTGAAGACGACATACAGCCAGTCGCAGCTATGGGGCTTATTAAGATGTAGAGCGGAGAGCCTCAGCCCGACACCGACTTGGAATCAGGACCGACTGATTACGATGCGACCGAACACTGTTTGTTCTAAGTCCCATTGTTCCCTATGAGAGCTCGTGCTCCGCCCGACAACCGGCCTTAACACAGGCTCCCATGGGGAAATGGGGTGAGTGCGGAAAACCATGCACCCTGTCGCAGGCACCCTGTGATGCCTGCCACACAGTGCAGGGCTTTACAGGGGGGTCCCTTAGGTACCTCCTCTGCCAACAACAGTAGACTGCCAGGGGCCTCCAAAGTCACTTACCGACAGAATTTCCATGTCAGACAGGCCGACATGGAAAGGCTGTCGGAAATCAACATCATAATCCCGAGGATGGAAATGCTGTCCATAGGGGTGTACGATGCTGTTGCGACCAACACAGATTCTCTGAGAGCCGGTCGGAACCGATTCGGAATGATTGCGCAGTTTATGATCCGACCGCGAACATTGTAATCGGTCAGATGGAATATAACCTGACCGAGTTGGTTGGAAGGGCACTCCCTTATCTGGACCGTCATCATGTGCAAGTCGGGCTCTTTCACAAAACGCATCTCACACATTACACGGAACAGGGTATAAGGGCAAGATGGTCTGCAGTACGGGTAGCTTCATCCTACTCATCATATTCAAGGGGGTCCTCCTATTGATTAAGAAGGGAGTTCCATTCACGATCAAACATTCCGAGATGGATGATCAGAGACATTATGTTATTGCGCAAGGAAGTCTACGTGGCAGTGCAGTAACTATTATAAACTTGTATGGCCCCAATATAGACGAGCCTGAGTTTCGGATCTGGTTCTGATTGCACACTCTGAAAACTTCTGCCACATGGGGCGGGGACCTCAATACCTATCTAGATCCAGCACTGGACAGGTCTGTTACAGCAGACTGGCAGGGCAAACAGTCCGCCCGGGTATTGTGTGAGGGTGTGGAAGCTTATGGGCTGATTGATAAATGGAGATTATGGCACCCAGGGGACAAGAAGGCACTTTCACATCTTCGATACATAGAACATGGTTCAGACTAAACTACTGGTTGGTGACGAGGGAGGACATGGACAAGAGAAGTACGCCACATGCTGAGAAACTCTCAGATCATGCCTCGGTGATATTGGATATTGCAATCCCCACACACACCCATGCAGTGTCAGTGGAGGCATCTGGTCACAGCCCTGCGAGATCTAGCATTTCGAGAAGGAATATGTACGGTGATCACTCAATATTTTAAAGAAAATAAGGGCTTGGCAGAAGGGGCAGATACACTGTGGGAAGCATTCAAAATCACTATCAGGGGAGCATGTCTTGGGTTACAGGCAGGAGTTTTAAACTCCATTCAATCTCACTTACAGTCCATACAGAATACTCTGAGGAACTTGGAACATGAATATGAGACCCAACCAAACCCCAGAACCTTGGCAGAAATTAGAGAGCAGATCATTGACTACAATGACACTTGTACCGTCGAAGGGATGCAGCATCAAAAATAAAAACCATGGGCACATACACATGCTGTAGCAATAGAATCCCAAGACGGAGACTTATATCATTAAACGCCAACTATCCTGGTGCTATTTGTAGACTTCTATGCATCGCTATATGGGGCCCACGATTCTGAGACAGGGGTAGAGACAGCAACAAATGTAGAGGATGTGGCCCTAGAATGGCTCTCACCAGGGCAAAGAGGCAAGATAAGCGAAGCTATACTGATGCTCCCTAATGGAAAAGCCTCAGGCAGCGATGGGCTCCTAAGTGAGTTTTACAAAGAATTTGCAGACATACTGGTACCCCACCTACATGGAGTGTACACAGAGGACTATGATAAAAAATACAGCCACCGTCCCAAAGAGAAGCTCTGACAAACCACCTTAATGGTGCAAATCCTATCAGCTGCTATCTTAAATTAAAACGTATGTTCAGATTTTGGCAAAAATTCTAGCCGCTGGGCTTCAGTCACTACTCATCATGATGGTCTTACCTGACCAGTCAGGTTTTATCCCCAACCGCTCCACTGCGCAAAACCTACACACACTCGTCGCGGTCCTACACCAACTAGACCTATCGATCCGGGCGGCGGTGGTTCTACTGGATGCCTCCACAACGTTCACTCTACACAATGGGCCTACATGTCCACGGTCTTCCACCGTACAGGAGTGCCACAGGCTCTTGTGCAATGGATCCGCTTGCTGTGCACAGACAGTGAGAGTTTGTATCAATGGTAACACATCAGACACAATAGAATGATCCAGGGGAACACGACAAGGGTGCCCACTGTCATCAATCTTATTTGCTTTGACGCTGGAGCTCTTAACGTGTTTCATACAACATAGACATGTGGAAGCAGCCCTACGATTCCACCAACGACCTCTGGCCATATACTTACATGCCGATGACATGGTGCTATGTGTACGCAACCCAGCTAAGCATCTTGCACCGGTTATCCATGAGTATGTTAGATATGAGCTGTAGTCTAGATTGACTCTGAGAACTGAGCCCCATACATTGGACTTCCCTCTAGACTGCGTACGGAGCCTATCAAATATTTAGGTATATGGGTACATAGAGACATGGAATTAGTCATTAGACAGAAGTATGGCAGTGCGGTCTTGAAATTAGAAGATCAGGTGACCCAGTGGTCACAACTGCCCTTATCACTTGCTGACAGAGTGGCGGTCGTGAAAATTAGTGTTGCCTACATTTTTACAAATTTTCATCAATATCACCTTCACTTTGACACAGTCCTACTTTAAGAACCTCAGCTCCTACATGATAACCTTAGCCTGGCAGGTAAACAGCCAAGAATTAGCTGGAGCACACTCACTCATCCATATAAACAAGATGGCTTTGTAGCCCCAGAATTGCACCTCAATTACTTATGCACTGAGGTGCAATTTGCCCACTACTGGTCTAGCTCTAGAAAGTGATGATGCACACCCCATACTTCTCATGGCCATTCTTCCACATGCGTGCACAGACATTATACAGGTGGAAATCAACACCATACATAGCACCATGAGGGCTTGGCATGCGTAGGAAGCTGGCTCTGTATATACTATACCAAAGTGAGGTATAGTGTGCACAGAGACTAGTGGAACCCCAACGGTAGGCAGAGGTAAAGTTAGATAGCACCTTTCTCTCTATTTGTGGTACTGTGGTCGAGCAGTAAGGAATTATCAGAGGACATTGTTAAGCATTTGTTGTACACACTCAATCAGCAAATGAATTCACCCACTCAAAGACTGAACTTCAGAGCAATTGGTCTTGTAGAAAAATATTCTTTTAGTTATTTTATTTTCTAGAACCAAGCAAGCCTAGCACAGGTAAGCAATACATACTTTACGGTAGTAATGCAGTTTGAAAACAGTTTGAATTACAATTGTATATGCACTTTGTTTTGATTACAGTAGAGCTACTAGTAATGCAATGCTTTTGATATACTGGACATATACTTTGTGGTGGCTTTTGACTAGAATGTTGAACACATTTCTTTGCAGATTACTTTTCTTACACAGTGTAGTATACCTGGATACTGTGCTGGAGCAGAGTTTTCTATTGAAAATTTATTGAGATTTAAACTCCAGTTTTGTTTATATGTTATGATTAAAATTACTGATAAATAATCATTAATTATTAATTTTGTTAAGGTCTCTGACTAATCAACATTACTAATGAGAGAATTACACGCGGGAGTGCATATATGTTGCTTTATTAATACGTGAACTAAATTGGTGAGCAAATTAATTAATAAGTGTCGCAAAAGTGCTATTTGTTTCGTGTTTGCGCTTTAAAATAACGTGCTCTAATGCTTCTTTGTGTCGCAGACGGCTAGATAATTACATACACATAAGGGTATTAGTGGGTATTAACACTGTATAATTGGTACGATGTAGTAACGTTGTTTTGTATCTCTTTTAATTAAGATGGTACGTTTTGGCCTAAACCAAGATGGCCGATATTTACAGCCTGCACTCGAGTGATTGAAATGTGACGAGAGGCCTTGCTGAACATGGTTTGAAACCACCTGACTTCGGCCTCTGTCTGTATTAAAAGTTTCCGTGAGGACAGCAGCTCCAGGCTCGCTGCCAATTGCCCTTGGAGAAGAATAAAGCCACAATGAACTCTGATAAACTTGCGGTGGCTTCACTATGGTTCCGAAGGAAAGCATTCATGAATGTATTGTTTTTTTAGCTTGAGCTTCCTTCTTCCGTGTTTTTATTTTTGTGATTTTTCTGAGTGGAGATTTTCTAAATGTTGCGAATCAACATCCTTTCCTGCTCGCTCTGCTCAGCAGCTCAACGGACGTTTAGAGTTTGTTTGTTACTTTCAATTCGTTATTTTCTCTATAAATAATGTTAGACTAGTGAGGGTCTAAGGCCACTTCTTCCCGAACCTATGCTCGAGAGGATCGACGCTGATTGAGAGGACGGCGACTCGGGAGACTTTACTGAGAGACCTGTCCTGACCCAAATGACACTTAGCTAGAATAGGTAACTATGAGAATAATGATTTTGCTATTGATTGACTTTCATTTGAACTAATTTAGATAAAATAACCTTTGTTTGAATTCCAGTGTCGGGTGGTTATTTCTTTGTCGTTTATTGAGTTCCAAATGTATTTCCTGTGTTTAAAATCATGACTCAAGACATATCTTTTAGGTCGCATTGACCTCGCACTAGATGCAGATTGGTTTAGGTTTCTCTCATATATTCAGTGTGGATAGAGTAATAGAATGAATGTTAGTGTAATGGGCCCTAGCGTATGATGAGTGTATGTGCGTGCGACTGTGGATTTACTCTGTCCGTGGAAGTAGGGAGAATTTATATGCTCCGATCTGCAGCAGTTTCCTGGTAGCAGTATGATGGTTTTAGATTATTGTCTTGATCTGATAGATTGCTTGTACATAGGCTTTTGATTCATTGATTTATTGATTGATGTTTGTATATGTACTAATACTATATGTTGAAGTCGTCGTATTGAGTTCTATGTAGTGTGTACGGCTTCTGGAACGTGGGGAGCTGGTGACGGTTCCGTAGTAGGGCAGAGGGAAGTGAGTGCTGCTCTCGGGAAAGACGGGATTGTTGGCCCTGTGCGTATGCGGGGAAAAGCA
Source organism: Triturus cristatus (assembly GCF_964204655.1). Classification (NCBI taxonomy): domain Eukaryota; kingdom Metazoa; phylum Chordata; class Amphibia; order Caudata; family Salamandridae; genus Triturus; species Triturus cristatus. Next base: position 69,620,322 of record NC_140579.1, on the reverse strand, counting down.
TGTGACAATTGAAGTTGCGCGTCACATTGTCTGGGTTCGGAATCAGTGACATCGTCGTGTGTTACTATTAGGGACATATTTTCAGTATAAAAGGAGTGTGTATGGTAGCGAAGGTTGTCTGTGAAACTCTGGTCTTAAGTCCCAGGGATCCGTAAGGTTCGCCGTTAAAGCTTACTGCTGGAGTAGTAATAGGTATTCTCTGAGCTTGTCTGAAGGACTGGGCAGAGGTAAGCGCTGCTTGGTTAATGTGTGTTATAATTCTGTAGTGGAACAGACTGTTTGCTGTTCTCGGGAAAGGCAGGATTCTGTGTGGATGTGCTACATTTTCTGGTGTGAAAGTGCGTGAATGTATGAGCATTTAATTGATTGTGAGACTCTTCGGAGCATTCCTGGAGGAAACAGTTAATGGATGCATGTTAGAAGGACAGAGTAGAGGGATGTGCTACTGTGTCAACGAAAGTAATAATTCCGTAGTGGAGCAGAGGTAGGCGCTGTTCTAAAGAGAAGCGGGATTCTTGTGAGGAAGACATTTCTTTACTATTCTGTGGTTAGCGAAGCAGACAATGGAGATGTTTATATGTTGTAAGTAATAGATTTTGTAGAAATTGAAACGAAGTCTACTGAGAAGGTTTTGTAAAGGAGGGGTGGACGAGTGACAGGAGACAGAGTAGAAGCGACTGCAGCGACTACTGACGTCATACAGACCGCGCTGTGATTGGGCAGTGGATTAGAATAGTGCTCGCGCTGGGATTGGGGCGTTGGTTTGAGCCGCGCAGGGATTGGAAGAAATACAGGGTGATGTAGACGCTCCAGGATTGGTGCGTTAGTGTGAGTCGCGCTGTTATTGGACAAAAGATCGTACAGTTGCGGAAAGGACTATGGGGTTGTAGTGAACGCGAAAATGTATTATCAACCGGAGGAAAAGAAAAAGAAATCCTTGTTCGGTAAAATTAAAAGGTGGTTTGACAAGGATAAAAACATAATAACTAGAGAAGGTGAATTGCTACCTCCGACGAGAACTCCTGCATCCTTCATGGTTGCGAAATATGGGTATCATACCTGTATATGGTTAGACAACTGGGCTAAGTACACTAAGGAGGATGGTGTTTTAGCGTTCCCGGAACATGGTTCATTTAATCTGGCCGTGTTAAGAAATTTACGGGAAAAGATGATGTGTCTAGAGCCTAGACCAAGGCCGACACAGTTCGAGGCATTGGTGGAATGGGAAGATGAGGTGCATGAGCGAGAAAAGCAGAGGAGTGGAGGCAATTATAGGTATATGTTCGGGAGAAAATATGATCGTGAAACTCATCATGATCGAATGAGGAGATGGCGAGATGCTAGTATGTCAGAGGGATTATATCCTATGAGAACTGTTGAAGAAGCGGAAGGGAGGAAAGGTGCAGAAAAGGTGCCTGATACAGAAGTGAGAAGGTATGGGGCTAATGATTATGAGGATGAGGTCTTGGATGACATGATTTATAAGAGACCACCTCCATATAGACCAGAACCAGAAGAAAGAACGCCAGTTGCTACTCCCATAAGAGATACTTTGCGAATTGTTAAAACTGAGATTGTGACACCTGATTTGAAAAGTGGTAGCTCTTTCACGGAAAGGGAGAGAGAGAGAGAGCGAGAGAGAGAGAATCAAATCAGTGATGAGAAAACAAGAGAATTAGCCAGAACGACATCTGAGCTGACTGAGAAAATTAGAGAGTTGACGAAAAATCTAGAAGCTGTTACAGAACCTGTAACCATTGGTCCGGTTGTGTCTATTTTTGATAAACAAAGAATGGGTGAAAATGGTTTGACAGTTCCCTATGTAGGAAATGGTTTGGTTGGTTCTTGCACTTTGGAGGAATCAAGAATGAGGACGGGAGAAAATAATTTGAGACAGTCGAGACATGACACATGTAGTGGAGGATCAGATGTGCAGCCTAATTCAGGATTGAATACTGGTTGTTTGGGAGGAACGATTATGGAACCACAGAGGATGGCAGAACAAGTGGGTGCAGTGAAAAAGTCTACTGAAATAACAGCTGAAGATTTGAATGATTGGTTGAAAGTTCTTCAAAAGAAGGATAAAGATTCACAGGCAATTGATGTAGCCAGGTTGCGCATAGAATTGGAGGAGCTTATTGCAGGAACAATTCCTACAGAAATATTGAAAAACCATCATGATGGAGAGTTGTTATTTATGTGCAAGAGTATCACCTGGAGGGCTAAGAGTACACATGACAGGTTAAAAGCTATAGCGAGTGAGCAAGGAGTTGACATGGATAAGGTGAAAGCTTTGCAGAAGCCTTACAGGGTGGATTTCACCGATAAAGACATTGAAAATCTAAATGGTGTTGGCAGAACAGGGCAGATTAAGGAAATGATTGCCTTATTGCGAAAATGGGGTGATGTGGAAAAATGGAAGGATAGATGGTACAAGAAAAGGGAAGATTCAGTGGACAGGACTTACTCAGCTTTTCCTATGAGAGAAAAAGAGAAGACAGTGGATGCTTATCCTATGAGAGAGATTCCTGGAGGAGGATATGTACATGTCCCATGGACTAGACAGGATATTTTGTCATTTACAAATGATTTTCCTCGACTGAGAGAAAAGCCCGTCGAGTGGTATAGGCAGGTAGACAGGTTTGTGAAATTGTCAAAAGTGCTGTGGATTGACCTGAATAGTCTGTTTGATATAATTGTTCCAGCAGACTTGTGAGCAGAGTGTAAGATAGTTGTAGATTGGCCTGCTAAGGAGTACCCAAGAGATCCGAAAACGGGAGCACCAGACCCAGAGGTTATGAGGAAGTACGAGCAGGTAATTGTGTTCCTGAAAAATAAGGTACCTCCGAAAGAGACAGACTGGGTTAAGATAGATCGAACACATCAGGAAGCAAAAGAATCAGTTCATGCTTTTTATAAAAGGCTGATACTGGCTTTTAAACAGTTCAGTGGAGATGAACACCTGGGTGATAAGGATTTGAGTCATTTTGTATACAGATTTGTATATGGCCTGAGACCTGAAATCAGTGAAAGGATACGTGAGCACACAGTTGATTGGCAGAGTAAAAAGATTGATGAAATCTTGAGACATGCAAAGTACTTCAGTGATGAGATTGAGGCAAAACAGAGAAAGCTGAAAGAGAAAGCAATGTGGGCACAGGTGAAGGTTGCTGAAAGACAAGAAGCACAGATGGTGGAACAAGCAAATAATCCAGGAAATAGACCCAGATATGCAGGAAAAGGGAAGGGGAATCTAGAAGAAGCAAAGAAAAAGTTCCCTTGTCACAACTGTGGACAATTGGGGCATTGGAGTAATGAGAATAAATCCTTGAATCAACAGGTGCAGAACGAGGGGTGTAATCATCAGCAACAACAGCAGAAGGTTGTCAGACAGCAGAGCCAAGAGCCAAAACCGCCCTTGCCGCAGAATAGAGGGTCCCAAAAGTATTACCAGGACTCGAAATTCTACAATGATGAGCAGGTAAACAAACCGAGACGTTCGAACCTGGTACAGCAGTACTGGTTAAAGAATGAGGGGAGTGAGTCTGAAGGGGACTATTGACGGTGCCGAAGAGAGGAGGAAGAGTGCATACTTGGTGCAACTCTAGAAATAGACCATGCAGGACCATTTGTAGATGGGAAAATAAATGGGGAGAGTGTTACTTTTTTGGTAGACACAGGTGCGACGAGATCAACTGTCAGGTCAGCAGATATAAGAAATCTTCCTCTCTCGGACGAAGCAATCCAAGTGGTTGGTGTAGCTAATACACAGATTAAGACTCGTCTTACCGAACCAGTAAGGGTAAGAATAGGGAAATTTTCAGACATGCACAGATTTGTAGTCTGTGACACTAGTCCAGTGAACTTGTTAGGTAGGGACTTATTGTGTAAGATGAATTGCACAATTTTCTGTACTCCGGATGGAATAGCTTTTGAGACACCAGATGAGGATGTTTTGTACAGGATGACTCTAGACAATAGAGAGAGTAAGATTGTTGGTACATATGCTGTGTTTAATCCAGATGATTTGCCTCAGGAGTTGAGACACACAGTAAAAACAGCGGTTTGGGATTTAACTGGAGAAGATGTGGGATTGATGAATAATGTAGATCCAGTAAAGATTTCAGTGAAAGAGGGAATCATTTATCCTAATATCCCACAGTACAGATTGACACCAGAGATAATTGAGGGAATAACCCCTATAATTGACAAGATGATTCAACAGGGTGTTTGTAGAGAGTTACTGAGTAGCCCGTGTAATTCACCGATAATGGGGCTGAAGAAACCTAATGGAAAGTTCAGGATTGTACAAGATTTGAGAAAAGTTAACAAAATTGTGGTGGCATGTTGTCCCATTGTGCCAAATCCGTCAGTGATTTTGTATCAGATTCCTCATGATGCTGAATGGTACACGGTGATTGATTTGTGTCATGCTTTCTTTTCAATTCCATTGCATCATGACAGCCAGCCGATTTTTGCATTTCGGTTTGGACAGCGTATTTTGGCATGGTGTCGTATCCCACAGGGGTATACAGAGAGTCCTTCGATATTCAATCAGTTGTTGAAGAAATCATTGGAGAGTTTGATCATGCCTGAAAGCTCAGTACTAGTGCAGTACATCGATGACCTACTTGTGGCATCGAAGACACGTGAAGCTTGTGAAGTAGATACCATAGCTTTACTGAATCATCTGGCAGATGGAGGGTTAAAGGTATCTCCAGCTAAATTGCAATTTTGCAAGAAAGAGGTGCATTATCTTGGACACAATATTGAAAAAGGTCTGAGAAAGGTGACCGATGACAGGATCAAAATTATCAGAGGAATGAGAGCCCCAATGACCCAGAGAGAAGTGAGGATATTTCTGGGGATGGTGGGTTATTGTCGTCAGTGGATAAGTAATTTCTCCCTGATAGCAAAGCCACTGATTAAACTGACCAAAAGTGAAGTGAAAGACCCATTGGAACTAAATGCAGAACAAATGGCAGCATTTGAAGAGTTGAAGAGCAGAATGTGTGAAGCTCCTGCTTTGGGAATGCCAGACTATGAGAAGGAGTTTGAGTTGTACTGCAGTGAGAGAAATGGTTGTGCACTTTCAGTGTTAATTCAGAAACATGGACAACTGAGAAGGCCGATTGCGTACTTCTCATCAACACTTGACCCCGTAGCTGTGGGTTTGCCAGGTTGCCTGAAAGCAGTAGCTGCTACATGCAGAAGCTTGGAACAGAGTGAGGGTATAATAATGGGATAGCCTGTACGGGTATTCGTACCTCATGATGTGGCAATTCTTCTGACAAGAAGCAGGACTCAATATATGTCACACAGTCGGTTGACTAAATATGAGAAAATCATTCTGGGAGCATCAAATGTGACTCTTGAGAGATGTATAAATGTGAATCCAGCAACTTTGTTGCCAGATGCTGAAAATGTGAATGTGGGAGATGATGTTGATCATGATTGTTTGGATGTGCTTGACTACTGCACAAAACCCAGACCAGACATAAGAGATTTGCCATTACCTGAGAGTGATCATGTGCTGTTTGTGGATGGATCATGTCTGAGAACTGATGATGGTGTGCTAAGTGCAGCATATGCGGTGTGCAAGGTTTCAGAAGTTATGGAAGCTTCGTCTTTGAAAGGAGTAAGATCTGCTCAAGTGGCTGAATTGGTGGCATTGACGAAAGCTTGCAAGATTGGGAAGAATCCGAGAGTGACTGTGATGACTGATAGTCAGTATGGATTTGGAGTGGTTCATGATTTTGGCCAACTTTGGCTTCAGAGAGGTTTCTTGACGTCGAGTGGGACTCCAATAAAGAATGCTGAAGTGATTGAGAAGTTGCTTGAGGCGATACAGCTGCCTAAAGAGCTAGCAGTTGTGAAATGTGCTGCTCATGGACAAGGAGATGATTTCGTTACTCTTGGTAATCGTTTTGCCAATGACATAGCACAGTATTGTGCAAAGAACAATCATTCGATTAATCGGGGACGAGAAAGGGAGATGTCTTTTTGTTCTGTGATGTTTACTAATGTCCTAGAAACGTGGGATGAAGTGAAACAGTTGCAGGATGAAGCAGGAGATGAGGAAATGAGAGATTGGATCAAGGCAGGTTGTGCCCCAAGAGAGACAGATCATGTTTGGATCTATAGAGATGGAAGACCAGTTATGCCAAATTCAATGCTATCTACAATGGCAAGAATGTATCATGGCCAGGGACATCTGGGGAGGGACGCAATGATTAGGTCCTTTAAACAAACCTGGTACAATGCAAAGTTCAGGCTGATTGCAGAGAGCATCTGTCAAAGATGTTTGATTTGTCAGCAGTTCAATACTGGAAAGAAGACAGTGGTGAGCCTAGGAACAATAGGCAGAGAAGGAGGTCCTTTTACCAGAATGCAAATAGATTTCATTGAAATGCCCCAAGTGAATAAATTGAGGTATGTTCTAGTGGTAGTCTGTTTGTTCTCAAGATGGGTGGAGGCCTATCCGACCAGGAGAAATGATGGAATAACAGTGGCAAAGTTACTGTTAAGAGAGTTGATTCCTAGGTACGGGTTCCCAGTGACAATTGAGTCTGATAGAGGTGGACACTTCTACAATGAGCTTATGGGTTTAATTTGTGACTCATTGAGCATACAGCAGAAGCTACATTGTGCATACAGGCCAGAGGCTTCTGGTGTTGTGGAGCAGATGAACGGCACAATCAAAAACCGAATTGGTAAGATGTGTTTAGCCACTGGAATGAAATGGCCTGATGTCTTGCCTCTAGTGCTAATGACTATTAGGTCTACTCCAGATAGAACCACAGGGTTGAGTCCACATGAAATATTGATGGGACGTGCGATGAGACATGCTTTCGTGCCTGTCAACAAGTTGATGACAATAACTGATGACATGATTTTGGATTACTGTAAAGGCCTGGCTGACGCAGTTCATTCTGTGTTTCACCAGGTTGGAGAAGACGCCACCACACTTGAGAAGAAGCAAGCCCATGATCTGAGTCCAGGGGACTGGGTGAGGATTAAGGTGCACAGAAGAAGAAATTGCTTGGTTCCAAGGTGGGGAAGGCCAAGACAAGTTATTCTGACTACGACAACTGCAGTGAAGTGTGCTGGTGTGAAGAACTGGGTTCATGCAAGTCATACTCTGAGAGTTCCAAATCCAAAGGATGAGACTGGTAAAGAGTATTTTGAAGAATCAGATTCCAGTGATGATGCAGAAACTGAACCAGTGAGAAGAAAAAAGAATCCTGAAAGGGGGGAAGGAGAAAGAGAGTCAGGTGATTCTTTTTTCTTTCCGAGAGAGGCTTCAAGAGAAACATTGAGAGTCTCAGAGGAGAGATCGGATTCTGTAAGAGTGCCTGAAGTTCCAACAAGCAGTGGAGAAGAAAGAAGAGAAAAGAGCAATTCCACAGAGACTACACCTGAATCAGATGAGGAGGTTGAGGATCCACCTGAGATTACTTCTGAAGAAGTAGGGTCAGTAGAAGATAGAGAGGGATAGATTGCGGAAGACCCCCGAGGAGGTGTAGGGAACATTCCTGATAAGCTAGGTGAAGGGACAAGTAGACAGCAAGAAGATTGCGTGTCGGAGACCCGAGGAGGGACAGTAGCAGGGAAATCTCAATCAGTGGGGCAGAAGTCTGTGGAGCAAAAGAGAAATGTTGAAGAACAAGAGGCAAATGAAACAGAATCAGATGAAAGTGAGAATGAGAAATCAGAGGGTCGAGTTCTGAGAAAGAGAACTTGGATCGGAGAGAGAAATAATAAAGAAGTGAGACCGAAGAGGGTTGTTAGAGGAGATCTTTGGCCTAACAGAATAAAGAGGCTAAGGTACAGACTGACACGAGCAAGTGCAAGTTTAAGTTCATCGAAAGCTGAACAGGTGAACGAGGTCTCCAGTCAGAATCAAGCAAAGGGTGATAAACAAAAGGTCTCAAAAGAACCAGAGGAGATCAAGAGAATCAGAAAACCTAACCAGAAGTATAGGTCACCGGAATGGACGTACGTGGCACTGTCTGAAGGTGAAGAGGCAGAGAGTCAAGGAAATCCAGAGGGGACCTTACGAGAAGTGGTTGAGGAGGAGAAAACTGTTGGAATCCTGAAAGTTATCCTGACTGACATTGGAGAAGAGTCGGATGCTCAGGATGTTGTTGAAGATCTGAAACAATTTGATGTTGCTGAAGAAGAAGTGAAATGTGATGAAAATCCAAATTGAGTGAACTAAAGGAGTCACTTGGAGAAAAGTGAAAAGAAGAGAGTCTGAAATTAGCTGTTTGAAATAATCTAGAGTTTTAAAATTCGGTAGTGGAGTAGAAGAGGCTAAGTCAAAAGACGCTGCCAAAGTAGTAAAATGGCTAACACAGAAAATAATCAAAGTAGATGTGCCTTCTTGAAAAGATGGTGTAGAATGTGCTGCTGCTGTACGGGATTATTAATGCTGTTATGGGGTGTACTTGCTTTACTAGTTACCTTTAGGGTTACAATAGGCACTTTTGGAATACATACTGAAAATGTGACTAACATAGAGAAGAATTCACAGAAAGTAGTTCCAACTAGAAGTAGTAACATTTACATACATAAAGATAGGTCAATTAATGATTTTTCTAGCAATGTTTTTTCAAAGTTGTTGTACGAATACGTGAAGACAATGGAAGTTAGGGATTGCTACGTCTGTATGCAATTACCTGCATCCGTTTCAGAGGGTGTTACTTATCACCATTTACCAGCTACGTATGGGATTTCATGTAGTGTGCTAAGTAGTGTTTTTTATTTGTTAGGGAAAATAGATTATGAGATGTCTAACAAAGATAACATTTTTGGGCAATTACCTATGAATGCGAAGCTGAATCCAGCTAAAGAAGCTAACATTTTTGGTGAGATTTTTATTGAGACAGAAGAATTAACGTTAGATTACATTTTTAGAAACAATTTAACTTGCAGTTTGAAAGAAGAAGTAAAGGCTTTCCTAGACATGGTAGAGAAAAGGAGAGTGAGCATGCATGAAAAGGCAGGGAAATATGAAGTGAGTGAGACAATATGGGATATTGAGATGGGAAAGGAGTTGAGGAATGGGGCCAGTCCAACTTTGGCTTTAGATGCACCACAGAAGGGTAAACTATGCATTACCAGAAGGAAATCCCAATATGATAGGTATTTTGTTGGGACTAGTGAGTGTCATGATACATACTTCATTGCAACAGGATGGGGTTTTAAAGGTGGAGAAGATCCAGTTTTCCCGGGAGTGTTTTATATTTGTGGGAATAAGGCTTATTACAGGTTGCCTGACCATTAGTATGGCACGTGTTATGTTGGCCTGGTCTTTCCAAAGATTTTCCATATAGATAAGATAGAAGATGTAGAACACATTAATCTACTAACACGTTTTAAGAGAGAAACTTGGTCAGAAATTGTAGGTGATATTTTTGGAGCTTTAATTCCAGCAGTGGGAATTTCTTTAAATGCATATGGAAGTCGGAAACTGTCAACAGTGGTGGATCGCTTATCGACAAGTACCGCTGGAGGGTTTCTTTTGGTAAATACGGAGATGATTGCCGTACGTGCCATGTCTATGCAAAATCGACTTGCCCTTGATATTCTATTGGCCAAGAAGGGTGGAGTCTGTGGAATGCTGAAAGTTCAACATTGTTGCACTTACATTCCTGACGAAAGCAGAGATCTAAAGGTCTATATCAAAAATATTACTGATTTGCATGAAGAATTAGTACCACTGGAAGCTGAAAGTATCTGGAATAAAATGGCTAATAAGCTACTTGCTGTTAAGAGTTTTATTGCTAAGATAAGTAGTACCATTATTGGTAAGATATTATTTCCTTTGACATGTGTAATTGTTGCTTTATTGATGCTTGGATTAGCGTGTTTGTGTTGTAAAAACAGGGGAGGGAAAAAGAGAACAATTAGAGGAAATATTGCAAAGAAACAAAAGAGGTCAAAAAGAGACCCACAAGAAATAGAATTAGAAGAATTGAGGGAGAGTGTTTACTTGGAGTCGAAGAGGGATGATGAGAGAGAATCTGGTGTGTAGTGTCGTAAAAAAAAAGACATTTCAATTTCTCCTAAAAATGGGGACTAAATTATTATTATTTTTTTTTTTGGGTTGGTTTTTGTGGTGATATATATCACCAAAGGGGGGATTGCTGGAGCCGAGTTTTCTATTGAAAATTTATTGAGATTTAAACTCCAGTTTTGTTTATATGTTATGATTAAAATTACTGATAAATAATCATTAATTATTAATTTTGTTAAGGTCTCTGACTATTCAACATTACTAGTGAGAGAATTACACGCGGGAATGCATATATGTTGCTTTATTAATACGTGAACTAAATTGGTGAGGAAATTAATTAATAAGTGTCGCAAAAGTGCTATTTGTTTCGTGTTTGTGCTTTAAAATAATGTGCTCTAATGCTTCTTTGTGTCGCAGACGGCTAGATAATTACATACACATAAGGGTATTAGTGGGTATTAACACTGTATAATTATTACGATGTAGTAACGTTGTTTTGTATTTCTTTTAATTAAGATCGTCCGTTTTGGCCTAAACCAAGATGGCCGATATTTACAGCCTGCACTCGAGTGATTGAAATGTGACGAGAGGCCTTGCTGAACATGGTTTGAAACCACCTGACTTCGGCCTCTGTCTGTATTAAAAGTTTCCGTGAGGACAGCAGCTCCAGGCTCGCTGCCAATTGCCCTTGGAGAAGAATAAAGCCACAATGAACTCTGATAAACTTGCGGTGGCTTCACTATGGTTCCGAAGGAAAGCATTCATGAATGTATCGTTTTTTTAGCTTGAGCTTCCTTCTTCCGTGTTTTTATTTTTGTGATTTTTCTGAGCGGAGATTTTCTAAATGTTGCGAATCAACATCCTTTCCTGCTCGCTCTGCTCAGCAGCTCAACGGACGTTTAGAGTTTGTTTGTTACTTTCAATTCGTTATTTTCTCTATAAATAATGTTAGACTAGAGAGGGTCTAAGGCCACTTCTTCCCGAACCTATGCTCGAGAGGATCGACGCTGATTGAGAGGACGGCGACTCGGGAGACTTTACTGAGAGACCTGTCCTGACCCAAATGACACTTAGCTAGAATAGGTAACTATGAGAATAATGATTTTGCTATTGATTGACTTTCATTTGAACTAATTTAGATAAAATAACCTTTGTTTGAATTCCAGTGTCGGGTGGTTATTTCTTTGTCGTTTATTGAGTTCCAAATGTATTTCCTGTGTTTAAAATCATGACTCAAGACATATCTTTTAGGTCGCATTGACCTCGCACTAGATGCAGATTGGTTTAGGTTTCTCTCATATATTCAGTGTGGATAGAGTAATAGAATGAATGTTAGTGTAATGGGCCCTAGCGTATGATAGGTGTCTGTGCGTGCGACTGTGGATTTACTCTGTCCGTGGAAGTAGGGAGAATTTATATGCTCCGATCTACAGCAACTGCACTGGGACATTTCCTGTAAACAAGTAAGTAAAAGCGTTTTGCTTATTTACTTACAATTTTAAAGGATTTCTTATATTTTTCAACTCCACACTAAGAAACTTTTCATGGAAGAACAGTCAATGTTAGCCTACAGAGAAATATAGGGTTATTGGTTCACAGGTAAGTATTCGGTTGTGGGAGTCGGTATTCCGGCGTTAGACTCAGTGGTCCCCCAGGGACAAGGATGCACTCTTGTTACACCCTCACCCTAGGGCAGCCGGGTGCAGAGTGCTGAGGCTCAATGTTATCCAATGGGGAAAAGGGGCCTCCGGTTGGTGGCTGCTGACGAGCAGGCCACTGAGTTGTGGGAGCAAAGCTCCTGGACTTAAGCTCAGGGCAAATGGGTGTTCAAGCCAGCACAAAACGTGCACCCTCAGCGGTCATGGGGTGGCCGGGTGCAGAGTTCTGTTTTGGCGTCGGGTGCCCTGTAGCTTTGAATGGGGATTCTCTGGTTTGCAAACACACTGCAGGCTTCGGGACGAAGGTCTTCTGGGTGCAACCACCACTTAGAGAGGAAAGTTGAGATGATGGGGCTAGGCTAGGCACAATTGATTGGGCCACCCAAGGCCATGCGGTGTCGGTTGCAGGGGTGCTTTTTAGGGTCAGATCTTCTTACCAGCTCCTGGTCGCAGATGGGGGGACCTTCCGGTTTGAGGCTGAAGGCGTCGGCTGGAGGTTTGAGGCAGGTCAGGGATCACTGGATCTTGGGTCACGATCGCCGGGCAGACCTCCTCTTGGTGTTGGGCCACTTGAACACGGGCCATGGGCATCTGGTGCAGAGTGGTGCAGACTCGTGGATCCTGCCGGAGCTGGTCTTGACTTTGAAAGGCAGGGCAGGTCCTCAGAGTTCCTGAGGCTGCTGGCTGCAGGACACACCATGGTTTTGCTTCTGCAAAGTTCGAGGTGGGGACAGGCCAGTAGGGCTGGGGCCAAGTCAGTGGGCGTCCCCCTCTTGTTAGCTTTGGCACGGCTGTTTGGTCCTTCTTCTTTTCTTGTTGTAGTTTCTTGTCTGAGGAAGCAAGGTTCGGGGGTGCCCCTAAATACTAGATCTAGGGGCGTTACAGGTAAGTAAAAGGTTGGGACCAATGGGTCCCTTCCTTGGGATGGGTACACCCCCTATTATGCCACCCTCCAGTGGGAGGGGTGCATTTGCTTCACTCTGGTTGGCTGGATCCCCCCTCTGCAAGATGGCGGGGACTGAGAGTTGTGCTTCACTTCGCCTCCCCCACCTGAGGGGTGGTGTTAGCAAAGGTGGGCACACCTCTCTTCCTAACTTGTTTTTCCTGCTGGTTCTCCTGCCCAAAGTGGGGGTCAGAACCAGTGGGGATCAGTTGATGAAAGCAGTAAGTGGCCTGGGGAAGCTCACAAAGGCGGCAAGCCTTTGAAGCTTCCCCTTTGTGGACCCTGCCCAAACTGGGGGAGGAGGCTTGGCACCTCGTCCTAGGATGTGCATTATTTCAGGCCCCCGAGAGAGGCAGGCTCTCGACCCAGGGGTCCAGAAACATGTCTGGTGGTGGCAGCTGGGAGCAGCCACTCAGCCCACACACTAGTGTTGGTCATTTTCAGGGGACATCTTTAAGATGCCCTCTGTGTGCACTTTTCATTAAATCCCACACTAGCATTAGTGTGCGTTTAATGTGCTGAGAATTTTTATACCAAACTTCTCAGTTTTCAGTGTAGCCATTATGGTGCTGTGGAGTTCGTAATGACAAACTCCCAGCACCATGTACTCTTAATGGCAGCACTGCACTTACAATGTCTAAGAATGGACTTAGACACTGTAGGGGTACAGGGCTCATGCACCTATACCCTCACCACTGGTATAGGGCACCCAGCAAGAGGGGTGTCTGATCTAGGCCTCGGCATTGTGTTGTAGGCATGGCACACAGAGATGTATGCCATGGCGGCTCTTCACTTTGTTCTGCACCAAAACACGCAGCCTGCAAAGGCAGTGTGTGAGTGTAAAGGTACAGGGCCTCTAAGGGTGGCACAATAATTGCTGCAGCCCTTAGAGGCCTTCCGTGGTCACAGGGCCCTGAGTACCTGCGGTACCATTTACCAGGGGCTGACCTGTGGCCAGAGATGCCAATTGGGTTTGGGTACAGTTTTGGGGGAATGAACATAGGCCCTGGGAACCTGCTTAGCAGGAGCCCAGGGCACACTCAGTCAAAGAACATCAGCAGGTTAGCAAAAAGTGGGGGCAACCGTGCAGAAAGAGGGCACTTTCTCACAGCGTGCACTTAGTATTCGGGCGAACAAGTTCCCTCTATACGCACTAGCATTTCCGTTGCTCCACCACCCGGCTGTCTCACTTACTCAGGAACCCAAGGCGCTGTCCACACTAGCGGAGGCAGCATTGAGGACATTGGAAGATATCTACGCGGTAGTGAGTCGGGCCCCACTGCGGATTTTTATGTATCATCGACTTTGTTAGGCCAAGAAGGCACTTTACCCACAATTTCCAGATGAACCGCCAACATTGTGGGCACTGCAGACACTACTTACATGTAGCACATGAAAAAGTATTTTTACCAGATTATACAATGCCTCCCAGAAAGACAGAACTATAGGCCTGAACACCACACTAGAAAACTGGAAACACCTCCTGGAGACCCCACTCACTTTAGAGGACTGGGGCTTTTGCTCTGCAATAGCAAGCAGACTAACATCTAATTGCAATTTAAAGATTATACATTTTAAGTACCAGCAAAAAATGTATTATACTCCTCTACAGTTCCACAAGTATGCACTATGCACAATGCGTTCACTGCCGAGCAATGGAGGTGGACTTCATTTACTTGCCCTTGGGCGTGTGGCCTCATTCATTATTTCTGGGTGCCGGTGACCCAGGCACTGTCGAATATGGTGATGGAGAAAGTAGAATGTTTCCCCCACATGTGTCTCCTTGGCCTTGTTAAGCCTCTGCAGTCGGCAAATTGGAAGCTGGTGGCAGTAGCTTTATTACTAGCAAAAAGGATGGTGGCTATTCACTGGGAGATGAGAGCAGTTCCTGATTTTTATCCGTGGATTATGGACATGGCTTACTGTCGAGATCAACTGGACTTCTACGTTGAGGAACTCCTACAGCCCTCAAGACCAAAGCTTATATAGAGTCCATATACAGCATACCTTTTGTCAACAGCTATGTGCTCCAAAACAATCAATCACACAAACAAACAAAAAAACACAAAAAATCTAAATCCTTCCCTATTATCTCTTCACTATCCTTTTCAATCCAAATAACAGACTAACATGTCCACCACTCAAATTAATTTCATATTTCACTATACTAATTCACCACTAATCCTTTATGGGTTCCGGAGTAGTGTGCCACTCACCGAAAAAGCACTTCAACACCTCATCAGGGGTAGCAAGAGCTATATAAATGCAAACCATTTTACCTCCTCTACCCCTTCGCTATCCTTCTCAATTCAAATAACTGACTAACATATCCACCACTCAAATTACTTTCATATTTCACTGTACTAATTCACCACTAATCCTTTATGGGTTTCGGAGTAGCATGCTACTCGCTGAAAAGCATTTCAACACTCCATCAAGGGTAGCAAATGCCAGTGCTTAATTTGTAAACAAATAAGTGCTAGGGCCTTCGTGATGAGGCCACCGCAGGTTGAACCAAACATTGCCAGTACCAGAGCTGCCAATAACAGAACTTACACAACTACTAACCATCACACTGCTACAAGTGTGAGAATTCAGACTGTTCAAGGACCCCAAGCTTTAAAAATGGTTTGGGTGGCTGGTAATAGTTGTTTTAGATTTGTATTGAATTATCAAATAACTGTTTTCCTGGTCATCTTTAAATGAGCAGCTGTTCCAAGTGCCGGTGCAGGCAATTAAGTGCAGGTGCCGAGCACCGAAAAGCACTGGCTCAAATTAAGCACTGGCAAACGTTATATAAATGTAAACCTTTTTCCCTCTTCTTTCCCTCCACTATCCTTCTCAATCCAAATAACTGACTAACATATCAACCGCTCAAATTACTTTCATAATTTCACTCTACCAATTCACCACTAATCCTTTATGGGTTCCGGAGTAGCATGCTACTCCCCGAAAAAGCGCTTCAACACCACATAAGTGGTAGCAAGCGCTATATAAATGCAATTACAATACAAAGCAATACAACATCAGCTGAGCTTTTAAACATTATGGACATTACCCCTTCAAAACAAAGTAACACATCAGCAGTATGTTTAATTGTACTGGATGTGGCACTGCGTGATGCTTATGATATGGAAATTGTATTGGTAACATGATGACACTGAAGTTGCATTTGTTATGTATACCGGGAAAATCTAATAAGAAAAGAAAGTCCACGGAAAGTTCTTCAGGAATATGACAGGAGCCTCTCAAGTGAATTGACTTTAAGTACATCTTAGGCCCTTAGGTACAGCAACATCTGTATAGGCCCAGTCAGGGTGTTTTCCTCTCACCAGCTTTCTAACCATTGGCTTTGATGCAGGGCAAGGGCAAAATTTTCATATTCTCCTTATGTCACAGATTCGTAATCACAACAACTCATTCATACACTCATTCATTGGTGGGGCCCATAACACCAACATGCACTAGCCATTCGATAAATCTCACTCGAATCTGTACACAGGAGAAAAGCGCTGGACATGTGGGTACCTTATTACCTATTAGGATTAATTTGCTTTACATTATATACATTTTATACATATACATCTTTAGAATCCTGACCTTAACATAAAGGCACTCAACCACTTGGTCGATGGACCAATTAGTTGGACTGGTTGATGGTGAATTAGAACCAGCTAAAACACAATTAAAGCCTAGGAAACATTTGGTATTTTCTGTAATTAATTAAAGAACCACAAACTCATTTCTTATTATTCCAATAATTGTTTATCTAATAATAAATTCTCTGCATTAGCATTTACTCACTAAAGCTCATAATATAAATGTAGTTTTATTTTAAAGAGAAATAAGACATTTAGGAAATAAACATGAATTTAGAAAACCCAGTCAATTAATTGCCAATTTGTCAACAATGATGTGTTCTGATCAAAGAGAGAGTCATCTGCATTCTCAGGTACAACTCCCAGGACAGACTGTCCGATTCACAACCAAGGATCAAACCGTTAGATAAAATATTGGATGCACCGCAAACCTCTCCCAGGAGCCAAATAAACCCAAGGCAAACCATTAAATCGCCACCAGCTCAATGCTGACCCAACGCAATGAAAGATCAAGCCCGATGACCACCCCCCAATGGCGGATGAGGTCTTAATATACCCTTTTTCCCTCTTAGTTCATATTAACATGCAACAGTTTAGGGGTAGAGCAAATGTTCTGATTGGTCAGTTCGGGGTTATCTTTAAAGGTTTTCTAAGTTTCCCAGGGCAAACTGGTTCTTCATGATGACTTGGCATAGGAAGGCGCAAATGAGTAAGTTTCATTTAGCTCCCAGGCGAAAGTAGCGAATGTAACAGTTCGAGGAAAAGAGGTAATCTTTCACAGGTTCAGTATTGTCCTTCCCGCTGTTCCCACATCGACAACTATTGGCAGGCGAACAAGTCCCTATCCTTGACAGGGAACACAGTGTCAAAAGTTTGGGTCGCCTGGTGATCTCCAGAGCCATCCGGTCATGCGCAGAAATAATCGCGCTCACATGGTGGCATCTGTTTCAGAGAACGCCATCTTGGGTACTGCGGCCTAGTAGGCCCGAATGCCAACTTAAGCAAAAACAGACATAACAGTAATTAAAATATAGAAGTGAAGATTCTAATGTTTAAACCCACACTAATCCCAATGTATATTAGTATTTCCCTAGCTATAGAAACATTTAAAGCGATAATACTCACAATTTAATGATTTTCAAAGGCACAAACATTCACAAAGCAATTTTCTATTTCACCACAATCTATGTTTAGTTTGCGTACCATAATTAATTAATTAATTGTTCTGCCATGCAATTAGCATTTTAGTCCCACGTGTATCTCATGTTTATCAAGGTGCAAAAAGTTGGTCAATAAATTTCACTACAAACAGGTTATTGGAATTAAAATTTAGAATGATTACGTAATTAGTTTCATGCAATTTAGAGGAGGTATACAAAATGTTGTTTTACCTGCTCCATCAGCTTCCATTCTGCAACCAGACCAAACATTCCTTTACACCATTCACTCACACCATTCGAGATACAAGCTCTCACGCAGTGGGAATTTTCACTTTACTACTTGGGCATAAAGACCTCTGGAAAAGGCAAAGTTGCAGTTAGAAAGTCTGCAAGGTTTGCCAACCTGAAGAGAAAAGCTTTACAAAAGATGAACTTACAGAGAAATACTCTGCATGCACTGTTTTTAGCTGGACTGAGTTTGGCTACAGTGAAAATTAACTTTCTGTGCTGTGAAAACTCTCTTTCAATGAGAAACAAGCATTAAAAATGCAATAGGTCTCACCTTTCATTAAGTTAAAGCCATTTGCTTTGCTATACAATACCATCAGCAAAGCAAATGGCTTTAACTTAATCAAAGGCGAGACCAATTGCATTTTCAATGCTTGTTTAACACATGCAGTGGCATTACTTCACATGGGCGCATTCTGTCTGAAGTGCAGGCTACTTTTTTGCCTGGAAGTAGTGCTGCGCTACAGCCTACAATGAGGCGCTTTAGTTGCAGCGCCGGAATTCTGGAACTGCCTAAAACAGCACGTTCGATTTTTGATAATAAGAGCGCCGGCATCAGAAACGAAAACATCGCCCCTCCATAAATGAGGCGGGGGGAGGGGCATGAGCAGGACTACCTGGATAGGGTACGTGGGTGAGGTCCGGGGCACTAGGAGGCAAGTGTGTAACCCCTGACCAGTGGCGGCTCCCCCATTAGGGCGTTGGGGCGTTGCCCCACTGCTTTCTCGCGGTGCGAGAAGGCAGAAACATAAATGGTAAAAACGACCATTTATGTTTCTGCCTTCTCGCATTGCGAGAAAGCAGAAGTGCCTCTGTGCTTGGTTGGGGGCGGGAGGGTGGGCGGTCGTGCTCGAGGGCAGGGGGGGAGTGGCTTACCCACTGTTGTAGATACTGACTGTTTGGCCGTCGGCCCTGAGCCGACCAAACAGTCAGTACCCACAACAGTGTGGGTAAGCCACTCCCCCCTGCCCTCGCGTAGGACCGCCCACACACACTATTTCTCTATGCAGAGAAAATGTCCCGGCTGGGGCGCTCTCCTGCTGCGCCTGCGCCTGCGCAGCGATTGACTTGCGATGAGGAGGAAGCTGCCTGCTGGCTACTTCCTGTTCCTGCAGCAGGAACACGTGGACCCAACCGCCGCTGCACCAGTACAGCGTGACCGGCCAGGAGCCGAGGCGGTGAGGTACCCAACACACTCAGGTACCGTACGTATGTTTTATTTTTAATTGTTTTAATCCCCACCCGCGGCCCCCACCCCCTCCCTCGAGGATGCCGGCCGCCGCTGGTATTAAGTATGCCAGCCATTTCTGTATTTTCCTGCAGTTAGCTTAAAACGAGGTTCTCAACCAATTTCCTGAGGTATGGCAGTAGATACGTGGGTTGGAAGGTATTTAAATCTTCCAGAGACAGAGGTGCTTTTTAGCAATGGTTTGATACATAATGATTCCAGGAAAAGATGACAAACCAACTTCTCAAAGCACTGTTTAACCAGGCACAAATATGTGATGGAGAGTTTGAATTGTGACACACAGTGGACTGTCCAGTGACGGTATAGGTCTAACTCACAGAGATGACAAATATCGGATCAACAGTACGTCCAGGTGTGTGAGTGGGCCCAGAGGTCAGCTTATGTATTAAAAGAAGCATTGTGTGGTCTATGGGGCTTGTATAACGTGGCGCTACTGGAGTACTTTTCAGTGACCTGCAGGTTGGCGGAGCCCTCTAGAACGTTCAAAGGTGATGAGTGTAAGTGCTTTGACCAAGGTCACCGGGGCCGTCAGGGTTAGAGTCAGGATTCGAAGCTTGAATCGGACTCTCTGCTCCAGTCTCCAGGCCAGCCGTCTGGCCAGCTATCTGATATGCCTCTTGGCTTATCTGCCTACGTTTTGGTCGACGTTCCTTCGAAGCCACTATTTGGGAGAACGCAGAAAAATTCCTTTTTGGGTCTCAAACAGCCAAACCAGATAGCATCTAAGTTTGCATTTCTTACTGCTCTTATGGAAAGTGAGCTGACAGTGAAAGATGTTCAGCAAAGCTTTTAAAACATGGGCACAAGTGGGACACAAAAGTGCACGAAAAGCGTGTCTGAAAAATAAAATAGAAGATGTCGTGCCTCTATAAATGTCTCCAGCCTTGCGCTGATCGCTGGAGTGCCGGGGCTGTTTTTGTGAGGCTTGTCTGTCTGCACAGAGGGGTGAGGCGTTTGATTTCTGCCGGTGCACACAAGTGTGCAAGTCTCAGAGTTTGCTGAAAAGGCAAGAGCTCCTTTATCCAAACCCCCTGGGGATGCACTGCAAAGCCCCACGGCTTGGGTGGAGGGGGATGCGTTGCAGACTTGGGTCCCTCTGCCCCCCCCCCCCCATCTGTTCCAAGATCTGCTTCAGTGCTGCCCTTCACCACCTGCTCTCCTCTCAGCACTCGGAGATCCCACACACTTACTAGCACTCCTCTTACCAGCCTTTCACGGTGAAAGGCTGCTGGGCTTGCCTGCGGTGCGAGAGTTAAAAAGTGAGGGGGTAATGCTGCAGTTTTGATTTACTCTTCACACGATGTGGCAAAAGTACCACCATTTATGTATTCACTCGTATGGTGGTGATACTAGAAATTATTTAAGGTTTTCAGTGATAAATTTACTGAAATGAAAAGCGTGATTTTATCATATGCGTGCTGCTCAGTCAGAAGCAATATCTTTTTTTGAGTGAATAACGTCACATTTGCCCGTTATTGTAAGTATTGGCGTGGATTAATTTTTGGATTCTTCACTTAATATTTGACTGTCTCTGTATTTTAAATATTCTGAAATATGTTCGGACTGCTACTTCCAAAACTACTCAAAGCAGTGAAATCCCACAGTATCGCCCAATTAATTGTAAATGGCATTTTATTGTGTTGAAATGTTATCTGGCGTGTGTATGGCATCCTGGATTGTTTTGATTTAGATATGTGCTAACTTTTGCCACGTGACTTTTCATAGTATGCTGTGCACTACTTTTCACTAACTGCACCAGGATCAAATATATACCATTTGATAGTCGATAGGGAGACAAACGTGTTTGGCATTTTGATCAGCTGATCGCCTGTGCGTCCAGTGTTTATATCGGTATTGCATTTGAGATTCATACCGAGATTTGGTATGTGAAGTGTGCGTTTCATTGTAAATTTGCAATGACTGTGTCACAGTAAATTATGCACGTCTCGCATCCCTCACACTTCTCCTGTGTGCCTGCTCCTCTTCAAGCGTCCTATTGTCTGCCTGCTCCTGTCTTTGTTGAAGAGACGTTGAATAGTTTCTCTGGCGAGGTGAGGATGAGTATAGGGAGAAAGTGTGTGAGGGTTAAGGTGGCTGATGCAAAGGTCCTCCACGGAAGGCAGGGGTGGGGGGTGTTGGGGAGCGGGAGGGGGGTCAGGGTCATGTGTCTTTCATGGTGGAAGATTGCGGAGCTGACAAGTTTCACATTTCTAGGCGCGCACACAGTTTTAATTTAGTCTTTTTATTCTGGGATTTGTAGTCCCAGTTAATTAGAGGTACAGGGCCACTACCAGTCCCAGAATACATAGAAAGAAACGCGGATTTGATGAGCTGCCCACGTGTGGACCTTCGCACTTGAGTTCTGTGGTGACGGGGATTTATAATAATAATCCATATTTGTAATCCATATCCATATAATAGTGACCAGTGCAGTGTCTCTGCGTGTAGTGTGGGGGAGTAGTAGCTTTATGGTGGTTTGTGCGCTTTGCCTTAAGGAGGAGGCAGCACGTGGGGTTACTGCGCTTAAGACGTGCGTTTGTGAGAAAGTAATATGTAAGTTGATGGCGCCCGGTACCATGGTATGGCACCTCTGAGGCTCTGGCGCAGTGGACTGTGGGCGAATAACCGCTTGTGTGGGACGGGCACAGAGGTAAGAGTTACATATGGAGAGGGGAAAAGTGACACAGGGGTGAGCAGGAAGGGACAACATGGATAGAGGAGAATAAAAACTAGACGGGGGGTCAAATGGAAAAGGGAAAGACAAAGAGGAGGGTGGACAGGGGCAGAGAAAGAGGGAAGAAACTAAACAGTAGCTTGAAACGGAGAACGCCATGGAACATTGAGAGGAAAGGTTAAAAGTGAGTCAGGAGTGACATAAAGCGATGGATGGGTGAGAAGGGGTGAATGAGAAGAGTGAAGGGTGGGAGAAGGGCGTTGAGAGAGGGAGATGAGAGGGTCGGGGGAGGCTAGAGAGGCACAATGACAAAGAGGTGCGACAACACCGCGGGAGGGAAGGAAGCAGAGGAGAGATGGGTTAGTGATGGATAGGAAGAGATAAGGTAGCGTATTGTGTCACTCACGTAGCGCTTAATATCCCGTTGCAGTGCGCGGTAGGTTGTTCCGGCTCACTCGCTACGCTTGCTCGCTGCGGTGCATTATGACAAAAATTTTACGCCCTACCACTTTCAAATGTCACCAGCCGCCACTGGACACGGTGTATGTGGCCTGCACCTGGAGGGGTTTCCCCTTGAAAATTACTGTTTTATATACTGACGTTGGGACTTAACTCAATTTCATAATCTAAGAAAATGCTTTTGTATACTCAAAAACCTCCTGTCAATAGGTCTCCAACTGAGGACATCACCGGCACCAAGAGGTATCGATCACTATTATTTAACTGGCATCGTTGACACAAGTCCGATATCTTGAAATCCGTTATGAAAAGTAGGCCTGGGCAAAAATTTCGTTCCGTTCGCGGAAATTGCGATAATTTGACATTTTTGCGTTCCGCGGAGAGCGCGAAAATGTCAAAAATTCCGGTTTCCGCAGCTTGGCGATAATTTGTTTCTTGCTCGCGCTGTAAAATGATACATTCTTGCGCGCGCGCGATCGCCTTACCTGAATCCCTGCGTTCGCCGACAAGTTTTCTTGATCCGGTCGCGTTCTCCATGAGATGTTGTATTGTTTTTAGCCATTTGCGCTGTCTCGCGACAGTTCGCGCCCGCAGTGACGTCATGCGTCGCGCGATCACGTCTTTCTTCTCGCGATCATGCACCGCGAGAACAACTCAAAACAAGATGGCCGCGCCCGCAAGCAACCACATGGGTAAGTTGGCGACCCGCAACCATGCAGAAAATCTCGCGAACATGCCGGAAAAAAACTTCCGCATCTTCGCGATATTTCTGCTTGTTTGCGATAATTTTAAACATTCTCGCGATAATTTGCGAAGGTTAATTCCGCAAATTCCGCCCACCCCTAATGAAAAGGAGAGAGACCGTGTAATCAGGGGAGTATTCAGAAAAAAAGGACCTACCCCCCCATTAAACCACATCTTGAATGCTGCGAGGGAGTCAATCTGAACCTTAATGGCAGGTGCATAGCTTAGTCAATGAGATTCAGGGGGTGTGAATTTCAAATTTCCCAACTAAAGAAGCAGTGCAGGGTCCAGGGGTGAGATGTCCAAGGTTTGGGATGGATTGTTTCCATGAGGAACAGGTCCAGGTCTGATTTGCATTGGGTGGGGCTCAGTCTTGAGCAGCATGGGTGGAAAGACAATGGGTTGAAATGGTATCCCAAGTGATTGCCTCTGGTTTAACTTGTTTTCGTCCCATCCCCTTTTGGGTGTTTGATTGCTAGTAGTATGCCTTGAAACCTGAGACTGGCGGCTCTTTCCAAGCCTAGTACTGACCCATTCAAGTAGCACCTCTACGGGTGCAAATGGACTACTTTTTGGTGAACCAGTCACTATATACATTTACGTTTCTGCAAAAGTTCAAAAGCTCACACTGAAATGAAAATGACCCAGACATAGCAGACCAAACCCAGGGCCACCAGACCCGACAACCAAGTCAGGAATGCATGTTGGTGGTGCCACACACCAAACATCCCTCGATCCCAAAAGCTGTGCCCTGCACTACCCATCCTACCTGGGTCTGGTAGTTCTCCCTAGGAACTCATGACCAAAGTCACATACAACACAACGGCCTGGAGGCCCCTGGCATGCAATCACTTACTTCACTACACGCATGCTCTACTCTGCACTCCGCTTGGAGCGCAGAGTTCAGCAAAAATTCCGCCA
This sequence comes from Triturus cristatus, assembly GCF_964204655.1. Taxonomy (NCBI): domain Eukaryota; kingdom Metazoa; phylum Chordata; class Amphibia; order Caudata; family Salamandridae; genus Triturus; species Triturus cristatus. The sequence continues at coordinate 69,596,606 of NC_140579.1, read as the reverse complement.
ACCGCTGTGTGGCGGCGTTTATGCAGGCGCGGCTCACCAGCGTTAAGTTGGCGAGCACGAGGGAGAAAAAACGATCTATCAGTGAGATTTCTCAACTCTGCTTTGAGAAGCCCTGATGGTATGTTGTCCTATAGTTGCATGTCGGCAGGCTCCATGCTTCCAGTCATCTCTCTTTACAAATCATTTTATCAAGGGACTTACATCTCCATGTACTAAGCCTGAGTCACAAATAGTGGTGGGCGCCGCAGCAAATTAGTAGTGCCAGCTGACCCAGAGCCCAGTCAGTGGTCTGGCTTGGCTCTAATAGTAGTGCATGAGCCAAGCCATGAAAATGTTTGGCAAATATATCATGCAGCAAATATAATGTAAAAATATGATACAGTCACTGAAAATTCAAAAAAACGTATTTCTTTAACATGCAGAAGTTTTTCACCATAGTACATCAGATTATATCACTGCAGAGAAAGGCATTTATCAAAAGTTATAGTTTTTTTTTTTGTAAACTGATTTTATTGGTTTTGTCCAATCTACATAATGTTATTGTCATTATTCCGGTCAGGCCGGCGCAGCAAGTGTTTGTTCTTCACATGTACAAAACTAACCATTGCAGTAGCGCAGCCTCATGACCAACTCAAAACAAGAAACTGTTCCCCTCCTCCCCCCTATGAGTCAACTATTAATTATTATTATTATTATTAATAGGGTTTTGTAGAGCGCATAGTAACCCGTAAGTATCCCAGCGCTAAGACCAGGACAGTCGAGAGGGTGAAGTGTGAGGGAGAGAAGAGAAAAAAACGGGGATCAGGGGAATAGGTGTGTTTTCAGAAGTTTTCTGAACCGGAGGTAGTCTGGTTCCATCCTAAGATTACAGGGGAGGGCGTTCCACAATCGGGCTGCGTTCACAGAAAAACGCCGTCCGCCAGTGCGTGCCTTCTTCACTCTGGGAATAGTGATAAGGTGTTCATGGTCAGAGCGAAAGGATCTTGTGGCTTTGTAGGGCCTGATGAATTTTTTGAGAATGGGGGGGCCTTTGTCCTGCAGGAGTTTATGGGACAGACAGAGAGCCTTAAATTTGACTCGCTCTCTCACTGGGAGCCAGTGAAGGTGCTTCAGAGCTGGTTTGGCCGAGGATCTAGCCGGAGTGTTAGTGAGAAGCCGGGCTGCGGCGTTCTGTATCCTTTGCAGTTTGTTGAAGATTGCTTCGGGGGCACCCAGATAGATGGCGTTGCTATAGTCCAGCCTCGAAAGGATGAGGCCTTGGATGAGCAATTTCTGGGAGACGAGAGGGAGCAGGGGCAGAATTTTCCTGATAGATTTAAGGAGCCCGAAGCAAGTCCCAGCGATATTTTTTGGCTTGGGTCTTGAAGGACAGGTCTTTTTCTAGCCAGATTCCCAAGCTCTTGATCTCGGTCTTGGGGACCGGGGGTTCACCCAGACAAGAGGGCCTGATGTTAGGGGGAAGGGAGAGCCCCTTTTGACCCAGGAGTAGGATATCTGTCTTGGATCCGTTGAGTTTCAGCGACGAACTATTCATCCATCCCTGAATTTCGGAAAGGCAGCTATGGAGGTTAGATGGTTCGTGGTTGGGATGAGATAGAGACACCACTAACTTGAGTGTCATCGGCGTAGCTGATGATTTTCACTCCGAACGGGATAACCACCTCCTCCAATGGGGACATGTAGACATTAAATAATGTCGGGCTTAATGAGGAGCCCTGGGGCACTCCACATTGGAGGGGGGTAGCAGGGGAGCGGGTGTCGTTCTCCCAGACCTGGAAGGAGCGATGGTCTAGAAATGATGCAAACCAGGCCAAGGCAGTGCCCTCCACACCGATGTCTCTGAGTCGCTGGATTAGGACTCGGTGGTTAACAGTGTCGAAGGCCGCACTGAGGACCAGGAGGATCAATGCCACTGATCCTCCTGCGTCCAAAATGCCTCTGGTCTCCTCCACTGCCGCAAGCAGGGCGATGTCCGTGCCCTGACCTGGGCGGAATCCGGTTTGCGACCTTCTGAGCAGGTTGTTAGACTCCAGAAACTGCGAGAGCTTTTTATTGACTAAATTTTCAGTAATTTTACTGATTCCGGGGAGGAGGGAGATTGGCCTGTAATTGGCCAGGTCCAGGGGGTCAAGTGAAGGTTTTTTTAAGAGCGCCTTGACAACGGCCGCTTTCCAGCTGGGGGGGACTTTTCCCTGGAGCAATGATGAGTTGATGAGGTCAGTTAGAGGAGGGGCGATCGTGGGAGCCACTTTTTTTAGAATACGTAGGGGCACCGGGTCGCTAGGGGAGCCGCTTTTGATTGTGGCTAGCGTAGTTAAAACCTCTTCGATAGTTACCGGGCCGAAAGAGTTTAGGTGGGTGGTGATTGGGTCCAATTTAGTGCAGCCCTCATCATTGAGACTGAGGTCGACTGAAGGTAGGGAGGCGAGAATTTTATGAATTTTCTCTTCAAATAATTTAGCCAATTTGTGGCATTTCTCTTCAGAGGTATTGGAGTCTGGAAGTTTCTCTGGCCGCGGATCTGGGACTTTGAGTAATTCTTTTAAGATGATGAAGGTTTCCCTGGCGGAGCAGGAGGAGTTTTTTATTCTTTCATCAAAGAATATGCTTTTGGTATTGCGTAGGGCGAGTTTATAATTTTTTAAGGAGGTGCGGAATGCAACTTTTTTGGCTATGGCTTTATCCTTCCTCCATGAGCGCTCTGTTCTTTTACACTCCTTACGTAAGAGGTTAAGCTCAGGAGTGTACCAGGGAGCCGGGTTCACTCTTTTGACTCGTTTCAAGGTGGTGGTTTTAGGGAGGAGATCCTCCAATGAGTGGGTGAGCCAGGAGTTGAACTGGATGTCCGCAGTGACTGGGTCGGAGGCCGGGGGGGGAAGAGTAATCCTGAGTGTGGCGGCCCATTCTTCCGGCAAGAGTTTGTGCCAGCGTCGGTCAGTTACCCGGGTTTTAGACGGTTGGATAGATGGGACAGAAAGATGCCAGTAAATGGGGATCAAGAAGTGGTCTGTCCATGGCAGGGGAAAAGGAGTGTGGGTTTTGAGGTCGGAGATATTGGTGAAAATGGGGTACAGAAGATGTCCTTTGTCATGGGTGGGCTCTGAGTTCACTAGTCGGATGCCGAAGGACGTGAGGTCAAGGAGAAGTTCGGATGCAGTTATGTCCTTGGGATCTAGTAGATGGAGGTTCAAGTCTCCCAGGATTAGAAAATTGGGAGTAGTGGTTGCCATCTGGGTGACTGTATCAACAAGGGCGCTTGATAATTTGGCTGGGGCTCCCGGCGGGCGGTATATCAGTAGACCAGAAAGGGAAGTTACGGAAGATATCTGTAGAGCAAAGTGGCAACTTTCGCAGTCGTCGATATTACCGTCGTTGGTTCTGCAGGAGAGGTGCTCTCTGTAAATTATTGCCAGGCCACCTCCTCTGCCGAGGGGTCTGTTCTGAGAGTGGATTTGGTAGCCAGGTGGAAGAGCATTGACAATGTCAGAATCAGAGCAGGGGGTGAGCCAAGTTTCCGTGAGGAACAGAATGTCGATGGCATGATCATGGACAAGGAGGTTGATCTCGTGGGAATGTTTAGGAAGGGACCTACAGTTAAGAAGACCGAGCTGTAGGCCGTGGCATTCTACGGTGGTAAGGGCCGGATTGCAGAGGTCACAATTAGTAAAGGGTTTTTCTCCTGAATAGGTGTAGTTACACTTAATGTTTTTCGAGGGGTTTAGTGCAAGGAGCCTGTCTCTGGTGTAGATACGTCGGCCTGAGGGAGAATTGGGCGTAGTGACCGGGCCTAGGGCTGGCTGGGCCCGGACGGGCCCAGACGGGCTTGCCTTAGGCACGCCCGCTGCGCTCGTCCGCTGCACGTACGTGGAAAGTACATTACTTATGGGTGGTGTTAGGGGCGTGGACTAGTGCGAATGGGCGTGGCCTGAGGTCAGGCTGGGTAATGGCGGCAGATGCATTCTCTGTATAACTCTGTATAACTTTTATGGGTTTGTATCGTGATAGGTGCAATATAGCTCTTTTTCATACCCAGACGAGGGTTGGGACAGCCATAAACTAATCTAACAACCTGGTGGCCTTTTTATTTTGTGAAGGTGTACTGTACATAGTAGGTCTAGCTCGTGAAGGTGTACATTCTCAAGGAAGCACCCCTGTGGATCTCATGGACGTTCTCTTGGGGTTCCCGGGTCGGGGTATGGCAAGTCACCTAATAGGGCTTCCCAGGCTCCTGCCATCTAAATGTTCCCTATCCCCCTCTTAGCTTCTCTCAACAATAATCGTCCCTCACATCCTGCCCACTTCAGCAGTTCTCCCCTCCATGTATGCAGTATAGGACCTCTCGATGCCTTCCAATTTCTGGCTGTCTCACGCTTAGCAAGGATTAACACCATGTCTTGGAATTTGTTGGTGACTTTAGTCTTGGGTGTGTGTGTGAACCGTCCTAATAGGCAGTGGGCCACGGTATGTGGGACCTCTCTCTCGATAGTCCTCTCCACTATGTGCAAAACCCCTTCCCAAAACTACCGCAGTCTCACGCAGGTCCAGAACATGTGAAGTGTATGTACCCTTTCCTCTCCGCAGCGAGGGCAGGCTGCCCCCGCTACTTGAAAGTATCGACAATGCACTCTGGAGTCAGGTAGGATCTATGTAGGACATAGTAATTCATGAGATTAAAGCACGCATTTCTAGATACATTGGGTATCCCAGCTAGTATGTTATCCCAGTCCTTCACTGGGATCTGGATGGCTAGATCTGCTTCCCACTGAAAACGTAGTTTCTCCAACGGATGTTGCTGATCTGTATGTAGTGCTCTATACAGACAAGACACTGTTTTTATGGTGCCTGCAGAAAGGGCCATATAATAATAACTCTGCTGTGACAGGGGTTCGATAGTTCCCATGTGCCAGTGTTTGCGTATTGTTGCTATGAGGGCTCTGTGTAACAAGAAATGTCTGCGGGGTAGGTCAAACTCTGCGTGGAATTCCTCTCTGTCAAGATCCCCCATCTTCGTTGCCCCAGCCTCAAGCCAAACATCTAGGTCTTGTCAATTGCCCCCATGGAGAAGCGCTCTCAGCATGTCTAGAGGTATTTCAGGAGAATATGTGACTTTAACCCTCATTTTTTTGCAATCCTTGATGCCAGCATTTGGTTTGCAACTTGAATTTGTGTGAATCTTTCTCAGTTGGTCTGCCCACTCCGAGGAACACTCGCAGAAGATCGGGCAACGCTGGTGCAACCGAGCATGGAACTCCATCTGGCTTCTGTCTCTGTGCCATGTCTCTAACCAGCCATTGCAACTGGGCCGCTTTATAATAGGATTAAAAATCGGAAACTGCCATCCTGCTTTCAGACACCGGTCGCTGTATCGTCGTCAGCGCTACTCTGCGCCGTCCCGATCTCCATATGAATGTTCGGATCGAAGTGTCTAGCCCTCTGAAAAATGCTGCGGGAATCCAATGTGGAAGTTTGTTAAAGCAATATAAGAGCTGAGGGAGCGCCACCATTGTAAGGAGTGCAATCCTACCAGCTACTAAGGGTGGTAGGGTCTGCCAGGAAGCTGTGGATGTCCTCAGAGCTCAAAGAGCTCGCCCCACATTTCCCTCAAAGAGGTCAGGCCAGTTGTGGTATACTCGGTCCCCTAAATAGGCTAAGCACCTCGGCTCCCATTGTAGTTGCATCAAGTCAGTTGGAGGGAACACCGTCTGCACCACCGGCAAGAGCCTGGACTTCTGCCAACTCACTTTCAGGCCAGATAAGGAGCTAAACTCCTCTAGGAGGAAGTATGCTCCTCATAGGTCTTCCTCCCGCTGTCTTAAGAAAAGTAGCGAATCACGAGCATAGCGTGCAATTTTATGATGAGTGCATCCTACACTGAGTCCCCATGGCAAGAGTGAACAATAGGGGTGGAAAGTAGGCATCTATGCCTGGTGCCACGCTCCACTGACCATCCCCTCAATCTAATTCTTCCCGTGTGCACTCTGGCTGTGGGTCTGTTGTACAATAGCCGAGTCAAATCAATAAAGTCTGCTCCCAAGTCCATGTGTGCCCTGACTTCACATACCTATCCCCACTCCAGGCTATCAAATGCTTTTTCTATGTCTACAGCAAAGATTGCCGCATCCCTCGGTCCTCCTGGTAAGTCTCTATAATAGTCAATAATTGCTGAATATTACCTGCTGTGCTACGGCTTGGGATAAACCCAGCTTGATCTGCGTGTATCAGCATTGTCATTAAAGGCAACAATCGGGTTGCCAAGATCTTGCTCAGAATTTTATAGTCGATATTAAGCATCAACAATGTGCAGTACACTGACCTGTCATGGGCCAGTTTATTTGGTTTCAAAATAGAGACTATTACCGCCTCCCTAATAGTATACGGAAGGAAGCCAGCCTCTTTAGCTACCGTATAAAGGCTTACCAGTCGAGGTGTCAGCTCAGTAGAATATGCAGCATAGAACTCTACTAGGAGCCCATCTGTGCCCAGAGTTTAATTGTGCACCATATGTTTGATGGTGGCTGCAGTTTCCTGCGCTGTGATGTCCTCTCCCTGGTTCCTTGCTTCCTCCTCCGTGATCTGTGGCAGCTGAAGTGCCGTCAGATTTGCTTGCATCTCTTTTAGGTCTCACGTGGGGGAGCTAGTATATGGTGCTGAGTAGTAGTCAGCAAATATGCCGTTGACCCCTACCTGCGAATGCACCCTGGTGCCCTCCCCACCCTCCAGCTCCATAATTGGCGAACCTCATTTATCTGGGTTCGCCAGCCATGCCAATAGGGAACCAGATTTGTCCCATTCAGCGTGTGTCATGTCTGTGTACTGCTTATAATCAGAGCTCTGAAGCAGTTCTATCTGTGTCGCTACTGCCTCTCTGGCTACTAAAAGGTTGGGTTGGAGCTCAGGACGGCCTGACCGGCAGGTCTCTACATCGCACAGGAGCCCTTCAGCAAACTCCTCTTCTCTGGAAGTTATAGTTTTTAAGCATGAACGTAGAAACAATAATTGCTTGCCCGCCTCCAATAACAATACCATTATGTTTATGTTTTGTAAAGCGCATGACTACTCCAAGGCTTCCCCGTGCTGCTGAGTATTGTGCTGAGAGATGGACCTTTGGTACATTAATGGGGATACAGCCATGTCTTAAGCTTCTTTCTGAAGGAAAGTTCATTTTCCAGTGCCCAGAGACTGGATGGAAGATTGTTCCACAACTTCATTACTATGTGTGCAAACAATCTTTCTCCCCATCTCATCATTTTTACCATGGTTGCACTGAGGAAATGAAGATGTGAGGATCTCAGGTGTCTAGTTGGAACATAAGTGTACTTGTCACTCAGTAAACTAAGTGGCAAGTCACTAGTCATGTAAACCTCAAACATGGCCTAGAATAGATTGAAGAACATTGATAGTCTATTAAAGCAAACATACGAGGTGCTTAAACAGCGCACATCCTGAACTCAGGTATTTAAAAGTGCTCTCAAATGTGATAATAAGGAAAAGCAGGCTCAGTGAAATAACATGTTTGCCTAGGATCACACATTTTGGACAAGCAGGGAAGCCAGCATTGATTTCAGGCTGTTTGGTTTCACATTTTGAGATTCAGGCACCAGATGTGTCTCCCTCTCGCTCTCTACATGAAAGGTCACACTTGTTTCTTTTAGTCTTGGAACACAAACAGAAGAAATTACACAGACTAAGCAGACCCGACTAGGGCCCCCCTGACCCAATTGTCAAGCCATGAATGCCTTTATTTGAGGGATGTCCCACCCCAAACGACCCCACTATGAAGCAACGCCCCTGTTTAATAGAATGCTTTGTGGGGTCACTCCCTCCATAGCAAGTGACCCCACAAAGCAGAGAGTACTCATTCAGCATTCAGGTGCTTTTGCAAAGTAGTGTGCAACTACAGTGTTTTAGTATCTTGGGTGCTCATAGCATTTGGAGGTGTAATGATGGAGCTTTGTTGTGTCCCACAAGCAGCCCACTACACTTTCCAGGGAATGAGGTCCTCATGAGTCGAGCCAGTTTCATCGCTATTATAGAGACCAGCACGGAGGTGCATCAGTAAAGCTATTCAAGGTGCCCTTTGTTGCACTAATACAAGTCACCTAGGCTCGGACTGAGGTCATTATGCTCAGCTCTGCATCCGGATACAGCCCATAAATACCAAATAAGGGTAGTACCTAGATGCTTTTGTTTCAAGGGACATTCCTGAGCTGGAGTTTAGATTTCATCCCTAAAGACGCATGTTCAAGTCATCCATCCCACAATATTTCATTTATCTTGACCAGAGTTACGTTAACACAAGAGGCATCTGCAAGGAACCGGAGGATGAAAACGTTTCTCCTGAGGACCCCTAGTTTCATGACAGCAGAGGTAGGAATACCGAGTATTTTATCATGCCAACAATGAGTGTTGCATAGTTTGTATTTCTCTCAATACAAGATGAACATACCTGAAGAGTCCCGGAGATAACTTCCAACCTATGAGTCAGCCGTCAGCTTTGGGTTCGGGTGAGAAGATGTGGCAGCGGCAGCCATCACCTGCTGCACCCACTCTGTCACCCAAAGAGACTGGCTTGGTCCCTCACATGGATTACAACCAACAATGCATGGCCCTCTTAACAGATGACAGATACTACAGAATTCTGACTCAAGACCCAACCCCACGATTGAAACAGACAATAGAATCAATGCTAGAAGAGGTCGAAACCAACTACTGGATATCGAAAAATGAAGCAGACTTTTCAGAACCCAAACACCAAAGATACCATACTTCTATTCACTACCAAAAATTCACAAAAATAAAACACCACCTCCAGTACACCGGATCATCTCAGGTATTTGTTCCATACTAGAACCATTATCCCAATTTGTCAACCAATACCTAGTACAAAATACTCCTATGTACCTAAAAGACACACGGGATCTCCTGAATCAACTTAAAGACCAGACATTTCAGGAAGGGGCAACATGCATGGTAGGACTCGATATAGAGAACCTCTACACGAGCCTACCACAGGAGGCCACTAAACAAATCATAGAAGATATCCTTTTCAAACAAGAATGGAGTCACAACACCCCAAGACACTTCATCATGGAATGTTGCCTTCTAGCGCTGACAGAAAACTATTTTGAATATGAAAGCACCCTGTACCTCCAGACCCACAGCACATCTATGGGCAGCACATTTGACCCTAGTTTTGGCAGGCCTCTACGTTAGTACCTTCAAGGAGAAACACATCCTAAACAACACCAACCCCTTCAGAAACAAGATTCTATTCTGGAAGCGGTACATAGATGACGTACTAATGATTTGAAAGGGAACACCGAATTCTCTACCAGAATTTCATCAATGGCTCAATACACAAGACCAATTCCTCAGGTTTACCTACACAGCGAGCGAACAGCAACTAGACTTCCTGGATATCACCATCTCTATAGAAGGCGGTAACATCAACACAAAAACCTTCTACAAACTCACAGAAAAAAATAGTCTGCTGTCCTATATCAGTTTTCACCCTCGTCATCTAAGAGAGAATCTTCCTTATAGCCAATCAGTCGAAATTGCAACAATATACAGGATTACAAGGTACAAGCAAAAGATCTGAGCCAAAAGCTAAGGCAACAATAATAACCAGACAAAATCATACGGAAATGCCAGAAAAGAGCACAACACCGACATAGGGACAATCTCCTAGAAACGAATACCAAAGAAAATAACCCAGATGTCCTGACGTGTGTCACAACCTACAGTACAGTCAATAACCTAGTGAAAAAATCACTCAAAAAACACTGGCGCATTGTAACATCAGGAACATTTAATTGGCCAACAAAAGAACCAGGAGTGTCCAGGACCGGGACCTGCTAGTCCACACAAGACAACCACAAAAAGGTCCCCAAGGAGAAACAGTGACTTAAATGTGATACTTACCACCTATCCTTGGTCATTACCTATGTGGATCCTGCTCCGTTTGCAAACTCACTAAAACTACCAAGAGGCTAAAACTAAGTGTTAATTTTGAATGGACGATCAAATACCACACCAATTGCAATACAACTCATGTTATTTACATGATTACCTGTCCCTGCAGTCTTAAGTATATTGGTATGACCTGCAGTAAAGCAAAACAGAGGATTGTGAGCACCGGAGTAACATCAAATACGGAAATTCCACCACCAGGATGAGTGCTCACTTTCTCAATATGAAACGCATTACCGAGAACATACAATGGGTCGTTTTGGAAACCCTTCCCACAAAGAACTACAATGCACAGAAGATCCTCTTTGAAAAGGAACAGCTGTGGGTGTGCCGCCTGAAGACCTACGACCATGGTTTCTATGATATTATACCCTGGCTCTCTGTAATACATTGAAAGTCCCAGTTACAAAATAACAAAGAGCACAAATCAGAATAATAAAACTATGCATAACACAACACAAAACCATGTCATCCCCAGACATTAGACCAAGCTTTATACTTATAAGAGGTACACCACCTCTAAGGAATGTCAGCGGACGCACCATATAACACACTATAACATTCGGTGCCATCATTTATCGTCACTGAACCACCCCGTCAAGGTGACCACTTTCAAAATAAAGACAGGTGCTTCCCCACTGGTTTTGACCTTGGCCAATCCGCTTATTAGAGGAAAATTATTTTTTAGTTTTTTGTGACGTGCTATCTGGAATTATCAACACAGATTCCTTTCTAGAGAAAAACATTTTTTGTTGTGATTTTAAAGATGCTAGTCTTTTTTCATAACATATCACCAAATAGCCATCTTTTTTCCATCTCTACTACATTCTTGAGGTTAAATAAGCAGGGAAACGGCCACTATAAGGCGGCCGTTTCCACGCTTGACCATAACCACGCATGCATTACAATGAAAAACCTTTACCACGCATACCTTTACTACGAGATTCGTAGTAAAGGCATGTGTGCTAAAGTTAAAAGGAACAAAAAGCGGGGTTGGGCGGTCTCCCCCCCACCAAAAAAAGCATGGGGTTAAAAAAGGGGGCTTGTGGGGGCTCCCCAACAAAAAAAAATAAAAAAAAAACGCACCTGTTTTCGTCTTTTAAAGAAAGAGATGTGGAGGCAATCGGCGTCGTTAGGGGAAACGGAAGGACACTTCCGCTTCCTCTTAACGACGTGCAAAGTCACTAAGGAAGATCGAGGGAACCCTGGTCAAAAAGGAAGATCATCCTGGAGCCATTCTGAAGTCATTCAATGACTTCAGCTGAGCTATTCCTGCAATTATCTGGGGACGTCATCCCAAACCATCCTGAAGTATGCCTATAGGGGGAAATATTTAAATGGAATGACACTTACTGTAATCACAAAAACTACTCTAGGATGGTGTTCTGATGACTTCCACTGGCAGGGAGTGATTATCTTTTACAACTCCACGAATACTAATTGACAACTTTGGGATGAGTGTGAACTACTCCAGGATGGGCTCCAGACAGTTTAAGGATGAGTGTGGATTATTCCTGGATGATCCTATTACCGCTTTAGGATGGAAGTTGATTACTCTGGAATGATCCCATGATAATTTCAGGATGAGTGTGGATTACTCCAGGATGATTTAATGATAACTCAAAAATTAGCATAGATTATTTAGGATTATATTAGGACAACTACAGAATGAGCGTGGATTACTAGACAATGACTACATAAGGTCTTTAAAATGGTTATGAAATACTCTTGCAGGATTTTATGCCAACGGCAGGCCAAGTGTAGATAGCTCCCAGGTGATTTAATGAATAGATCAGAGTGGCTGTGGATCACTAATAAATCATTACGGGCTGGATTACAACTTAAAATTGCCATGTTACAAGCACATTAGCTGACTGCCAGTATTCCCTTGCAGGGTCCCACTATTAGTTTAGGAATATGGATGTGCTGGTAGGGAAATCACCTCCTCAATGAACCTTCCTGTCAAAAACAAGCCTCTTGAATGCAATATGCCTTCTTTATACAATACCATGAATTGTTTGCAATTCCATGAGTTCTAAAGTAAGACCTAGATTTATAAGTGTCACTTAACGCAGCTCAGCACCCAAATTTGCTGCGTTGCATCACAGGGTGAGAGCAGGAAAGTGCCATGTCTACCCCTCTCCCTTGCAACACTCCACCATTAGGCAGTCGAGCACCATGCACACACATTTGCACTATGGTGCAAAAGTGTCTGCGAGAGTCTAGCTTTGGTTTTGTACTGGAACGGCCCCCTTGCAGTACAAAAAATGCTATGCCTAGAAAAACCTGAAAATGTTTCCCATTGTGGATAAGTGTTGTAACAAATACCAGTTTGCTCTGGTTTATAAATCCTGAAAAGATTTTGCGTCAAGTCCGCATTATAAAACTTAAGCAAACCAAAAACAAAACTTCCATAAATCTGGTCCCAATAATAAGAGCAATATTCTCCTACTCTGGAAAGATTACTTTTTAAACTCTACCATGAGATGTGGGCACTGTACAAAATAAATCTCAGAAACATTCCTTTTGGCTAGCTTTGTGCTGTAGAAATACCATATGCATACAAAAATAGTGGCTTCAACAATGTTATACTTTGCATTCAGGTAAGATTAACAACTTGTGCAGCTACCATACTCCTGACTCACTGGGACTTGCCTTACTTTGAGGTACAGAGCATTATCTGAAGCTGTTTAATGTGGTGACCAGTGGCAAAAGACTGAAAAAAGTAATAGTTAAATGAAAAAGCACCAAAGGGGATGCGTTAACATGTAATTTTATTGATCTAAAACACACCTTTGGCCCCATAGGAGCCAGGATACTGAACAAGAGAACATAAAGAAAGTCCAGGACGCTCTTCAAGAGGGAAAAAATGCCAGAATATTACGAAAAGAACAAAAAGGCTTAATGAAAGCCAGCAACTTCAATGTTTGTTTTTAGATTCAGAGTTTTCTTTAGTCCTCTTCCAGTATTGCAAATCTTTATAGCCAGCTTCCTTCTCATAGTTCTGTTGTCCAGTGATGGCCAGCCTTCATCCCTGCACATAGACTTCATAGAGTCTGGAGGAAAAAGAAATTAACACACATCAGTATCATGTTAACACCACTATTTTAGGTTTTTAATAGGACTTGGTTGCCTTTAAAATGTTCCAATCCTTTTATTTCATATAGTGTGCCCGCTGAGATATGGTTACAAGGGATCATAAGTTTAACATTAAGGTTACTTGGTCAACGAGGTAATGGTGAGAGCAAGGCATAGATGAAGAGGTGGGCAGGAGGTTAAGAAAGAAGACTCACCTGTCCAAGTGAAGAAACTGCCGCTGTTCACCAGACACTGTCATGCTTCCTCTGCAAACAGAAAGCAATCAATACCAGATTTCATTTACAAAACCATCATGGAGGCAGCCATGTTGAGCCTGAACTCTACCTACAGTATTCTTATTTGGAAAACAGTCTAAAAGATTACCATACTGACCAGGGTTCAAACATTTTTGTAAGACTGAATCTCAATGCACAGCCACGGTTTCAGTGGCTTTCACATGGTCAAGTGATGATGCAGGTCAGAAACAGACGTCTAAGACATCCTGAGACAGGAGAGAGATATCCTGTGTGTTCTTTTCCAGCTTGGGGAAGTGACAAGTTCAGCATTTAACAGTTGACTGATTCAATGTTGTCCCTTTACAGTTGCATGACTGTGGCACCAAGCCCCTTCACCACTCATTCAAACAAATATGCCTTTGGAAATACTATCAGGGCAGTGTGATAGCTTTCCAGGATACCAGTGATCCATCTGTTCCATAACTATCAAAGCATTTCAAATTCGTTGAACCAGGATCCATTCTACATCCTCCTTTCAGCATCTAAAAAGGTAATACTGAAGATGGCCATAATCTATGACACAAAAGCTGGTTCACAAAAAACAAGGCCCTAAACACCCAGCATTAAACAGAACAAGGCTCAAGGAGAGCAAGGTGGGGGCATTGTCAGTCACGCCCGCTCCTATTGCTGACAGGGAGCTGGGTGGAGTCAAGTGCGGATAAATTGGCGGTCCGTGACAAGAACGTGGTTCGCGTTCAGCCACAGATCTGCCTGGCATTTCCTGCACTCCCTTGGTGTTGTCGACTTACCTGCTCGGGTCCTGTTGTCCTGCAGTCGGGAATTTGTGGTACCTTGATTAGACGTCTCTGACATGTTACGGCTCCGACATGCGGGTCTTCCTCTTACAGGTCGTTGATCTCTTCTTCCGGGTTCCTGTCCGCATCTATGTTCCCTCGGCGGAAGTACCTGCTTGTGTAGCTCTGTTTCTTCGCGTCGGAGTTTCTTCAGCCTCTCGTCCTGTACAGAATACAATTAGAGAAGAAAGATATATTTAATCAAAGAATCCTCACCTATCAGGTATATGGTAGGATGATGATGTTATATATGGTTAGAAGGACATCGTTGCTTATCTGATTTATCTGATACACGGAGAGTGGAAAAACGGTTATTCTTTTGTTTCCCTTATTTAACACGGGCTGGATATAAAGAGAAAATAGATGTAAGTTAGTTTCCTGATTTCTTAAGGAGATGCTATATTCTTATCTGACCCAGCAACTTGTGTAGATTTTTCATATTACATCCCATCTAGGAAAATATGTGTTCTGCCTAGTATTAACTAGGATGTATATTTTTGGGGTCTAATTGAGTGCTACAGTGGCATTTGTTAAGGTTAGTCCCTCTCATTGTTTTTGGCAATTATACATATAACTTCTTTTACCATAAGGTGAATAACTAAGATCACAAAAAAAGGGCCACTGCCCACTCTGCAGAACCAGGCAAACACAGATGTGGGCTCTCAGCCATGCTGCAATAGCAGGGCCCTGGTTGAAGGTGCATAACATAGGCTCAAATACAAAGTACCAGTGTTTAGCTGCATAGAACACATTTAATTCATGCTACATACACTAGATGTGGAGCACTGATCTGTGCCAGACACAAGAGCTCACATTTATAAGGGGTCACTGGTCCGTGCTTCATACTCTGGCTTCACCCACAGAACTAGCCTATGTTGCACAGTAGCCTTTAGGGGGACAGTTGTAGAGTGAAGTGGTATATAGTAGAGTGGCGTAGAATACATTGGCATGGAGTCCAGGGGCCTAGAGTGGGGAGTTGAGGGGTGCTGAGAGCAGTAGTAGCAGAGTGGTGGTGTCATGGTTTAGTGGTGTCCAGTGGTAACACAGAGTAGTGGTGTTGAGTAGAGTGGTGAAGTGTAGAGTGAAGAGGACTGGCATAGAGTTGTAGAGCAAACTTAATCTACCCTCCTTCTGAGACTGGTAAATGGAGAAATATGAAAGAGTGGAATAGTAACAACTGTAAGATATAGCGCTTAAAAGAAGGAAGTAAAGTGTAAAAAATGATTTACACTTTAGTGATAGCAGACCTTTAATGTAAGAATGAAGAAAAATCACCATATGGTACCTTCACTGAACTGCAGAATCATTTGCAATGAGAACGGCGCCCGTGAAATAATAGGACTCCTTGCCACCAAATGTGATTTCAATACAAGGCAAGGAGCCTACGTGACTCATAGCTTTATTTTAAGTCTTGTATTTTATATATACACACACATATATATATTTATATACACACACACACACGCATATATACACACACACACACATACACATTTAGATATATACAACTTTGGCACCGTTTAATAAATATTCGCCAACTTTTCCAAAAAAGGTTTTCCAGTGATTCTTGTTGCACATGGAAAGTTTCGGGGGATTTGTAAAGAGGGGGCTGAGAAAAATGGGGTTGGAAAATAGGGGGCGTTTGCAATGTTAAGTCCCATTGGAACCTGTCAACACTACTACAGTCCAAACTGAAAAGAATTACACCAAACTTGGTAGAAAGGTAGATGTTGTTATGCAAATTGTGCTTTTTGTTATTTGGTGTCACCAACCACCTGCTCGACGCTCATTACAATAATATAGGGGGGCTATGAAGACCCCTCAGCCACCCATACAGGTACTCAGACAACCCATCCACATCATCGATGTGATGGAGTCTGTGAGGCACTGCAGAGTATCCCTACCATGATCTGTCATGGAGAATTTTTGACATAGATACATTTTCAGGGTGTGCCGGACCATGTTCCAGTCAGGTCTGACCACCAGAGGCTCCCACAGTTGTGCCCTGGAAGAGCTCCTGGTTCTAACATTCAGAGTATTGTCATTACCCAGAGTGTCCACTGAGATCTGAAGATTGCTGGCAGATGAGGTGTTGAGAAACAGGGGGGCCAATGTTGCATCCATTCTAAGAGAACTATCTAGTGACATATCCCTATTGAGTGCTATGGAGAACCCAGGGCACAAAGATAGTTTGTCAATTAATTGTGTCACAAGACCATCCTTGCACCTAGTCCTGCCTCCAGTACTTATTTTGAACCGGTGTTTCCAGGTGCTCAGTGGCAGCACTTTATTCTTAGCACCGGCGCTTGTGACAGTCTGCCACATTGTGGCGCTGTCTACCAAATTTGGGTATGAGTCCAACAACAGCATTAATTTAATATACATTAAAAATCACTAATATGTGCCACCCAAGCCATTCTTATAGCTTTGGGGACCTGGAAGCAGTCCCTCGGCTCCAGCACTCTTCGGCGGTGAGTGGTGCTGCAGTATGCCTGGTGGTGAGGGAGGCTGCTGAGCGGAGGGGCCCCAGCTGGGGGAAGCTCGGCTATTACCCTGCTGCACTGTGCCCTGGCCTTGGCGCGAATCTCCTGTAAGGGATACGGGAAAGCCCGAAGTTGAACACTGCCCCTGAGAAATGACCTCCGCAGCGACTGCATATCCTGATTGAATACCTGGCCACCTCCCTGAGCTGCTTCTGCGTGGGGCTCGCCTGGGACCTTACCAGATCGAATCAGACATATAAGGCCTCGCTGCACTGGACCGCATGGTTGTGAGAGAACGGGGCTGTCCTCAGCGCACCTACTGTCCGGAGGAGGCCTCCCCAACCACGGACCGCCTGGGCCCTCTTAGACCTGCTGGCTGGGGGCATTGCAGAAGTTACTCAGCATCGCTGCGGCCCTAGTGGGCCTCTGCTCTCCAGTGGTGGCTTAGGGGCCCTTGTGCTATCCCGGCTCTGGAGCGGGACCCACAGCATCTTAAAGCATCTCAAGCGAGCGGGCTGAGCCCTACATCCCCCATGGTGACGCTGCTGGAAGCTGCAGCCTGGCCCCGCGCCCTGACTCAGACAACTCTGCACTGGCCCCTGTCCCCAGGGGGCCACGATTGCTCCGCATGCTGGGACGGCCTTGAACTCTGCAGCCCAACCACCAGGGCCTGATCGCCCTATAGACGTGATCCCGGATGCAGCCAGGGGCTCCACACTGCGGCCTATTCTCCCCCTTGCCATATTGACTGTGGGGTCTTCACCACCTGAGTTGGAAAGGGTGCAGCTAGTTTCCACACTCATTTTTCTTCTTGCAGCCCCTCGACCACCCCTGTCTGCACCGTTTGGCGTCGGTGGGTGCTGACGCCAGCCTGGCACTGACACGCATCAACTTAGTGAAGGACGTAGCTGCGCCCCAGAAGGATAAGCTGCCGTGACCATCATCTTAGACCTCACCCTCCTCCCTGGTCCTGGCCTGAGGTGGGGAGCGGTGCGCATGAGTCCCTGAGGCGGCGGCCCCATCCCACGTCGGTTGGCTGGGCGGCAAGACAAAGCTGGGGCACGTCTGGTGAATGCAGGCACCTGGAGGACTTGGCGGCGCCCCGGCGGTGATCTGGCCTGGCAGTGGCGACTCCCTGGACTGGTGGGCCTGCGGACCGGTGTGGACCTTTATCCCTCCTCACCCGGCACACCCTGCTCTGATACTGGTCCCTGGCAGCACTGAAGCACGGCGCAGGTGAGGTGTAGGGGGTGGGGACGCTCTTTGCTGAATCACCTTCCCACGTATCTCCCCCTGGCCTCTGCATCTGGCTGCCCCACATAGCCCCACTGCCTTGCACCTGCCCAAGGTCTACCCCAGCGGACTGCCCTGTAGGTAACTGAAAGCTCGATTGGCCCGACGACAGGGGGCCCCGAGTAACTGACTTCCCTGCTACTGGTGGACCTTCGGCGACTGCACGAAACTGGTCTCCACGGCCCCACCTGGGATGCTTGCATGACCCACAGCCCCTGTTCCCTCTCTTGTTGAATCTCGTGGTTAGGTGCATCTAGGACAGTAAACCCTACGCTCGGCGCCATTTCCCGGATGCGGGTGTGTGGCCTGCGACCACAGAGGCTCTATCCGGCCCAACCCCTGTTGACTGCCTCCCCTGCTTTGGCACCGAGTATCCTGTGCAGCCCTGAGCCTTGAGGGCGAGCGCATCCAGGACGGTGTACCCTCAGCTCGGTGCATTCTCCCAGATGCGAGTGTGAGGCCTGCGACCACAGGGGCTCCATCCAATCTAACCCCTGCTGACTGACTCCTTTATTGGGGTGCTGAGAAGCCCGCGCTGCATGCCCTGCCAACATATCGACGACACAACGTACATCCTCTAGCGCAGACGGGACTAGCGTATGAGTGCATGAAGCTGGAAACCGTCGACCATCGGTGGGGTTGACCGTGCCCACGTGGGAACCGGTATCTAGGTGGAGGCCTCCCAGTCTAGCGGGCTAATGGGTGGACACGCACTTACACCTCTCCCTGCCCTGCACGTACTGCTCCATGCCGGACTCCTGGAAGGCGCACCTCTTGAGCAGATGAGGAGCGGGGGCGAGCATATTCCTGTGTTCGAGAGATCTTGAGTACCTCCCCTGGCCTACGCCCCACTGTTAATTGCAGAGCCCAGTGTGACGCGCTTTGACCCCCGTTGACTGAGGCAGCACAGGCACTCTGAACATCCAAACCTACTCTTTAGCGGCACCTTAAACGCTCACTAGCTAAGCCCCTTGGCACTGTTGTGAGACGGTCGCACTCAGGAGATGACGCCCACCAAAGTAGGGAAGGACTCCGCGGCAGCACCAAAAGACAACCCTGTTGCTGCGATGTGGGGCAAGGAGGGTGCACCATCCGTTCGGGAGGTGGCTCCGCAGCCTGGAGGGGACTCACCACCTGTCACCCAGGCTTTTATGGCTACCTTCATGGCGGAGCTTAAAACTGAGATAGGCTCCTTGCGTACCGAGGTCCACTCCTGTGTCCGGGAGCTTAAGAAGGAGGTCACGGATCTAGGGGAAAGAGTGGATGGCCTGGAGAAGATCGTGGATATCTGAACCAAGGACCAGGAGCAACTCTGGAAGCGCCTTGCCACCCTGGAGGAACAACATGTCGAGCTGCAACTGAAACAGGAAGACCTGGAAAATCAGCGACACGCTCTCGGCATTCCATGTCTGCCATCTCGATCTCTGATCATGTGCATCTCGAACTCCTACTGCAGATCCAGATGCTTGCTCCTCCCGTACCCCGCGATGGCGGCTACCACCGCATATTCTGCGGGACCCGGTAGATGTGGAGAGCATACGGACAGCTATCAACTCCTATTTTGAGATTAATGATATTGCCAAAACTCCCTTCCATGTAGTATGGGATACCTTCAAGGCCACGGTCTGCGGCCACATTACCTCTCTTGCAATTGCACGGGCGCATGAGGCCCGTCTTCCAGAAGATAATCTTTCCAAAGACATTTAGGCTTTGGAGAGACAGGACCAGGAACATCCCACACTTGCACGCAAACGCCGCCTCGCTAATCTTTGGGGGCAATTTCGTTCTCTCCGAACATACAAGGCTGAGAGAGCCCTGTTAACATTGAAACAGTGACATTTCGAGGGGGGGATAAGGTGGGTAAGATATTGGCGAGACGCTTGCGAGTGCGTACTGCAAAAGCGCACATAGCTAACATTCAGAGTGCCTGTTTCTGCTGCAACTCCAACCCTACCTCCTACGACTGTTTAACTCCTTCTCCGACACGGAGAGGCCGTCGTCCTCTATGGGAATGGCGGAAGTAGCCCTCATCCCCAAGCCAGGTAAAGACCCCACCCTGTGTTCCTCCTTTCGTCCTATAACCCTCTTGAATACGGACCTAAAAATCTACACCAAAATACTGGCAAAGCGCCTCGACCCGCTCATGCCCGGCCTTGTAGAGCCGGACCAGGTCGGCTTTATCCGGAATCGCCAGGGAGCAGACAATGTGCGCAGAATTTTTGCCCATCTTGTGGGGAAGGTACAACATTGGAACATACCGGCATGCCTTTTATCGCTCGACGCGGAGAAGGCGTTCGATCGAGTTGACTGGACCTTCCTACGAGCTGTGCTGAATAAAGTCGGACTAGGCCAGAACATGATAGCTAGGATCATGGCCCCCTATCTCTCCCCACAGGCTCGGGTGCGAGTCAAAGGACAACTCACAAACCCCATCTCCATTCACAGGGGAACGCGGCAGGGCTGCCCTCTATCCCCTCTGTTGTTTGCCCTCGTGGTAGAACCTTTGGCTATGATGATTAGGCAGGATACGGAAATTCATGGCAACCGCCTCGCAGGACAGCAGAACAAAGTGGCACTTTTTGCCGATGATCTTATACTCACATTATCTCGTCCGCACACTCCTTGCTGCAATCCTTTGAGCTGGCTTCAGGTCTTAAAATCAACCATGAGAAGTCCTGGGCACTGAATCTTATGATCCCTGATGAGAAAATACCAGCCCTGCAAGTCCTCCTCCCCTATCAGTGGGCCACTAGCTCCATCCGATACTTGGGGCTTCAGTTGAGCCCTTCACTTGCCACATAGACTCAAACGAATTGGCGGGAGTGTAGGAGAACTGTCTTGGATGACCTGAGGGGTTGGAAATCTCTGACCCTCTCTTGGCTGGGCCGCCTGAACGCTGTCAAAATGTCGGTACTCCCAAAAATTCTGTACCTGTTCCAATGCCTACCCACCCCCATCCTGCAGCGCCAGATTCAGAGCCTCCAGCGAGACATCACCGGCTTCATTTGGGGCGGGTGTAGGCCTCGTTTATTCAACAAGGTTCTCATGTTTCCGCAGGATAGGGGAGGACTAGCGTGCCCCAACCTGCTAGAATACTATTGGGCCTCCGCATCGTTTCAGAGTGGACAGCGATTGAGAGTGAAATGGTCTGGCTCCATATGGACAGGGCGGTAACCGGACAAACCATTTGGGACCTTTCCTGGCTCCATCGGGCTGCATGCTCTCGCAGCACCTATATTGCAGTGCCCACCAAGACGGTGCTGGACATCTGGGGACAGAGTAGCTGTGCTCAAGGGCCTCACGACCTTTCCTTCCCCTCATACCCCCCTAGCAGGTAACCCTTTATTTCCACCGGCTCTCAACCCGCAAGCGTTCTCTAACCGGCTGGAGGGCGGATGCAGAACGATTTGGGATCTGTACACCGGGGATACGCTCAAAACCTTTGCCCAATGTAAAGAGGAATTTCAACTCCCGGAGGGAGCTATGCTCCAGTATGTACAGCTACGGCACTGGCTGTCCACGCCTGAGCTGCAACAGGCTGCCACCCGCCCATTCACCCCCTTTGAGCGACTGGTACGCTCCTATGACGAGTCAAGGGGACTTATCTCTCGGACCTACCAGATTCTGCAGCACCCCCCGCTGGTAACCGCTCACCCGTACCAGCGTCGTTGGCAGTTGACGTCTCCTACTGAAATTACACCTGTTCAGTGGAGCCGCCTGTGGAGGGACATACCAAAGGTTTATCGTAGCATATCACAGCAAGAAACCGTGTATAAGATCATGACGCAGTGGTACTATACACCCACTCAATTGCACAGGATGTTTCCTACATCCTCCCCGCTGTGTTGGAGATGTTTGAGCTCTCCGGGGGACTTTATACACATTTGGTGGGCATGTCCGCTCCTGACCCTGCTCTGGAAAGATGTCCTTAGTCATATCAAGGAGGTGCTTGGCTTCGCTCTGCCTGATTCCACCACTACGGTTCTGCTTGGCCTTAAGCCTGAAAATTTAAGAGCGCTCACCCGTAGTGATTGGTACATTGATCTCCCTATGCTAGGGGCCGCTAGCCAACTCATAGCACTATATTGGAAAAAAGCAGAACCCCCCCCCCCCTCCCATTGCTGCTTGGTTCGTACGCCTATGGCACATAATGGCTATGGAACTCTTTACAGCGCGCCTGCAGTCCAGCGATACCCGCTTCACCAAAATTTGGAAACCATTGGTTCAATATCTCTGTAAAATAGAACATGCGCGTTTCCTGCCCCCAAAACTCCGAGCCCTACGCCTCTTCGAAGATGCTGTAGCCCCACCTGAACCCGACAGACTGATTGTATCACCATAATGGCCCTGCTCATAGATCCCCTACAGCACGCACTGGTCAATGGACGGATTGGTGAACAACGCTGGCTCCTCTTGCCCCCTCCCTGCTCCCCATCCTTCCCCGCGCCACCACTGTCTTAACATAGCTCCCTTGTACTAGAAACCTGTATTCCCCTTGGTCCTCTAGCCCTTTCGACACTCTCTATCTGTTTATTCTTTACTTTCCCCTTTTTATATGCCTCTTGCCTGCCTCTTTTTCCTCTCTCCTCGTTATGATACTGTATATGTTAACCATGGGTCTTGAACTTTCCCCACGATTGCAATCCAATGTTATGATACATGTAACACGCGGCCGGCCCAACAAGGGTTGTAGGCGACATGCTGTGTAAATCTACCTCGGTATGCTATAACATCACCAGTACCTCCCCTAAACTATGCGGCCGGCCCTACATAGGGTTGTGGGCCATGTGCTGTGTATACAGAGACCCTCTCTTTGTTCTTCGTATGAAAATAAAACAGATTCACACAAAAAAAACTGCACTTAAAAGTTAAGACCTCAAGGTCCTTGGAGGAGCAAATGCACAAGCTTGTTCAATAACCCTCCCATCTGAAGTGCTGCGGCCTCCATTCCAGGTGTGTTGGATGGGTTTATAGAGGAAAGGCTGAAGGAGAGATTTTGCATTAGGTATGTTTGTATTGTAAAACCCAAGATGATCCAGTAGTTTCAGGAGAAGGCAACGTGTGGTTCTGGTGTATTGGGGGTAATGCTCCTTGAAGAGACATGTCTTCAAGTTCCTCTTAAATTACAGGAGGATTGGTGTCATTCTAATATCAATGGGAAGGGCGTTCAAGATCATGGGTACTGAAGATGAAGAAGGCCATGTCACAATCCCTGCTGCTTTGTCGTCCACTGTGGGAGTTCATTTCTTGGCCATGGTGGTCAAGATGTTGTTTATGATGGATCTACCACAGCAGGGACTCAAATGTGGGTTCCTCCTACACTGGCAACTCTACTGTTGAAGGCGTTCTGTTCAGAAGGATCATGGCCTGGTATTTCGATCTTTTGGAGGACCAACACTGATATGTAGGTGGTTAGGCTTTGTCTGTAGAGGAGCAACTGAGGTATGGAATGCAGCCTAGAGTCAAGACTGATAGCTCTGTTTGATTTAGTCACTAAACCCACTACGTTTTATGCTGTGTAACTCTACCACCATGCCACCTCGATGGGCCATCCTGTGGTAGCCATCAATGGACCAGTGACTTGCAGTGATGCAACACTCATTCCATTCTCAATATTGCAGATACAAAACTTCAGAAAATTAAAAAAGAAATATATAACTCTTTAACGGGATGGGCTTATTTACCTTTGACTCTAATTGGTAGAGTTATTTTAAGAAAAATGATGGTGCTTCCTAAAATAATATTTTTATTACAAAACAACCCTCTGGCATTTAATGAAGAAAGTCTAAAAAAACTCCAGACAAAAACAAATACTTTTATTTGGACCTCAAAAGGTATCAGAATATCGTGGAAGAAACTGCGTAGAAAGAAAAATAAAGGAGGGCTATGCCTCCCAGACTTAGTTTTGTACTCAAGAGTTTTTCTATTGAGGGCAGGGAAAATGCTGATGGATTTACCAGATAGCTCAGCTATTGGTATAATGATTCAAAGAAATGCTCTCAGATCTTAAGTGGGGTAATCAGGGCTTCTTGTACAAATATGGAGACCCAAGATTCTTTAAGAAAGTTTGCTTAAAGATATTAAATGGTTTAGTTAGTACATGATTTAAAGTTACGAAAGTTTCAAAGATCAGTTATTTTAGCGCACTAGCACCCATTTGGAATGCTCCAGGCTCACCAGGATTTACTAAAGACTCTTTGGTAGCTCCTTTGATAAAGGCCGGAATCTTGCTTTGAGAACAACTGATACCGGAAGGGTCATTGCTGACTTGGGATGCTCTGAATATACTTACAGATAACGGGCTGTCCAAATTTAAGTACTGGCAAATAAAAAGCTGCCATCAAGCTGTCAGGACAGCTGTGGGCAAGTCCAACAAATTGGAAATGACACTGAGGACAAAAAATCTCAAAAAGGAATTAGGTGGCGATCCTTTATTGGCTACTGCCGGACCAGGCAGAGGGTGAATTTAGACTACCGTCGGAGCTGTGGGGAGAGAACTTGCCTGGCGTCCATATTGAATATTTATGGCAAGTAGCTCAAGACATGTTGTATAATCTAGTTCAACCTGCAAATTTAAGAAGAAACCATATCTTTTTTATTCACAGGGTGTACTAGTCTCCCTTAAAGCTTTCTACATTTCGAAAGTTCCAGCACCAAAATGTCCAAAGTGCTTCCAGATGAATGCGGATGATGTCCATATGTTTTTAACTTGTCCAAAGTTGCATCATTTTTGGTCGGCTGTAAGTGGAGGTATGGAAAGTATTTTTGGTGTAAGCACCCAGGTAAGCATAACCTTGGTGTTTTTGGAATTGTTTCCATGTTATGAATCTATTTCTTGGTTTGGAAAATAAGTTATGTTTATACTTGATTTTACTTGCCAGAAGAGAAATCTGCGAAATGTGGATTAAGGACACACCTCCTGCGTTTTTAGATTGGATAATGTCCATTAAATATACGATAAAGCTTGACAGAGTTAAATTAGAAAGAGACAAAAATAACATGAAAGATTTATGGGCTCCGTGTGAGGAATGGTTCGGCACTCTTTGACAATAGGATAAATTAGTCCGATAATTATGCCTTTACACTGATTTACTTCACCCCTCTGGTTTCTGTGAGGAGCCCAGTGTGATACAGAACAAGCCAGCAGAGAGGCGCTGTGTAAAGCATTTCCATCTAGATACAGAGTTTCTTCAGTTGGCGCCATCTGAGATGGGGGCCACAGGAGTTACTCGGACGGCTCTGAGTTTATCTGATGGCGAATGAGGACAAAAGAGAGAAAAAAAACACTCAATCCATTCTCACAAGTCAATAATACTCAGACATCTTTTTGCAACCTCCAAGTCAAAGACTTGACTCAGTGCCGACTTACTATCATTTTACCCTGGGCATAAAATAAGCACCAGTAAGCCCCATATGCTAATATCACTTAAATATGGCTGAAAGTGCTATTCTTAAATAAACAAACCATACGTAGATCTATTGTTGTTTTCCTTAAGGGTTTGGGGTTTTCCACTCACTTTGATGTGAATTTGAGTGAGATAAGAAATAGGCTGTATCCTTTCTCAGGCCAGGTCCACTAACCACTGGTAGGTGGGAGGCGGAATCGAGGCCAGCACGCTCATCGGATGTAACCCATCAGTCAGCCAACCACATCAGGAAGCCACAAGTTTGGTTTCAGGGCAGAGTAAACAAGCAGCATGCTCTATGATGTAGGCCAGGAAGCTGTAGCATGGCTGGTTGTGGAGACCAGCGTATGCCTTACCACTCATTATTCAATATTTCTGGCCTTCAGCATGTTCGTCATATGCTTTGAGGCAGCTTCATCAGGAGGCATGGTCACCAGTATATCAAAATGCAGAAGAAAGTAGAAGTGACATCGCACACTCTTTAAACCCCGATGATATCACAGTGTTGACCTCTTGTTACAACTCTAATGCCTCACCATCCCCCTGTTTGGTGCCGAGTGCCTAGTGGAGGGAAAGGAGATAACTACAAGTAGTAAGAGTGGATAACGAGTCCTTGGTGAGTTCTCAAAGGCCATGATTGGTCTCGATTATCACAGTCCTAGAGGTGATGATGGGTATCAGGAGAGTCAATGTTTAGAGAAGCCCTGGAGGCTCTCAGGAATATTTAGGAACGAGACCTGATTGAGTCTGAGTAAGGTTCATATGTTCTCAGCGGCCATGGTGAGTCTCTTGATGTTCTATGATCCGAGAGGTTAAGAAGGTTCACAGGAGAGTCGATGGTCAGAGAAGGCCTGATGGATCTAAGGAAGGTTTGTGTGGGCCTCATCAATGTCTATGATTGGGGAGACCCAGATGGATATTTTAAGGATGCACGATCAGAGAGTCCCTAGGGCTAGTGGGACTTCCAGGGTCCACATTTGGAGATAGTATGTTGGGTCTCAGGAGAGTCCACAATGCAAGAGGTCATAATGTTTCTCAGCATAGTTCATGGATAGAGATACCCTTGTAGGTCTTATGAACATTCATGGCTGACAAGGTGTGTGTGCGAGTCAAATATGTCTGATTGTGGTGACCTAGAAGGATCTCTTAAGGGTCCTTGACCAGAGAGTTGCTAGGGGTCCCAAAAGTGTCCACATTTGGGGAAACCCTGTTGGATCTCTCAAGAGTCCACAATCGGAGATGCTTTTGTGAGTCTTAATAAGATTGGTGGTCTGAGAGGCTGGGTTGGGTCTCCCGACATGCAGCGGTGGGTAGGTTCATGCAAATCTCAGAAAGTCTGTGATCGGCATCTGTTTATGTGCAGGAACAATAAAGAGCAAAAAAACGAGTAGAAATTAAAAGTTTCTCCTCGCCATTCTAACGCCTCGCAATCCATGGTGTTAGAATGACACTGTTTTTGGCGTTGCCTCAGGCTTGTAAATCTGGGGCAGCATCAAAAAGCAATGGGTGTTGCGGTGAATTGCATGCCCCTTTACAGCAGAGGACTACAGCAGAAAGGGCATATTTACAAGGTGGCGTTAAAGCCACCTTGTAAATATGGCAAATGGCGCTTCACCACGGAGCGTGAAAAATAATGATGATTCAGTGGCGATTGGGGCTTGCACTAATGCCCCTAAGTGAGGTTAGAGATGTCCTGGTGAGTCCAAATAACAAGTGTGGGAGGCTGTGGTGGGCTTCATGAAGGCCCACAATAGTTGGGAATATGGTGGGCCAATACAGTAAATCTGTGATTATAGAGGCCCTGGTGAGTCTCAGAGATAAGTGAATCCCAATAGGCCTTCATGGTACTTTGTGGGACCTATTGTTGGGGGAGGGCTCGTCAAGTCACAGACAAATCTACAGCTCAAGAGGCATTCCTAGGACTACTTGAGGTCTGGTTTTGGAGAGAATAGAATCTGAGTGGCCGTGATGGGCTTCATAAAAGTCCACAATAGGGGAGACCATGGTGGGTTTCAATGAGGCCAATGATGAGAAAGGCCATAGTGGATCTCTGAAAAGTCTATGGTTGGTGAGTCTACTGAGTCTCAATAAAATCCACGGTTGGAGAGACTCTGGTGGCTCCTATGGGGGTCCACTTCCTCTGGGACCTACTAAATGGAGGCCTCAGTGCGGTCCCATTGAGCAGGTCCCTGATCCAGTTTCCCCTTGCTGTCCTGAGAAGCAGGTCTTCGCTTCTACTGTTAGCCTTTTGTCTGCTGTTTTCCTGTATTTCTGTACTTCGTGCTTGCTTAATTTACTTTGTATTTCTTTGCATTTGCCTTAATTGCCCCTTCCTTTGTTTTGCCGCTTCCGGCTTTCCTGCCCATTTTGCCGTCATTCTCACCCCGCCTCCCGCAAGCCCTCACCCACTGCCCCTCCCTCCCCCAAAGATCTACTTAATGGAGGCCTCAGTGCATCCACGCGCAGTAGGTGTGCCGCCGACGAGCTGAAGACATGCCAAAGGCAAGCCCGTCTGCCCCTGTCTGCACCTGGACCTTGGCCACTACCATAAACCCTGGTTCTCCCACCTCATGCAGATATACCGCCACCAGTCTCCAAGCCCAGAACCTCAGACCTCACAAAAACAACTGCTGCCGCACTGCTTCACAATCAATGGTAGGACCTTTCATCTGCCGGTACTGTCTGTTTACCTGTAGCACTGAAGCACCTGCACACACAACAACCACCACCACGCCAACCACCACTGCTTCGAAGCTATGCACGATCACTTTGCAAGCAGGCCATCGAGATCTGGGACATTACCACCACCCTCAACCCCGACATCATCTTCTTCACCGAGACATGGCTCACCCTCACATCTGTTCCTGACATCGTCTTAGCGACACCCGACAGTTACAAGATAGCACACCAGGACCGTATCAACAAACTAGGAGCCGGGATTGCCATCATCCACAAAGAAAACATCTACTGCACCACCACCGCAGACGACGACACCCCGATCATTGAGCGCCTCAATTTTAAACTCCAAACAGACAGAAAATCTCCCATCAGGGGCACCCTCACTTACAGATCTCCAGGACCATGCCCCATCTTCTGCAATGCCATTCCCAACTACATCTTCCTCGGAGACCTCAATTTGCACCACAATGACCTCAACGACACCAACACCACCAGCTTTCTTGAAAGCATGAGTAACATCTGCCTCACCCAACTAGTCACCAGCCCCATACACAACACATGTGCGACCACATCTTCATGGCCAAAGACAAAGTCAAGTACAGTCATGTCACCTAGCTCACCTGGACAGACCATTCCATCATCCACTTTGTCATCACCAGACTCCACGGCACCGCCCGAGCCACCCAGTACCCTCCACCGCAACTGGAGCAGAGTTTCAGAGAACCCGTAGACACCCTCAACACTTCACACCATGACACCATCCCCAACCTGGAACAGGATGTCAAAACTTCACCACCTGGATCACCGACAGCACTGACAAAGTCGCCCCCTTTGAAGCTCAGCAAATGTAAAGGATTCACCAAGCAGGACAGATGGTACACCATGGAGTTGAGAACCGTAAAACGGAACTGCAAGCGACTAGAAAGAAAATGGGGCACCAGCAAAGACAGAGCCACCTTCAAGACAGCCCTCAACCACTACCACGAGCTCTGGAAGGAGACGAAAAAGAATTTCGTGATGGACCACATTGAAGCCAGCTCCAACCACTACAAGGAACTCTTCAACATTGTCAGAGAGTTCTCCATCCCCTCAGCCATGAAAACATCACACCCCTTCCCAGGAACTTTGTGATATCCTGGCAGACTTGTTCGACAACAAGACCTTCCCCATCTACTAGAACTTCGAACCCAGCCCACCACCTCTGACTTCCTCGGCCACCTTGCCTCCAGAGAACTAAGCCCGACCACCTACTCACCACCTGGAACACCTCACCACACAGAACACCACAGCTATCATGAACTCTGTCCACTCAGGAGCACCTACGGATCCCTGTCCACACCACATCTTCAACCTCAGGAGCATGAAAATCAGCAGTGAGCTCACTACCCTCTATCACCACTGCCACCTTCCCCAAAGAATGAAAACACGCAGAAGTCAAACCCCTTCTCAAGAAACCATCCGCAGACCCCAGTGAACTTTGAAAACAATCATCCCATCTCTTTGCTCCCCTTCCTCCCGGAAACTCCTCTAAAAAGCCATCAAACAACAATTCACAGAACACCTGGAGAACTACCATCTTCTCGACACCTTCCAATCTGGATTCTGCACCAACCACAGCACCAAAACCACCCTGATTGCTGCTCTTGACGACATCAGAACCTGTCTCAACTGAGGAGAAATGACAGCCTTGATCCTCCTCAACCTCTCCGCAGCATTTAACACCATATCCCACCACACCCTGATTAAAAGATTACATTGCATTGGAACCCAAGGAGACACCCTCAAGTGAATCGCCTCCTTCTTCACCAAAAGAACAGAGAGAGTCCACCTACCACCATTTACCTCAGAACTAGGGCTGGGAGGAGTTCAGTAAGCGGAACTCCGCAAGAACCAACGCTGAGTTCCACAAGCGGTGAATTGCAGTATGTTGCGCTGATTTTTATCACTGGCTGTTTGTCCTGTGCTGTAAAATCAGCGCAAATAGCACCAAGCTCAGCACAAGAGGGTGCTGCTTTTTTCTGCCACTCAAGTAGATGTTCTACTTGAGTGGCAGCTTCCTCAACACAAGCAAAAGGTGTCTCAATGCGAGCGTGAGTGACCTGCTGCGACCACCCGAGTTGAGAAATCTTGCCAGGACGAAGTATCGAGTAAGATTTTCCGCGCTCTCGTTAACGCTTAACGTTGGTGAGCCGCAGGAGAGGAAAAACTCCAATCCGCGCTGCTATGCACAGTTTTTCAAAAGGCCGTGCTCTACGCAGAGCACAGATTAGGAAAAACTCAGCAAACTCCGCAAGCGGAATTCATCGCCCACCCCTACTCGGAAGAACATCATCTGCAGCATTCCTCAGGGCACGTCCATCAGCCCCACACTGTTCAACACCTACATCACATCCTTGGCCAACATTAACAGAGCTCATGGATTAAACATTATTCCTATGCAGACACCACCCAGCTCATCCTCTCACACTCAGAAGACCCCACCACCACAAGAACCAACTTCAACAGGTGCATGACAAGCGTTGCAGACTGGATGAAAAACAACTGCCGGAAGTACTGATCTTCGGAAACAACACCTACCCGTGGAACGACTCGTGGTGACCCTCAGAATTAGGACCCTCACCCACACAGACAGACCACGATTGCACCTTGGCATTTATCCTGGACTGCAAACTGACTGTAAAAACCCAGATCCATGCAGTATTATCTGCCTGCTTTGTCACTCTTCGCATGTTCCCAGAAAATCTTCAAATGGCTCCCCAGCAATACCAGACAAACCGTTACTCAAGCCCTAGTCAGTACTTGCCTGGACTACAGCAAAGCTCTCTACGCAGGAATCAAGACTCACCTTCTGAAGAGACTGCAAACCATACAGAACTCAGCAACTAGACTCATTATTGACGTTCCCAAAAGGACACACATCACCCTCACCTCAACTCGCTCCCCATACAGAAGAGATGTCAATTCAAGATGCTGATCCACTCCTACAAAGCCAAGCACAACCAAGGACCTGCCTACATCAACCACCGCCTGGACTTCCACTAGCCCTCTAGACACCTGTGCTCTGCCTCCCTCTCCCTCACTCACACACCCTGCATCTGCCAAAGGAACAGTGAAGGACACGTCTCCTATTTTGCAGCTAAATCCCGGAACAACCTCTCCCTACACCTCTGGACCTCCACCTCTCTCCTAGAATTCCAGAAGCAACACAAGATCTGACCGTTCACCTGAACCCCGCCTGAACTAGCAAGACCCTCAGCGCCTTGATAACCTAAGGGGTGATTTGCAGCAATTTATAAATCCTGCTTAATTGATTGACTTTAGAAGCAGTCTGAACAAGAAAGTTTCCATAGCTTAGAAATACAGGAACCTGTCTTGGCTTGTTGCACCTCTCCCATTACTAGATCAGATCCTGCCACATACTGACTACCGAGGCTGCACAGCTTCATGGTTGGGCCCTACAGCGGACAGAGGTTCTCTGCCTGCAGGTCTGTGGACTTGGATCTGACTGATGCAGGTAAGAGACTGACCCCGGGGTCTGTGGAGTTGGATCTGACTGGTGGTAGCAGCATCTGATGAAAATGTGCCTGACTCCAGGAGTCAAGAGAGGCTCACTGTTTAAAGGAAGACCACTGAATGGTGCCATAGGTTTCCCACGGCTGTCTCTCGGCAGCCCCCAAAGGCCACTATCCTTCATTTTCCCCTCAAATCCCTCGCCTCCAATGCTCACCTCATCACACCACATGGGTTAGCCCCCTCCACCTCAGAGGAGAAATGACACCACCTGGCGTTACTGTGATGAGGGTGTTGGGAGAGCAGTGCCCTAGACACACACCTCAGGATGGCCAAACCTGCGCCCTCCAGAAGCAACCTTTAGTTACTATGATAGAGATCAGGGTGTGTATAATATTCCCACTACCACAGATAGAGTAATCTCACAGTTACACGCACATACATTCATCATACGCTAGGGCCCATTTCACTAACATACGCTCAAATACTCTACCAGCAGCAATAAACCTGTGGAAAGAAAACTCCTAATCACCCTGCATCTATATCGAGGTCGATAAGACCTGGTTATTGTGACTGTCCATAAACATAATCTATACAACCTATACGACAATAATCAAAATATAATACACAATAATTGACAAGAAATAATATCCAACACCATGTTCAAGTTATATTGCTTTATCTGAAATTAGTCAAAGAAAATCAAGCAGCATAAATCATTTTTCTCATAGTTACCTATTCTAGCTAAATGTCAGAACGGGTCAGGACAAGTCTCTCGGTAAAGTCTCTCAAGACGAAGTCCCTTCAGCATCAATCCTCAGCAGTGCAGATTCGGTACGCGGCAAAGGCAAATGGCAAGTGGCAAGTGGAGTGGGGGGAACCCTCTCTCGGCTAACAATTTTTATACCAAATAGAACAAAAGAATGATACATAGAAAAGTTGTAATGTCCGCTGGACCGCTGAGCAGAGCGAGAAGGAAAGGATGTAACATTGCTACATTTGAAAATCTCCGCTCAGGAAAAATCACAAAATAAAACTACGGAACAGGAACCAAAAATCACAAATGTATCTTGTTAGTTCTACTTCTCCTCGGCAATGAGACCAATGCTCAGAGTCTTTCTCTAAGGCTCCTTTGTTTTCCCAAGGCTGCCAAGGACGTTCCATTTCACTCGAAGATTACCCAGGCTGCTGATGTCCTCACGGAAAATTTTATAAGGCAAGCAAGGACTGTGGTCAGCTGACTTCAGGACCATTTTCAGCAGGGCTCTCTTCCATCACAGTTTTCTACTTTCAAATCGAGGCCAGGCTTACAAAATCGGCCATCTTTGACTAGGCCACCATAGGCCACAATAGACCATCTTAATTAAAAGAAACAAAGACAACGTTACCACATCATAGTGATTAAACAGTGTTAACCCCACTAATACCCTTATGTGTATGCATCTATCTAGCACTTGCAACATAAAAAAGCATTAATTCGGAAAGCGTTTTGTGCTCAAAAATAAACAGCACATAGCAACGTTTAAACATGAAAACACGCACGTTATTGTTAAACAGCACATTTATGCGCACCCACGTGTAACTCTCTCTTGTTAGGACAAACGGATTGATTAATATAAACACACTCGCACAAGACAAATAATTAATTATTAATAATTAGTAAATTAATATGACAAATAGACATGCCAAAGCTTCAAAAACCAACGAATTTTCAAACAGAAAACTCTGCTCCAGCAACTACACCTAGTGGGCTGTTAAAAGTGTTTAACTATCTCACGCCCCTTCTGGTTCACTGTGACCCCCATCCAGTCCTGAGATCCCCAGCAGGTAGTTTCCTGAGAAAGTCCAGTGAGCGCCCTTGATGGTAATACCAGCAGCATCCCCTCCTTGAAGGATATCTAACTCCACCGAGGCAGAGACTGTCACCCGTGAAACCCCTCTTAGTGTCTGAGGCGTGATATGATTTTATTGCTGTTTAATCTGATTATGAGGGGTTTCCCCCTCACTTCTCACCTCTCTGCACCCACACACCTCTGGCTGCCTCACCACTATAGCGGAAGCCACAGCGGTTTCAGCACAGCCCGGGGGTGGGGCTAGGGGGGAGTACAAGACATCGAATGAGGTGAACACAACGCATGTGTTTCAGGCATAGCAAATGCAACCACAATCCGAGCGATGCCTCTTACTGCAGGAGTTCCTCATCTCATCGTTTGGGGGCTTGAGGCTCACACAGACACGCCTGCAGCCAATACATCTGGGGGTGGAGGGGCATCCAGCTGAGATTCCAAGGCGATTGTATAATTGGAAGCGTGGACGGTCAATGACCCGAGGGGTGACAGCCCCCCACCGCCCGATTTGAGGACTGAAGGTGGGATGGATCCTCGGCTCTGGATGTGTATCTGCTTGTGAAGCTCGAATCCCCCCTCCCCCAGCGAGCAGCATCCTATATTCATTGCTGTTCTAACACCGGTGCTACAGTGCCTGTAGAGTACTCAGCAGGGCGCTCGCCAGTCTTCACAGGTGTTGGCGAAATCGCAGAGCCTTAGCAGAGTTGTGCAGGTTTCCCCCAGAGATTGGGGGCCTCATTTATAACAAGCATTTACAATGCAACGGTCTCGGCATTGTTAAAGCTAGAGCTATTGGCATTGCTCATGACATTATTTTTGTTTATGTTTTAAAAAAAAACATTTAAAGAAATGGCATTGTTATTTACAATGTCAATAGCTCAAATAGATACATTAAAGGGCACACTGACTGGGGGCGGGGGCGGGGAATGTAGTTGTAAAGATAGGCTAATGGCCAGAGGAACGAGGGGGGGGGGGTGCGGGGCGCTAGATAAAAGATCCTTTGTATCCGGGACACAATATAACAAGACAGCAGATACAGCAAAAGGCACGCTGATGGGGGTGGGAGGGTGGAAGGTAGATGTAAAAATACTTTGTATCTGGAATGCAATTTAACTAGACAATAGATGCAATACAGGGCAGGGCACTGCCAGCCACACACTGATCTGAAGATACCCCGTTTCTGGGAGGTGCGTTAAGATTAGCTACATTGATGTTCAGACAGCCTGGCACCGAGGAGCACCATTCCAAAGTGCTCTCTGTGCGTCGGGATACACGGACACCAGGGCCCCTCCTGGCCTCGCCTCCCAACTGGCAGGGACGCAGAGCTGTGTTTGCTCGTCATGTCTGTGGACTGCTCTTCACACACCGGAGCTGTGGGTCTGTGCGCCGCCTCCACCAGAACAAATGCTCGACAGACACCGTCACCTGCCCCGGGCCCCACAACCTCGCAATAAAGGCTGCAAGGGAGCGCCCTGCCGTGACTCACCCCTCCCGGCCCAGGTGCGCTGCAATTAGCTGAATTAAAGCGCCTGGGGAGGAAAACGACTGAGAATTGAGGGGAGGGTGGAAGGCCCCGCTGGCGCATCGCCAGAATGGTGCACACGTTGTTCTTGAGACCCGACACTTCCATGCCCACGGAGAGTTCACGGCGCTCTGGAGTAAACAAGGCATCAAGGCGCCATTTAATTTCTGGAGCACGTTTTAAGGTTTTCATATAGCGCTATCTGCAGCTCGCTTACAGTTGGTCCAAAGTGCTTGGTTTCAAGGAGACACCGAGAAGGGGGGGGGGGGGGGCGGTGCTCTGGCTTCTGCTGTGAACAGTGTACAAGAAGGGATCAGTTGTGCAGGGAGACTTGCCTGTGTGTGAAAGTTTGTTTTGCGAGCAGTAGTCGCTGTTGAGACGGGTGAAAGTGTCTCACGTCCCAGCGCCTTACCTGGCGAGAGCCATGAACACCGCCGCCTTTCTCCGAGGTCAAGCAGAAATGCCTCAGAGAAACGCAGCGGCATTTTCAGATTCAGGGGCGTGTTTTTCTTTCTCTCCTCTTGCCATTGGCTGGAATGTTTACATTCCAGAGGAGAGAAAGAAAGTAAAAAACACGCCCCCGAATCCGAAAAAGACGGGGCTTTTTTGGAGAGACAAAGCTCTTCTCCAATGGCTGACCAGCATTTAAGAGGCCAGCCAATGGAGAAGAGGGAAGAAGAGGGGCGGGTTCAAGCCCCACTTCTGAAAATCATTAAATCTCGCGAGCGAGACTGCGCAAGCGCAGCCTTCGCTAGCGGAGACCTAAAAAGTGTTGCATAGCTGTGTGAAAACAGAGATGCAACACTTTTCAGTGCGCCCTCCTTGCAACATCATGAATGCGCTGCATTTTCAGTAAGGCGCATCATGTCGCAAGGATTTACAGACACATCAGTATTCATGAAGTGTATGTGGGCGCAAAAGTGGTGCATTGCTAGGATGTGTCTGAAAACAGACACAACTCCAGCAATGTGTCCTTTCACTTGGGGTAAGCTCCATTTGAAAGGGCTTGCATCACTTCTTAAGCCGGCTGTAAAGCAGGTATAAGGATTTGACGTAGTGGCGTAGTGAAATCTCATAGATTTCACTGCGCTACTACTACGAGCCTTTTTTGCTGGGGAACGCCCATCCTGCATACATTACACCTGACACAGGAATATTGTAGCACAAGGGTTTACAAAGTGACGCATCTGCTTAGATGCGTCACTTTATAAATATGGTGCAGTGTGGTGCATATTTTACACCACCGCAGCATCACAAAAAGTAAAGCAAGGGTGGCATAAAGGGCTCAATAACAAGGCCCTGGGGAGCTAAGCATCACTCCCGGTTAATATCATTGATCGTGGGAAGCATTGCTGCCAAGGTCTCAGATTGCTAATGGGTAATATTTTCATTATTTCGGTGTATTTATGAGTGACAATGAACAACTATGAATGACACTTTCTCGCAAGCAAAATAAAGAAATGAAGACATATCAGTTTCAGAAATTACACCCATTTGAGCAACAAGGTACTGTAAGAAGATCTTAAAACTGCTGCAAAGCACCAGAAATGGAAGGGCACCTCAGTGCCTGCTCTGTCATGCCAAGAGATACTGCAGGTGACTGCGGGGCAAGCGTTTTGCCAGAAAATAACAACAGCAAGGTGTTACCATCAGGATACACAAGAGGGCACTGTCTCTGCCGGTGCCACAGGTCTTGATAAATATTTATATTTATCAAACGTTTCACTGAGGGAAACAAAGAGAGCCTGTGATTCGCTCATTTTGAGCCGGAACTTCCGGAAGGGGTGACTCTGGTTCACTGAGCAACTTAAAAATTCACAGTACAATATATTCCAGCGGCAAGTCGGGTTGCACTGCACTGCAGCAGCTGCTAAAATTAATTAACTTACTAAGAGACTCCCTCTGCGCACAGCACGCACACAGAGCTGAGCACGGCTGAGCAGCACAACAGCGCCTATTTTCGTTTGCACTTTGCAGGCTAAAACACTTGTGCCTCCTGATGAGGCCGAGTTCCGTATTCTAAATGTACTTAGGAACTTTGGGACAATGGTCTTTATTGCCTGCTAAGAAGTATAGACGGATTATAACAAGTTAGCAAATATACTCTTCCCGCTCCTGTCTGACTAAAGGACTACAGACTCTGAATTTAGAATTTGTTGATTTATTACAGAGCCAACAATAACAGAATATAGAAACACCTCAAAATCAGAGTATAAAGGTACATGAATACTAATACTGAGCCCAATCTACGAATATAGTTTATTCAGCACAATAAGCACAGAATAATGAACTCCAAAATCAGAACACAACTAAGTACAGACGCTGCATCCAAATCTTTTTCATTTGCATTTCCGAAATAAAGAATAATCTGTCCCTACTCTATTTCTAAAGTGGCATCCCTACTTAGCTTCCCAATTGAATTTCCCTTAAAGGTGCCAGCATGTGTTGGCTTCCTAAGAAGTGCACTCACGTCAAATGGGTCAAGTAGCGTGAAGCGACGGAGCTCGTTCTAAGAAGCTCCCTTTCCTCAGTCAAAAGCAGAAGTCCTAAAAATCTGTCCCTGTGCCTAATACAAAAAGACAAGGATACACCCCTAACAGGTCACATGGTGGGCTATTCCGTGAACATCTTCCTTGAGTAACATTCCACAAACTCCAATTAGCTGAAACCTCTTTTTGAGGACCTTGGTTCCCAGGTTTCGCCAGACACGGAAGGTGTCCTCCCTTCTCTCTGTACGAGTTCTTCAAAGGCACTCCTTTCGTCCCATGTATCTTCTTAAATCTAAAATGACGAGGTCAAATTCCTGCACCTGCAGTAAGGGCGTAAGGAAACTTTCGACACACACATAAATTCAATTTGCTACATTTTGAGGGCTAACCAAAGAGCCTTTAATAATGCACACTCGTTACAAGGGCCTTTTATATGAACCATTTATATGTAAGGGAATACATTTATGTGACATATTATTCATATTACACATGCATGATTACACAATTTCTCTAAACATGCACGAAATACTGATCAATACTGTAAATAGAGTCACAATTTAGTTCTACTGATTCTGATGTGAAGATATAACCTCCATTCTGGTAACGTGGCTTACAGCAAAACAATAGGATATATGCGAGTGCAGTTCGTATATGAATATAATGCACCCCTACAAATTTCAGAGCGTTGAGCGCGCTAACACTCCTTTAACAGCACTAAAGTAGTGTGACCAGATTTTCAGCACAAAAAAAAAACAGAACAGCCATTGACATAGAAATAGGACTAAATGTTGGCACTGCTGGGACCAGTACCAACATTTAGTCCTATATATATATTCCTCTCTCTCTTTTGAAGCAAAATATATATATATATGAAGCACTGGAACATTTTCGAGGAAAGAGACCTATAGAATTCCACACCCACAACAAAATGCTAATTGACTTAACTAGGTTTTGTTTGCATAACAATTACTTTTTATTTTAACAGCAAGTATATCATCAAGTGAGGGGCGTAGCAATGGGCGCGAGTTTTTCGCCCAGCTACGCCTGCCTCCATATGGGATTATGGGAGGAGGTAGTTGTAAAAAACGAATACGCGGCAATATGGAACAACAAAATAATCAAGTGGGTACGGTTTATTGATGATCTTTTTTTAACCTGGCAGGGGGACAAAATAAGTGCAGAAGAATTTATCAACGAGTTAAATGTAAATTATGTCAACATTCAACTCAAATATACCATCAGCAAAAGCACAATACGTTTCCTAGATGTAGAAGTTTATGTTTCAAATAACAGGTCAGAAACACGTCTACATCGCAAACCTACATCTGGAAACACAATTCTGCACTCAAGCAGCTTCCACCCTAAGCACACAATTCTGAGCATACCCTACAGGGAGATGCTAAGAATTCGAAGAATTTGTAGCAATGAGTCAGATTTAATAAGAGCACAGAGTGAATGTAAGTCTCGTTTTTTAGCTAGGGGATATAAAGAAAAAACAATAGAGGAGGCAATAAGTCGAACCCGATCTAAACAACAGGAAGACTTACTCTTTAAACCTTCCACCAGAAAAAAACAAAAAAGCAAACGACCTGACCACCGAAAGCAGCCCACGACTAATCTTTACATATAATAAACAAAGGGACAGCGTGAGGAGAATTGTCAAAAACAACTGGCATTTAGTGCAGAATGACCTAATAATTGGCAAGAAAATGCCGGCAAATCCTTTAATAACATACAGGAAAGCACAATAGAGGAGGCAATAAGTGGAACCCGATCTAAACAACAGGAAGACTTACTCTTTAAACCTTCCACCAGAAAAAAACAAAAAAGCAAACGACCTGACCACCGAAAGCAGCCCACGACTAATCTTTACATATAATAAACAAAGGGACAGCGTGAGGAGAATTGTCAAAAACAACTGGCATTTAGTGCAGAATGACCTAATAATTGGCAAGGAAATGCCGGCAAATCCTTTAATAACATACAGGAAAGCGCCGAGCACAGGGGACCATATAGTCAACAGCAGCCCCGAAATATCCAAGAGCACTAATTGGCTGTCCAACCGCAAAGGATTTGTTCGTTGTTCAATATGCAGGGCTTGCAAATGTGGTGAAAGTAAGACCTCATTTTCTACAACATTAAAGGATAGACCTACAGTCATCAACAAATTGCAGGTCCACAAGAGGATACTCCAGCACATACGGGCCATCACCAACAAAGATATGAATTATCCGGTGGCCCATCACTTTGAAGAGGTCCATGCTAGTAGCCTGGACCATTTAAAGTATTATGCAATTGATAGCATTCCCCCACCTAGGAGGGGAGGAAATAGGGCAGGGGCGTAACAAACACCCCGCAGCCCCCGCGGGGGGGGGCCCAGGTGAAGGGGGCCCCCTCAGCTCTTCGGTAAAGAGCTGGGAGAGAAAGGCTTGCTGTAGAAAGCAGGTGCAGTCTGCAGCTGGCTCTGAGCTCCTGCGCTGACCCAGGGCAGGACTGAAGAGAAACAAAGTAACAAGTTACATTGTTTCTCTTCAGCCAGAGCCGGCTGGAAAAGGGATGGGGGTGGGGGCCCCAGATAGAGCATTCCCCACAAGGCACAGACTCTGAGAAGGGAGGAGGCAGCACAGAGCTGACAGGGGCAGGAGAAGGACTGCAGCTCCAGGAACAGGACTCTGCTGGGAGTATTGGAAGGTAAGCAAGCACTGGAAATGCAATTGGCTTCGCAGTCTCCCTGGATGGCACGGAGTGTTTCCTCGTTAGCCTGCAGTGTCCCCGATGCGGATAGTGAACATAGAAACGTTCCCAGATCTCAACAGAAGAGATTAAAAAAAAATGGCTCAAGAATGTTTGAAAATGGATGTACGTGTACAAAATGACAGAGAGTAAATTTTTTAATAGTTCAATATAGCGCAAGCTCGTCCCCAAGGTATTGAAGCGCTTTACACGAGCACCAGTTACATTACACAAGGCCACACTTATTTTTAAGCAATGGGATATTAAGTGATTTGCCTAGAATCACAGGATGTTGAACCAACGCTGAGACTCGAGCATGATCCCCCAGTTCCAAAGCCAGCATCTCTGGCTGTTATGCCACATTTCATTTGTGTCAGTGGTCTTCCCAGTTGCAAAGGAAGGGAGAGCATGTCTGTGGTTGTTGCCCATTTTTGAGCGACATTTGAGACCAAGTGCAAAACTATCTGGAGCCTTCAGCAAAATTCTATTTTTTCTGTTTTTTGCTCCCTCCTTGAAATTAATTGGTAATATTTGATGCTTTTGGTGTCAATTTGGCACTGTCTGGTGCTGGCACCCTCGGCACCTGCCTAGTATTATTGACTCGCTTTATCATCAGCCCTTTTATTTACTTTTAGACTC
The DNA here is from genome assembly GCF_964204655.1 of Triturus cristatus. Taxonomy (NCBI): domain Eukaryota; kingdom Metazoa; phylum Chordata; class Amphibia; order Caudata; family Salamandridae; genus Triturus; species Triturus cristatus. Next base: position 69,555,865 of record NC_140579.1, on the reverse strand, counting down.
TGGCCATGGGCGTACGTACCAATGGTGCAGCATGTGCAGTGGCATTGGGGCCAAGTAATGGGAGGGGCACACTGACTATAGCTTTCTTTCACTACCCAACCAGGAGCCAGGGGGCACTTTCACCTCCTTAAATGAGGGCGTGTGAGGCTCGTGCTACGCCACTGACTCCAGCTTAACTGAAAAACTCACATTTTAGGGGCCTCCGGAGTACTATAGAGTTGGGGAAAGTCATTCCCAGGTTCCACAGCACAGAACCTTCATTTTCTTTTTTTAAATACATTTTAGGTATTCAGTTTCCGCCCATGCTGTGCACTTTTTATTTTATGTTTGTTTTCCTATGAATTCTATTTCTTGCTATTCACATTGGTAATATTTTTTATTGAAGAATCCAATAAAGAGCAGGTTATAAATTGGTACTTAAAGTCTAATGAAACATAGAACGAGCCCAGAACAGCAACAAAATGCTAAAAATAATAGAGACATATTCAGGTAAATAAATGGGACTGGAGTGTAGCAAACAATCACCAGTCATATGGGAGAGAGTAGGACACACATAAGAAGGGAAGGACATTATGGGTGGAAGGGGAGAATCCATGTAAGATGTCATATCTAATAAGTATTGGCAAAGCCAATAGGTCTGACGTTGGTTGCAGGACTATTGGCTGTACCAATGTATGTTTCTTTTGCTATAGTTTATTATGACTTTATTGTTCCAAGATGGCTAATGGATGCTGAGAGAAGGAAGACATGAAGAAATCATTGAAATATGAAAGGGTGTAAATACTGTGGGTGGACAGTGGTGTATGAGAGACAATGAAATACAGGGTGTAAATACTGCAGGTGGACAATGGTGTATGAGAGACAATGAAATACTAAAGAGTGTAAATACAGTAGGTGGACAGTGGTGTATGAGAGACAATGAAATACTAAAGGGTGTAAATACAGTGGGTGGACAGTGGTGTATGAGAGACAATGAAATACTAAAGGGTGTAAATACAGTGGGTGGACAGTGGTCTATGAGAGACAATGAAATACTAAAGGGTGTAAATACAGTGGGTGGACAGTGGTGAATGAGAGAATGAAATACTACAGGGTGTAAATACAGTGGGTGGACAGTTATGTATGAGAGACAATGAAATACAGGGTGTAAATACTGCAGGTGGACAGTGGTGTATGAGAGACAATGAAATACGAAAGGGTGTAAATACAATGGGTGGACAGTGGTGTATGAAAGACAATGAAATACGAAAGGGTGTAAATACAGTGGGTGGACAGTGGTGAATAAGAGAATGAAATACAGAGTGTAAATGCAGTGGGTGTACAGTTGGATATGAGAGACAATGAAATACTACAGGGTGTAAATACAGTAGGTGGACAATGGTGTATGAGAGACAATGAAATACAAAAGGGTGTAAATACAGTGGATGGACAGTGGTGTATGAGAGACAATGAAATACGAAAGGGTGTAAATACAGTGGGTGGACCGTGGTGTATGAGAGACAATGAAATACGAAAGGGTGTAAATACAGTGGGTGGACAGCGATATACGAGAGACAATGAAATACAGGGTGTAAATACAGTGGGTGGACAGCAGTGTATGAGAGACAATGAAATGCAGGGTGTAAATACAGTAGGTAGACAGTGGTGTATGAGAGATAATGAAATACTACAGGGTGTAAATACAGTGGGTGGACAGCGGAGTATGAAAGACAATGAAATACAGGGTGTAAGTACAGTGGGTGGACAGTGGTGTATGAGAGACAATTAAATACTACAGGCTGTAATTACAGCGGGTGGACAGTTGTGTATAAGAGACAATGAAATACTACAGGGTGTAAATACAGTGGGTGGACAGCGGTGTATGAGAGACAATGAAATACTACACGGTGTAAATACAGTGGGTGGATAGAGATGTATGAGCGACAATGAAATACAGGGTTTAAATACTGTAGGTGGAGAGTGGTGAATAAGAGACAATGAAATACTACAGGGCGTAAATACAGCAGGTGGACAGTGGTGTATGAGAGACAATGAAATGCGAAAGGATGTAAATACTGTAAGTGGACAGTGGTGAATAAGAGACAATGAAATACAGGGTGTAAATTCAGTGGGTGGACAGCGGTGTATGAGAGACAATGAAATACAGGGTGTAAATACAGTGGATGGACAGTGGTGTATGAGAGACAATGAAATATTACAGGGTGTAAATAAAATGGGTGGACAGCAGTGTATGAGAGACAATGAAATACAGGGTGTAAATACAATGGGTGGACAGTGGTGAATGAGAACAAATTAAATACTAAAGGGTGTAAATACAGTGGGTGGACAGCAGTGTATGAATGACAATGAAATACAGGGTGTAAATACAGTGGGTGCGACAGCGGTGTATGAGAGACAATGAATTACAGGCTGTAAATACAGTAGGTGAACAGTGGTGAATGAGAGACAATGAAATACTACAGGGTGTAAATACAGTAGGTGGACAGTGGTGAATGAGAGAATGAAATACGAAAGGGTGTAAATACAGTGGGTGGACAGCGATGTATGAGAGACAATGAAATACTGGGTGTAAATACAGTGGGTGGACAGCAGTGTATGAGAGACAATGAAATGCAGGGTGTAAATACAGTGGGTAGACAGTGGTGTATGAGAGATAATGAAATACTACAGGGTGTAAATACAGTGGGTGGACAGCGGAGTATGAGAGACAATGAAATACAGGGTGTAAGTACAGTGGGTGGACAGTGGTGTATGAGAGACAATTAAATACTACAGGGTGTAATTACAGCGGGTGGACAGTTGTGTATAAGAGACAATGAAATACTACAGGGTGTAAATACAGTGGGTGGACAGCGGTGTATGAGAGACAATGAAATACTACAGGGTGTAAATACAGTGGGTGGATAGAGATGTATGAGCGACAATGAAATACAGGGTGTAAATACTGTAGGTGGACAGTGGTGAATAAGAGACAATGAAATACTGCAGGGCGTAAATACAGTAGGTGGACAGTGGTGTATGAGAGACAATGAAATGCGAAAGGATGTAAATACTATAAGTTGACAGAGGTGAATAAGAGACAATGAAATACAGGGTGTAAATTCAGTGGGTGGACAGCGGTGTATGAGAGACAATGAAATACAGGGTGTAAATACAGTGGGTGGACAGTGGTGTATGAGAGACAATGAAATAATACAGGGTGTAAATAAAATGGGTGGACAGCGGTGTATGAGAGACAATGAAATACAGGGTGTAAATACAGTGGGTGGACAGTGGTGAATGAGAACCAATGAAATACTACAGGGTGTAAATACAGTGGGTCGACAGTGGTGAATGAGAGACAATTAAATACTAAAGGGTGTAAATACAGTGGGTGGACAGCAGTGTATGAATGACAATGAAATACAGGGTGTAAATACAGTGGGTGCGACAGCGGTGTATGAGAGACAATGAATTACAGGGTGTAAATACAGTAGGTGAACAGTGGTAAATGAGAGACAATGAAATACTACAGGGTGTAAATACAGTAGGTGGACAGTGGTGAATGAGAGACAATTAAATACTAAAGGGTGCAAATACAGTAGGTGGACAGTGGTGAATGAGAGACAATGAAATACTACAGGGTATAAATACAGTAGCTGGACAGTGGTGAATAAGACAATGAAATACTACAGGGTGTAAATACAGTAGCTGGACAGCGGTGAATAAGAGACAATGAAATACTGGGTGTAAATACAGAAGGTGGACAGTGGTGAATTTGAGACAATGAAATACTACAGGGTGTAAATACAGCGGGTGGACAGTTGTGTATGAGAGACAATGAAATGCTACAGGGTGTAAATACAGTAAGTGGACAGTGGTGAATGAGAGACAATGAAATACTACAGGGTATAAATACAGTAGCTGGACAGCGGTGAATAAGAGACAATGAAATACTGGGTGTAAATACAGAAGGTGGACAGTGGTGAATTTGAGACAATGAAATACTACAGGGTGTAAATACAGCGGGTGGACAGTTGTGTATGAGAGACAATGAAATGCTACAGGGTGTAAATACAGTAGGTGGACAGTGGTGAATGAGAGACAATGAAATACTCAGGATGTAAATACAGTAGGTGGACAGTGGTGAATAAGACAATGAATTACTACAGGGTGTAAATGAGGTTGCACGACATAGACCATGAATGAAGACAGAGCAGGGAGTAAACACAGTGGGCTCTGAAGTCGTGACCCGCAGCTGTCCTGCAGAGAACTGTACGCCAGTGCCCCATAGCCAATTACAGACCCCGCATCACGCATAAAGGTCAAGCTATTTTTATTCTCTAAATTTTCTCCCCATACTTTCCTAAATAAGTAACCATTCCAGGATGGTTGATATGCATTTGACCTGTGGAAGGGTACACGGGGCAGATGGGTGTCCTTGTGTACTGTGGGAAAGGCTGTGACGAGAGTGGGTGGACTGTTAAAGAGACAAACAAGGAAGCCGTTCATATCTTGTTCTCTCGTTTCCATAGTTGCCTTTGTGTAGAAAAAACAATCACTAGGTAAAGAGGGGAGCTTGTCACGGACACTAGTGAGATTCTACAGAGCTACCCCATTTCAACACCAGCAATGTTCCATGATTGTGTACTTAATAAATAAAATAACCTGACATAATGTTGGCCCTGCTATAATGGTGGCACATATCGGCCCAATGTGCTCACCCATGGTATGATGGAGCCCAAACCGAGTAAAATGCGGGCACTGGCATAATAGTGGTAATTACTGTCTGATTGCGTTGTGCACAGCCCTCATGCTTGCTTCGGCATAATGGCGGTAATTCTTGGCAAAAGATTGGCGCATATGACATGCAACTATGACACATAGATATTCAAGGCGGAATCTATCATGTGTTTTAGTGGTTCATGACAATAATTGAACGTTTTCACAAAAAAGATAACTTCTTTATTTAGGGAATTTTAATTGTTTTTCAAGAAGGCAAAGCTGGTATTTAATAGCAAAACGTGTCTGCTTTCATAAACTGACAAGCTGATATTTTGGAGACAAATGACTGAATTTATTTAAAGCTGAAATATGAGTGGTTAAAGAGCCCACTTGGGAAGGCCAACCCGGAACACTCCTCTTTCACTTTGGTGTGCTTGCTGTACTCACTTGCTCCTTCAACTTGGTTCTCAGCTTTTCGTTACACCACTTTTAGGATTCACCAGCCGCCACTGGTGCATGCGCAGCAGGCCCCTGACCTGAGAACTCCTGACTGAATCCGTGAGCGTGGGGGGCCCCCTCCATATTCTTTGCAGGGGGGGGCCCTCAAGTTTCGTTACGCCACTGAAATAGGGAAGCTATGCTCAGGCGGCTAGAAACTAAATATATCCTTGAATTGGATAGCAAGACCCCGTATGGACTGAACACAACAGAAGATCTACACACCTGGCTATAATCGTAGTTATGTAAGCTGAGAGTGGCAGAATTTGAAGTCAGTAGATTTACAATATGAAATGATGAGAACAGAATTCCATTTTTAATTTATTTTATTTTAGGAAAAGGAAGGTTATTAAAAACTTTCCCCAGAATAAAACTCCCCTCCCCCTAGTAAAATACATCTTTTTTCTTTTTAGTTGCAAAACATGGGCTCATGTAGCAACACAAAAATGTTTTCACACACAGCACTTTGTATAGGTGAATGTTAATAGACATTAGCACTTTTACTATATATAAAAAAAGCACTTTTAAGCCAGCATTTGCACATAAGGATTATGAGGAACAGGTCAAAAGAAAATAAACTTTACAATGTTTACAAATGAATGTAGATTTTGCACAGAAATCCATATGAGATCAGGATTTTATCATATTTTAAGGATATCTCATTTAAATAAAAACAATGTATTTATACAGTTTTTAGAACCTATATGCGTATTTTGCACAGGGTTGGAGATGTTTTTATTCAGAATTGACTAATCATGATTGTTGGTTTTATATAATACAATATGAACTGTGATCGAAATACTAACATGTGTAAAGCAACATTAAAATGTATTGTTGCAATGTATTTATACAGTTATTAAAACTAATATTGATTTTATATAATGCAAAACTCATACAGCAGGTATTGATGTTTTGATATATGAATATTCAATAGGACTGCTCCTAATATAGAGATCCCTTGAATGTGCAAATGGGGAAAACTGCCGGGTAGTCTGTTTTCCTGTTTCATTATGTTAAATAATGAGCACCTTGCACTTTAAATATTGGGAGAAAAACCATGGTATGTCATGTGATCAAGGACCCGAGAGGTCTGAAACGCGCCATGGCGGCTATGCACTGAGAAAAGAATAAAGGAATTAGCACTGATTAAGTGGAGTTCGTGCCATTTTCGAAAAGTAACAAATGGGGAACCGATTGGAGAAAGGAGTGAGGAATACATATATATATATATGCCCCTGATGAAGTGAATAACGAAACGCGTAGGGAATGGACTTTGAATCAGTGATCTGAATCACACCCACGCTGCTGTCTCCACAATAAACGAATCTTTGGCTAATTCTTACCTGCAGTGTGTCGTCTTCTACAGCAGGCAACTTTGTGAGTTTGATGTTAGCGGCCCGCCTGAGCCGCAGAGGACGACCAGATGCTGCTTGCGGCATCCCTGTGACTCCGTCAACCGTCGGAGTTGCTTAAGGCACAGGTGCCGTTTGTTGAAGGATTACAAGCAACAGCGTTCGAGGTGTAATCAAGTTTCACGATCCACTTGGATGAAATGAATAACTTTATTTTGATTTCAACAGCAGGCAACTCACTCGAGAAGGACGACGAGCACTACGAGTACCACAAGGCCACAGCGAGGGCCACGCCCACTGAGGCGGGGTATTTGAACATTATAAGTTGCCGCCAAAACTGCTCTGCTGTTGTGGTCAAGCCCAATGCCCCTGATGAAGTGAATAACGAAACGCGTAGGGAATGGACTTTGAATCAGTGATCTGAATCACACCCACGCTGCTGTCTCCACAATAAACGAATCTTTGGCTAATTCTTACCTGCAGTGTGTCGTCTTCTACAGCAGGCAACTTTGTGAGTTTGATATATATATATATATATATATATATATATATATATATATATATATATATATATATGTATATATATATATATATATATATTCACTGAAAAAACCATAGGTTTCAGGAGCGATATAGTTAGCTGGACTTTTCACTCCTATGAAACAATTGAAATTCCCCCGTTATAGTTAGTTCAGCTAACTATAACTCGCGCGCCCGCAATGCACTGCTGATGACGTCACATATTACATCACTCTTGACATGGTCAGTGACATCACTCATGACATCACTGATGACATCTCAAATGACATCACTGATGACATCATCCTTGTCATAGAGTGGCAGACATCCTCTCCCCCTAATATAACCTTTGATACACACATTCAAAAATAGAAACTACAATTTTCAAAACAATGGACATACCAATACCAGTTACAACAACCTATTCAGTAAATCTAAGATCCACATACACATCCACTGATTCACCAACAGTCCTATACAGTCACTCATACATGTACTCACTCATCATATGTACTCATGCACCTATACATCCTGTTACACTACACCACTCATCCATAGAGTTACTCACAGACATAATCACTCATGCTAATAAAGAATCAAACATCCATTTACTTGCATATACAGTTATACACACACCACCTCGCTTACTTCTACAGAAACTTCCACATACTTAGTCTTTTAAACAATCACTTATAGAAACACAAACTTATTCATACAGGAACTCTTTCAATCTCTCACTCTCACATATACTCACTTATATACACCAGTAGTCACATATACTAGTTTAAAACATAGGTAGCTACTCATAAAGACACTATTGAGACAGTCATTCACTCACTAACACACCCATGCACACACTCATCCACCCATACAGTCCTGCACACATGCTGTCTTCAACACATACAAACAGTGAGTCACTCATTCATGCACCTATGCACTACGTAATACCCCCCACTGAACCATACAGACACTCAGACACTCATACTGATACTCAAAAAACCAACTAATAACCTATATAGACAGTCATGTAGCTACTCACCAACCCATGCAGCCACTTATACACAAAGTGAGAGACTGATACAAATATTTACATGTTTAAACATTACTCACTAAGCCATGTATTCACTAAGATACACTGAATCAGTCAGTTATACAATCAATTTTTCAAAAACAAATCATCCATTTAGACACTTATATACCCATTTATTCTTCCATCGACCTTGAGATATACATATATAGAACATATGTAATTTTCCGAAAAACACACATTTACTGGATGATGTCATCGGTGATGTCATCAGTGATGTCATTTGGGATGTCATCAGTGATGTCACTGACCATGTCATGAGTGATGTAATATGTGACGTCATCAGCTGTGCATTGCGGGCGCGCAAGTTATAGTTAGTTGAACTAACTATAACGGGGGAATTTCAATTGTTTTGTAGGAGTGAAAAGTACAGCTAACTATATCGCCCCTGAAACCTATGGTTTTTTCAGTGAATTTCTAAGGTTTTTTTAAGGCTAATTCCTAGCTATAACGTGCCTGAAACCTATGGTTTTTTCAGTGAATTTCAAAGGTTTTTTAAATGCTAATTTCTAACTATGCCTACAGAGATAGGACATGTGAAGAAAGAAGGAAAAACGCACAGAAAGAAAAAAAAGAAATGCAGAAAGAAGCAACAGAAGTCCTCAAAGACGAAGAAAAGTGCAGGAAGAAATATAACGTGCAGAAAGAACAAACAGAAGAGCAGAAAGAAGCCTTGTTGCAAAATCATCCTGTACCCTCAACTTTTTCAGACGGATACTGGTGGTAACTGAGTCTGCCTAAGCAGTCCTAGAGCCAGTGCTATGTTAAAAGACACTCAGAATACAGTGAAAACACCTACATACACTAGGGCACACTATGCGTTGGGGTCCCCCTGTGATTAGCATGACCTCCTCTGTAAGCCCCTAGTATATAATAGGGCAGGGGATTAAAACTACCTCTTAAAACGCACCACAGGGCGAGTTTGAACACGTCACCTCATGCCCCGTCCCCTCCCTTCCCCACTGTGTAAACACACCCTGTAGCCATTTTAAGTTGGGAGATTAAGTCCCCTTGCATCCTGAGGGTCCCTTGGGTCCAACTAGACCGCTAGGTACCTCCAGTAAGCGCCACAGAGCTGCGTTGCAGAGAGGTGTAAAAAGTGACACGGCCTGCACCACCTCTCTGCAACGCAGAGCAGTGGTGCTTACTGGAAGCACCTGGTGGGCTAGTTGGACCCCAGGGTCCCTCAGGATTGAAAGGGAATTATTTCCCCACCTTAAAAACGTGCCACAGGGCGTGTTTGCACACGTCACCTCAGGCCCCGTTCCCTCCCTTCACCACTGTGTAAACGCGCCCTGTGGCCGTTCTGAGTTGAGAGATTAAGTCCACTTGAATCCTAAGGGTCCCTAGGGTCAAACTAGCCCACTAGGTACCTCCAGTAAGCGCCACAGAGCTGCGTTGCATGGAGGTGTAAAAAGTGGCGCGGCCTCAGAACACCTGTCTGCAACGCAGCTCCCTGGCGCATACTGGAGATACCTGTTGGGCTAGTTGCCCCTCAGGGACCCTCAGTATTGAAGGGGAATTAATTCCTCAACTTACAACTGGCCAGGGGGCGCGTTTGCAGAGTGCTGCAAGAAGGGGGCATGGCCTCCGGCGCGATGCCGGTCTTTTATTTATTTATTTTTAAGAAGGAGGGCTGTGTGCCCCCTTTCTTTTTCTAATTTATTAGCCCTTTTGTTGAAAAAAAATAATTTGGCCCTCCCAAGGCCTTAATCAGCCCCGGGGACCCCAACCCCCGGGCCATGGCCTTTTTTTTTTTTATTAATCTTTAGGAGGGGGGCTGTGTTGCTGGACAAACTGTATGTACCTATCACCATGACGATTTGCGTGATATTCATTAAAAGGCGACTATGCATACAATGAATCCACGTAGAATGTATTCACACCGCTAGTGAAGCTCTGACATGTCTGAAACCCTACCGTGCCTAATCCCGGCGCCCCCGCTGGTGGGTACTCTCCAAGTAGACACCCTTGTCGTTTATTTATTTAAACATGGGTTGCTATTGACGGGCACATTTAATACACATGCACACCAAGCCATTCAAAGGGGATGCGACAAAAATTCGACCAAACTATGCAAGAAACCCCCTCACGGTTAATAAAACACACATCCACCGCCGGATGTGTAATACTTTTTATTATACTCTCTGGAAAGGAGACAAACCTCACTTGAGAGTCACAGCATGCTCCTGGCTGAGCCCAATGCTGTGTTACACCCACCATTGCCTGCCGAGTGCCACTCACCTCTGTGTTGTATTCCACCATCTAGTGCTTATGCTATGACACTCTCTAGCCCATGTGCACTGTAACACCACCCCGTGAATATGTCATGCCACACTTGCCTTCGCACGGGTTATATTGCCCCATCTAACGTGCCTTCCTCGATGCCTATGTTATAAAGCACAGCGCTATGCCATACATATTACAATCTGGGATCCATATCTTTGTCACAGTGCATATGCAATGTTACACTACCCAGCACATATTTTATATTACAACTTTAGAGACTACTTAGGTTACACAACACTGCCCTGTGCATATTACACTCCAAGGCACATATCACATAGCAAGCGCTAGTGCCTGTGCTATCTCGCGCTCTCCAATGAATCTGTCATTGCGCACAATTAGGCTTTCCTGTTTCAGTTTCTATTTTTGGTGAATTCTGGTGGTGTTTTTTCAGTGTTTTCCAGTGATTATAAAACCTCAAAAAAACAGTGCTTTTCAGTGGTTACTCATTTTCGCGCCATAAAAAACAACTGAAACGGTGTTTAACCGGTGTTTATGGAACGCTTTGCTTTTATTATTGCTTGCTTTCTTCATTGATGCATGGTATATAGACAGTGTACGTACAGTGTAGATGAGGTCCAAATACATTTTTACAAGTCGAAGTTTAGTCAGCACTTTCTGAAATTTGCCTGAAAAGGGTGGCTCTGTGCAAGGCACACCTCTTGAACTACGGGGTACAGAGAGAACTTTTTGGAAATTAGAGATTTCTGGGGGTGTTGGGCGTTGTAGGCAAGGCAGGCAGTTCTCATAGTTCATTTAGAATCAATGTGTTGTCATTTGCAGAAAGTGAGAGCTTGGTGACATGTTCATGGTTTTGGGCACTCCTCCTCAGGGAATAGACGCACCCTTGCACTATGACGCAAGGATGTGTGCATTGGCTCATGGTTGCAATATTGGGTCTCGCAGTTACGAGAGTTTCAGCTATTGGCATTCTAAATAACAATGCCTTTTATTTATGTTTTTAAAACAAAAATTTAAAAAAGGCATTTTTATTTGCAATGTCAATAGCTCAAACTCGTGTAAATGCGAGACCTATTGCATTGCAAATGCTTGTTAAATTCTGAGTTTGTGCTTTTGTACAGCATAGAAACCATACCGAATCGGTTTTTGGCAGGTGCGGGTTTAGGGCAGCCCTTTCAAATAACGATTCCTGGTATGTGTTCATGTTTTGCAACCAAAATCTGGTCTTAAAACATTTATATTTTACAGACTATTAAAAGGTATTGCTAATCCATTTGCCAATGGCTTCTCTTTTGTGAATGGTCAAACAACAATTTTTAGGAATAGTCAAAACTGTGGTGTGTCTGTGTATGCATCTGGTGTGTCCTGTGTGAAAGGAGATGATGTAGTGATGTGATGTATCTGTGGCAGTACATGCAACAAGAGCTGCCCTTAAACATGGGCTTATAACAGACAATTAAAACGCCGGCTCAGCTGGATTTCATGTATCTAGGTATCTCAGTAGGCAACACGATTTTTGGCAATCAACTAATTCAAGCACAGAAGACACACAACAGCCTCAACAGGGATTTAATATGGACCACAATTTAGAATCAAAATACAGTATTGACAACAGGATATACAACCCACGACGTATACATACATGAATATGGACAAACAGAGAAAAATATTGCGCAGTGTCCCAATGTGAGGAGCCACATAGAAGTGGAATACTGAAGTTCTTCATAAACAAAAACACATTCAAGAGTGCTTCCAAAGGAACAGGCAAAGCGGCGGTGTGTCTGTCCGTGCAGCTGGTGCCGCATCCATCACCTTTCCTGTCCCTACTCCATCTGCCCTCGTCCTGTCCTTGCTCCACCCAGCCCAGCAACTATACTGCTGACCCTCTACAGGGTGAAACTTTAAGCAATTGGTAGAGTGGAGTTGCAGGGCCTCTTAGAAGAGGTAAAACAACAGCGAGACCTCATTAACATGCAAATGGTCTTTTAAAGACCGGTGAAGTGCTCGGGTGCGGCTGTGTTCGTGCCCTGAAGCTGTCTCATCCCGGGCTGCCACACACGACGGGGGGGGGGCTGAAGCCCTTTGAGTCCAATGGGTGTTGCGCGCCTGGACCCCTCACAGACTGTGGACCATTTTCTCTTCCCCCCACGTGGAACACGCGATCCTGTAGGCCCGCCCCTCCAAGCCATTTCACACTGCAGGAAGCACAGAGGTGGCGCGCTGCTCGTTGGGTGCCTGAGATCACAAGCAGGTATGTGGGAATGCCGGGGTCTCTCAGGACTGTCGGCGCTGCAGAGGCGCTGGGAGGCCGCGAGGCAGACGCACACTGCTGTCTCCACAGAGACAGAGATATGAACGGCATGTGAAGAGGACAGATAACAAGTGCATTATTAGCCGCGCCCCTCCCCTGATCCATTCCTGGCTCGCACTTCAAAGCCAGGACGGCAGCCAGGGCCCGGGCCGAGCATGTGTCTGTACTGTCGGCTGCTGGAGTCGAGCAGGAAGCACAGAGGCGGCGCGCTGCTCGTTGGGTGCTCGTTGCTATGTTGGGTGCTATTGGGTGCTAAAAGTGCATCAACACGCAGTAGAAAGTAAATATAAACAAGAAACAGGTTAGATACAAATGTACAAAATAGTTGCACGATATGAACTAACGAATTACCAGGTGTACTTACGCTGTATTCCAGCAGATGGCACAAGTTCATAACGCACAATGTATTGCATATTATATTTCACGCCCCGGTTCATCTTATATCACACTTTTTGGTGCATAGTTTATACCATATACTATATCTAGTTTTCATTTTCAATCGTGCTCTCAGGACTATGTTCTATATAACACTGCGTCCACCTACCCTTTTCACGGGCATTACATTTTGCGATGGGGGGTGGAAGGTCAGGGGATGTTTCTGCCAAGTGAGCCTGGAGTCACAGTCCCAAACGTCCTCTTCTTCCTGAATAAAAGTGAGATTATGTTGCATACTTGTTCATATTTTAAGAAGTTCGCACAGACACACATTTTAAAAACAATAAAGTTCCTAATACCCACCTTCTATGAACAGTTAGCTTGCTGCCCCATCCACCTCCTCCCTATCCTCTGTTGTCTGAATCCATGGACTAGCCTCCTCCCTCCTGCAATGCATGGTCTGATGTGCTGCCACTGCCCTCCATTTAGCATGATGTACCAGTCCACTCCTCCTGCCCTCCATTGCCCAATTCTATGGGCAATCATTGACCTCCTGCTTAGCCTCTGTGCTTAGCTTGCTGCCCCTATTCTCCTTCCCCCTGCCCTCCGATGTCTTTGTGCATGCCCCTGCTCCATCCTTTTTGACCACCATGTTCCATGGACCTGCCACTCCTATCTACTCTGAGTGTTCTGTTGAGCTGCCACTCCCCTCCCACCTGCCTAGCATTGTCAGATGACTGTAACCTGTCCCTGCCACGTCCACCCTGCCTGTCCACATGCCATGCCCCTATCCCCTTCCTCCTGTCCTTCATGGTCCATTTTACTGCCACACCCTTCTGCCCTCCCTGGTCTGTTGTGCTGCAACTGCTCCTCCTGCCTGCCCCGCGCGGTCTGTTGTGAGGCCCCTTCCCCTGAACTCTCTTGTCTGTGCCCAGGTCCTGACCCTCCCTTCTATCCTCCATGGTCCTTTGTGCATGCCCCTGCACCCTCCTTCTTGCCCATCATAGCCATTGTGCTGCCACTAACCCTCCCGCTTGCCATGCATGGTCTTCTGTGCTGCCATGGCCCCTCCCACCTTCCCTGTGTGGTCAGCTAGCTGCTCCTGACCCCCTCCCACCTTCCCTCCATGGTCTGTGTGTAGGCCATCAGTCTCACTGTTGCTCTCCATGGTGTGTCTTGTTTCTAGTGCCCATCCTGCCTGACCTCCATGGTCATCTTGCTGCTCCTGCCCTGTCCCCTTGCCCCCAGCCCTCTGTTTCCATGTGCAGACCTCTGTTCCCTCCTTCCTGGCTTGTCGGTTCCATTGTAATGCCCCTGATCCGTCCCTCCTGCCCTTTATGGTCTGTTATGCTGCAGCTTTGTCTCCAGTCTGTCCATTATGGTCAGCTAGCTACCATTGCCTCTTTCCCCTCTGTTGTCTGTTGTCCATGTGCATGGTCCTGTCCCCTCCTTATTGCTTTCTATAGATTGTTGTGCTGCACTCCTGTCCCGCATGCCCTGTGTATTGTATTGTGCTGCTGCAAACCATGATGCCTGCCCTGTAGGGTCAGTTTGGTGCACCTCTCAATGTCCCTCCTGTCCTCTGTTATCCGAGTCCATGTCCCTACCCCAATTCCTCCTGCCTACCATGATCCAATGTACCATACTTGCGAACATTTTGAACTTGGTAAGAGGGAGATTTTGAAATAAATCTGGGGTATTGATTTTCCCCTTTGAGTTACATTGAAAAAGAGAAAATTGTAGACAGGAACCAGATCAAGTAAAGCCCATTTGAGCTTAAAAACATTGGACGTTTCCTGGCTGAAACGGGTCTGTTGGCATGTATGGTTGTATGGCCACTGCCTCTTCCTTCTGCCCACAATGGTCTATTACATCACCACAGCCTCTCTTGCCAGTCCTGTATTGTTGGTTTGTAGCCCCTGCCCCCCTTTCCACTGCCCTCCATAGTCTGTTGTGCTGCCACTGCCCTTCCTGCCTGCCTAGTGTGGTCAAATTGTTGCCTCTGCACTCTCCTACCTGCCTTCAATTTTCAGAGTCCGTGCCCCTGGCCTCTGCCTCTCAACAGTATCTCAATGAACAACTAGATTGCTAACATTCTATATTTATTACAAAAGTGTGGAACGCCTGACGTCATCTTGATGTAATCAAAACTGTAATGCCTAGAGCATTTCCTTTAGAAATTACATATATGAGATGGTCTTATTTGCATTAAAATTATTGTTAGTGCTCTAAAAAACTAAAATGAGGCCATATTTTCTGAGTTTTCAAATAGCGACAAAGAACTTTTAAATTATGTGTAATCTTAGTTTTTTTATCCAGTTGACCACTTGATTAAATGTTGCATCCAAGGGGAGAGGGTGTGGTGTTACTTCCAGAGCTGCAGACTTTGCAACTGGGGAACCAGGTTGGAGTTTCTGCTTCAGCACAACATTCTGTGATTCTGGTCAAATTACTTAATCTCCCCATGTCTACAACCAAAATGAATTTGATCTTGTGTGATGTAACCAATGCTCATGTAAAGCACTCCAATACCTGACAAGTCTGCACTATGTAAAACTGCAAATACACAAAAAATAAGTGTTTTGCACACTTCTGTCATTGGGCTACATTTGGGCTACATTTGGGTGATATTTGGGCTACATTTGGGCTACATTTGGGCTCTTTTGTCTCTGGTGGCCATTTTAGGAGATTTATTTGTTATGAAGTTTCCTAATTTCCTCATTTACTGCAGTCTCCTCAGTAGGAAATACTTTCAGTTTTTTACTTTGATTCCATCAAGAAGGCATTCAGATGTGTCACACATTTTCCATAAATTCTGAATGTTAGCCCTCTAGTTGCTCATTAGATCACTGTAGTAAAGCTACTGCTCACCAGGCAAATCTGCTGCTGGTATTGAAAGTGCATGTTTCAGTCTGCATGTCAGAATTTTTTTATGAAATAGAAGAGGATTTGAGAAGTCACTCAAAATATGCCCTAATTTTTCTTTCTTCAGCACTAATCATAATTTCTATGGCAAAATGAACCCCCTCATTGTGTTCCTTTTTAAATTAAATGTTTTAAGTGTTACCAGTTTATTCCAATCAAGATGGTTTCAGGTATGCCATACTTTTGTCATAAGTAAGACAGTAACGCCCTAGTTGATCTTAAGAACACTCTGGGATGTTCTGTCATTGGGCTACATTTGGGCTACATCTGGGTGATATTTGGGCTACATTTGGGCTACATTTGGGCTCTTTTGTCTCTGGTGGCCATCTTGGGAGATTTATTTGTTATGAAGTTTCCTAATTTCCTCATTTACTGCAGTCTCCTCAGTAGGAAATACTTTCAGTTTTTTACTTTGATTCCATCAAGAAGGCATTCAGATGTGTCACACATTTTCCATAAATTCTGAATGTTAGCCCTCTAGTTGCTCATTAGATCACTGTAGTAAAGCTACTGCTCACCAGGCAAATCTGCTGCTGGTATTGAAAGTGCATGTTTCAGTCTGCATGTCAGAATTTTTTTATGAAATAAAAGAGGATTTCAGAAGTCAAAATGTGTTTTTCTTTCTGCAGCACTAATCATAATTTATATGGCAAAATGAACCCCCTCATTTTGTTCCTTTGTAAATTAAATGTTTTAAGTGTTACCACTTTATTCCAATCAAGATGGCTTCAGGTGTGCCATACTTTTGTCACAAGTAAGACTGTTAGCGCTCTAGTTGTTCTTTAGAACACTCTGGGAAGCTGCAGTAGAACACAAAGGAATCAACTGACAGTCTCTGCCCTTGTTGGATGTACATGTTTTATTGGGAATGTCAGACTTCATTCTCACATGACTGAGAAAGATAATGTGAATTTACAGAAAATATGCTCTCAGTTTAGCTTATAGATCACCTTCCAAACCTCTGTGGGAAAAGCATGAGAAAATAGTGTTCTCTAAAACATGGTTCATGATATCACAGCAGAAGGCTTTTTCACATGGTAAAATCACCTTAGAACACACCACAATTCCTTAAATGAGTATGGTACCATCAACAAATGATTTATAATGTAACTAAAGTCTTAAAACCTTCTATTAACTGCAATGCTTTTTAATGAGGTGCTATCATGTATATTGGTCCCAAGATGGATGCCAACACTTCTTGGATGAAGTGCTGACAGCCAATCAGATCTCAGGATGAGATGTGTGGTTAGGCTCCGCCCAGATATATATATGATTTTACTTTTGATTTTCTCAGGAACTACTGAACAGATTGACTCCATATATGCAAAAGGCACATCCCTGAGCTGAGGACTAACTCTTTGCCAAATTTCAAGTAATTCTGTTCAGCCGTTCGGGCTGTACCTTGGACTAAAGGTCCCTATGGAAAATTGCATAGGGAAAACACGTTTTGGGACCCCCCTTTTTTCTCAGCCCCACGCTTGGCGAATCCCCCCGAGACTTTCAGGTTAGGAGCGGAGCGGAGCGCCCCACCTATTTTGAAAATGTCGCGAGGATTCGTCAACCGGCGCCAAAGTTATTCCAAATAGAATGTTGCGGATTTCCTATGGAAACACGGTCCTAACTATAACTATCTACTGGCGACCGCCAGTAGATAATATATATATATATATATATATATCCAAAACACAAACCTCCGAGTACCGGAGCCCCCGACCCTTCAGGGCGGCCTCAGTTAACAATGGGCACGGAGCAGCCCATCAAACAGCACAGCAAAGAAAATTTTAGGCACATTTCGAGTGAAGGAGCATTTATTGTGACGACAGCAGCACACTAGTTTCCAAACTCCTTACGCGTTTCAGCTTTGCAGCCTTGATCACAGGTGGAAACACAATGAAAAAGCTACGTGCGCAGTGCATGCTTTTATATTTCAAAGTCACATGACATAGTCTTTGCCCTACAAGTCCCATAATGCAGTGTACATAATTCAAATTATCACCTGGAATCTTAATAGACCCGCATTCCTCGGGTGTTCCCCAATTCACAGTAAGTACCTGCATTATTTTAGTGAACATTATTTTCGGCATTCATGTGCTTTCTCCGGATTTGCATACTTTTTTATAAATCCTTCGCCTCCAAAAGGCTGCTCTTCCACAAGAACGATCAGAGTGGATAGTCCTCCATTCCGAATCCCTTCCAACAAACAATCACCTTTTTCGCACAGTGGCATCTCCTTGATAGGTTAGGCGATTGCGAGTGGGTCATGCTCCTCGTTATAAATCCAAAACACAAACCTCCGAGTACCGGAGCCCCCGACCCTTCAGGCCGGCCTCAGTTAACAATGGGCACGGAGCAGCCCATCAAACAGCACAGCAAAGAAAATTTGAGGCCCATTTCGAGTGAAGGAGCATTTATTGTGACAACAGCAGCACACTAGTTTCCAAACTCCTTACGCGTTTCAGCTTTGCAGCCTTGATCACAGGTGGAAACACAATGAAAAAGCTACGTGCGCAGTGCATGCTTTTATATTTCAAAGTCACATGACATAGTCTTTGCCCTACAAGTCCCATAATGCAGTGTACATAATTCAAATTATCACCTGGAATCTTAATAGACCCGCATTCCTCGGGTGTTCCCCAATTCACAGTAAGTACCTGCATTATTTTAGTGAACATTATTTTCGGCATTCATGTGCTTTCTCCGGATTTGCATAATTTTTTATAAATCCTTCGCCTCCAAAAGGCTGCTCTTCCACAAGAACGATCAGAGTGGATAGTCCTCCATTCCGAATCCCTTCCAACAAACAATCACCTTTTTTTGTGATCAAGGCTGCAAAGCTGAAACGCGTAAGGAGTTTGGAAACTAGTGTGCTGCTGTTGTCACAATAAATGCTCCTTCACTCGAAATGGGCCTCAAATTTTCTTTGCTGTGCTGTTTGATGGGCTGCTCCGTGCCCATTGTTAACTGAGGTCGCCCTGAAGGGTCGGGGGCTCCGGTACTCGGAGGTTTGTGTTTTGGATTTATAACGAGGAGCATGACCCACTCGCAATCGCCTAACCTATCAAGGAGATGCCACTGTGCGAAAAAGGTGATTGTTTGTTGGAAGGGATTCGGAATGGAGGACTATCCACTCTGATCGTTCTTGTGGAAGAGCAGCCTTTTGGAGGCGAAGGATTTATAAAAAAGTATGCAAATCCGGAGAAAGCACATGAATGCCGAAAATAATGTTCACTAAAATAATGCAGGTACTTACTGTGAATTGGGGAACACCCGAGGAATGCGGGTCTATTAAGATTCCAGGTGATAATTTGAATTATGTACACTGCATTATGGGACTTGTAGGGCAAAGACTATGTCATGTGACTTTGAAATATAAAAGCATGCACTGCGCACGTAGCTTTTTCATCGTGTTTCCACCTGTGATCAAGGCTGCAAAGCTGAAACGCTTAAGGAGTTTGGAAACTAGTGTGCTGCTGTCGTCACAATAAATGCTCCTTCACTCGAAATGGGCCTCAAATATATATATATATATATATATATATATATATATATATATATATATATATATATATATATATATAAAACGGAGTCCCGTTGAACAAGCCGCTACGGTGGCGAAACGCGACACGGCGGGTTTATGAGCGAAATAAACCCCCACTTGGAATTGAACTAAGCCTGGTTTTCTGTGTCAGGAGACTCTGAGTGCGCGAGTGGGACTCCGTTTTATAAATATATTGAATACCGGTCTCTCTCCGCCGGTCTTGTGCCACCCCTCAAAGATTGAGGACGCTACAGGAGAAACTCGGACTGATATATATATATATATATATATATATATATATATATATATATATATATATATATTCTTTGAACTCCACAATCGTTTTCAAGTCTTGCAACAGATGGAGCGTGGACCACACAGTCAGCGAATTCAATTTGTTAATATTCCTCAGCAAAAAGAGAAGCAGCCATTACTCGTTTCAGCCTCAAAGGGCCTTGATCACATGACGCGCTCAACGTGGATCACATGATTTTTAAACCATTTTTTCACATTTTTCTTCCTTAATTTAAAGTGACAGTGCTTTATGCCCTTTGAACGCTCTGACAAAAATACAGATATCTAAAATAGATATTGTCAACAATTCCACTGACTCGTAATCTCCCATCTATGTTTCTAAAGTTATACGTAAATCCAATACAGCCAGCTATGTGCAAAATAGCAAAACAGTTCAAAACTAACCATTCCAGTATAAATACCACTAGATTGTATTGTGCAAAGATGGCAAATATATCTATTTAATGTTAATTATTATGGCTTAAATGCCCCATAAAATACATAATTCGAAATTTTCTCTTAAAATCAGTTGACATTAAAAGGTTGCCCAGAATAATGCTCATTGTCCAAGAGTTACTATAAAACAACATTTGATAGTCAAACATGTGCAAATTGAGCGTTATAGTGCTGGTCAAGAGATATATAATATTGATACTTGTCAAGGTCGTGTCGATCTTGTATTGTCAGAGCAGTTATAGATTATGGGGCATTGTTCTTTTCCTACAAAAACTCCCTTAATTGAAAAAAGTGCAAGTGCAAAATTCCCTCTGTTGTGTACGTGAAAAATTATTTAAAATAAAGGATTAAAAACATGATCATTATGTAAAAGAACCTAATGGTTTTTGTTTTAGGTGATCTTCAGGCGAGCTGCTCATATGTTCGAAAAGGTTGCCTTAATTGAAGATGTGTTGATGGTAAAATACCCTGATTCCTGCTTGATTGATATGATTTTATTTTCTAGTTGTTCCAGAGATAAGTGTGAAGATCTTCAGTCATATTAAGCTCACCAGTGTGTTTGGAGTCTAACTCCAAAATATATCTGGTTATCAGCCTGCGCAAAGCTTTCTCCCTGTCGCCACCTCTTTTCGTGTTGGGTATCGCATCAATCACATAAAATTTTAAAAAATTAGCATCAGATTGATGCCTGTCCCTGAAGTGGTGGGCCACTGGATATGTTTGATCAGCGTTTTTTAAGGCCCGAATATGCTGTAATATTCTCTTATGTCCCTGGAGCTTAGTGCTGCCCACGTATCTCAAACCACAGGGACACTCGAGAACATACACAACATGATCTGTCTTACATGTTAGGGCCTTGTCAATACTAATTTCTTGTGAGCTGAAAGGCGTGATGTAGGATGTTTTAATTATGCCAACTTGGCAAGCCTTACATATTTTGCATTTGACAAAGCCCTTTCTGCTTGAGAGCCAATTGCCCTGTGGTTTTTCAATTGGATTGTTCTGCACTAGTTCATCCTTCATCGAAGGTGCTCTACTGTATGTTATTGTTGGTTTTCTGGGCAGCAAGTGACCTATCACAGGATCGTTGATAAGAATAGGCAAGTTTCTTTTAAGAATTTGGTATAACTTTTTTTCTTGTTTGCTGTAACCCAGAATTATAGTGCCTGTTTGTTTGTTGACGTTGTGGATCTCTGTATTTGTATCAGTTGGCAAAGGCTTTACTGATAGGAGTTCAGCCCTGGTATGTTGCATACTTTTTTAAATTGCCGTCTCAATACATTTTTTGGAGTAACCCCGCTGTAAAAACCTTTCTTTACTTTCTTGCTGCGCAGTATGGAGATCTATAGGGTTACTGCAAATTCTCCTTAACCTTATCATTTCACCATAAGGGATGCTTTGGATAAGGTGTTGAGGATGGGTACTGGAAGCGTGTAGAACTGAGTTTCCCCCTGTTGGTTTTCTATGTGCTTTGGTTACTATTGCCCCATCCTTGATGTGTACCTCAACGTCTAAAAATATGAATGTTTCAGGATTTATATGTGCAGTGAATTCCAGATTGAGATCACTGACATTAAGATTTTTGACAAATTCTTTAGCTTCTTCTGCAGTCCCATCCCAAATTACGAACAAGTCATCAATGTATCTCAACCAAAGTTCTAAATTTTTTCGTAAAATGAGATCATAGTCAGTCTGTAAGACCAGCTCCTCCCACCAGCCCATGTGCAAACAGGCGTAGCTGGGGGAGAAGCTGGCCCCCATGGCTACTCCGCGTAGTTGTTGAAATAGAGTACTTTGAAATAGGAAGATATTGTTGTACAGGTAGTATTCAATCATATGTATCAGCATTTTGCTATGTTGTTCTTGTTCTGTGGGTCTCCTATTAAGATAGTTTTGGATAGCCCTTGTCCCATCTTTATGATTGATGCTTGTATACAATGATGTAATGTCCATTGTCATTAACAAAAAGTCTTCTTGCCAAATAAATTCATTGATTTTTGAAAGAAAATCGCTGGTGTCTTTGAGGTAGGAGGGCAGTCCTCGAACATGTTCCTGCAGGAAACAGTCGATGTATTGTGAAGTCCTTTCCATTAGACTATTGCGTGCAGAAATTATGGGTCTGCCAGGGGGTTTGACAGGATCTTTATGTAGCTTGGGAATAAAGTAGAGGACTGGAGTGGTGGGAGTGTCATTTTTAAGGCATTTGTATTCATCCATAGAGATTAGACCCACACTTTTCCAAGCCAATAGTTTTGTGTTGTATACATTGTATGTTGATTTTAAAGTCAAATTGTCACTTCGACCATAACAGTTACGATCTGATAGCTGTTTCATGGCTTCTTCAACATATTGTGCTTTTTCCCAAATTACAAGGTAACACCCTTTATCAGCGTTTCTTATAATTATCTGTGGATTTGTCTTAAGTTTTTCCATGAGCTGATGGTACTGTATTTCTTGTTTATTCATTTTGTTTTTGAATACATTTCGCACTTTGTAGTTGAGCGATTTGATGCCCGCCGTAACCTGTTCGTGGAAGATATCAATTGAATCTCTGATTGCTATCGGAGTAAATGTTGATTTGGGTTTGAATAATGTGCTCTCATTTGTTTTGTTGTCAAATCCAATGTCTTGTTTACTAATAGTAGAAGCCATAGTTGTGTCATTTTCTTGGACCAGTTCTTCCAGATCTTTTAAGATGGGGATGTCTGTTCCGGTGAGATTGAAGGGAGGCGATGTTGGTTGGTTGATAATAATATCTTCCTTGTGTGTCATTTGTTTAGATTTTTTGTTTAACATATGAAATTTCTTTAGTTTTCATTTTCGTACTCCCTTGAAAATGTTGATTCTTGTTGTTGCATAATTAAATCTATTTTTTGGACAGTACGATAACCCCAGAGACAGAATCTTTTTTTCCGAGTCAGTCAATTCGATGTTGGATAAATTGATGACGGTATTATTTTGCGCATTTAATTTTTTTTTTGCGCTTCTATTTCCTTGCATTCTGCTTTTTTTGGTCTCCTTTTTCTTGCCTGTCTCCTCTCCCTTCTTTTGATTGCGCTGGTCTTCCTTGTTGTATTTGCTGCTGGGTTCTTGGGCGGAGTGTTTGTCGTCCTTCTTCGCATAAAAAACCAACTTCTTGCTCAAGTGAGAGTTTGGCTGGAATCTGCAGACCTCTGAAATTTCTGGTCTCCTGTTCGGTTTCGCTTTCAATAGCTGAACTTAATTCAGAGGTAGAGGGATCATCTATTGTTGCTCTATTGGAACCTGAGTTGGCTTTTGATCTTGCTGTTTGAGTTTCAGTCCCTTTGGACCTTTTTGAGAGAGTCATACTTCCGTGCAAATGTAAAAATGCGTCCGCATTCATAATCAGCCTTTCGTTCCCTGATCTTTTCCTCTTCTTTCCGTAGACGTTTCATAATTTCTGTTCTTAATTTAGATTCATCTTCACTTTGATTTAAGTTGTTTATTTCTATGTTGATTTTTTCAATCTGTTCTTGTGTCTTTAGACGATCAATTTCCGCATATTTTACTAGAATCATTACTAATTTTCTGGATGATTCAAGATTGGTCTCCGCCCACTCCGTCCTCATTTTGGGATCTGGTGTTTCATAACTGGGGGCTATTAATATTCTTAGCCCCAGTGGAATTCTCCCAACATCCAAATATCTTTGGAGGGATTTATATATAATTACCCACTGGCGGTCGCCAGTAGCTAATTCTAGTTAGGACCTATTATCCATAGGAAATCCGCAACATTCTATTTGGAATAACTTTGGCGCCGGTTGACGAATCTTCGCAAAATTTTCAAAACTGGTGGGGCGCTCCGGTCCGCTCCTGTCCTGAAAGTCTCGGGGTGATAAGTCAAGCGGGGGCCGAGAAAAAAGGGTGATCCCAAAACATGTTTTCCCCATGCAATTTCCCATAGGAACCTTTAATCGCAGCTACAGCCCGAACTGCCGAACAGAATTACACCAAAAATGGTATAAATCCGTTCAGTAGTTCCTGAGAAAATCAAAATCACATCTATATCTATGGCAGCGGTGGATCCGCGCACCCTGCCGAGCACGAGCTGTATGCTAATTGGCTGTCAACATTCCAAACCAGGAAGTGTTGGCAGCCATCTTGTGCCTCGGTAGAACCGAGGCATAAGAAAGCAGAAAAAAAAACCACGCCCGGGCTTCTTTGAATTAGGTGGGGGCTCTCAGGCCCCCCCAGTCCCAGGGACCGCCACCCCCTGGGGCTTTCAGAAAAGAATGGCGGGGGGCTCACGACGCCCCCGCAGCCCTGTGGACCGGCACCCCCGGGGCTTAAAAAAAAAAACCCTGTGTGGGAGGGTGCAAGCCTACATGCCCCGGGGACCGCCACCTCCCCGGGGCTCTAAATATTTAGATAGTGATGGACCCCCCAGCCCCGGGGACCACCACCTCCGAAAATGTGAGGAGGGGGGACGCGCGTCCCCCCTCCTGGAGCCATTGATGGCCCTGGGGACCGCCACCCCCCAAGGCCGGCTCCTGCAGTGTCCTGGGGTGCCCACCCCCGGGACACTGTAGTTTGCTATGGCAGGGCGGGAGCCTCACGGCTCCCGTCCTGCCATAGCAAACTTGGTTTGAATTTTGAAAGAGAGCAGGAAAGCTGCTCTCTTTCAAAATTCAAACCAAATTGCTTTTCCACACGGGGAGCTGCATCTTAGCAGCTCCCTATGTGGAAAAGCAATGCCGGCTCCCGAAGGACGCGGGGAGCCGGCTGGGACCATGGGGGGACTGGGCCCCCCCCACGGTCCCCAACAGTGAGGGCCAGCCACGGGGGATGGTGCTCCCGGGGCTACAAGTGGCAAGGGAGGGGGGCCACGCGGCCTCCTCCCCAAATTTAAATAAAAAGAAAAAAGGCTGGTGGCCTAAGGAGGGGTCAACGCAGCCCCCCTCCAAAAAAATGTTATAGAAAATGTTATAGAAAAAAAAGGCCTCGGGAGGTGGGCCATTTCTAAAAAGAAAAAGACCGGCATTGCGCCGGAGGCCACGCCCCCTTCTTGCAGCACTCTGCAAACGCGCCCCCTGGAACTTGAGTCACAGGGTGCATCTCTGCATCACGGTGGTTCATATTTGACCCCAAATGACACCCGTGATTTCATATTTGACCCCAAATGACACCCGCTATTTCATATTTGACCCCAAATGACACCCGCAATTTCATACTTGACCCCAAATGACACTCGATTGTCTTTTCTTGAACACCAATGACAGCCTTTATGTCATGTTTTTGAACACATGTGATATGCTGATGAGTGGGATTACGTACTACATTTGGCATTTCCATTACGTGACACCCTAAATAGCCTCTCTCTAGAGGTGACATACCCACCATCTATTTGCTATTTGTGAGATTTTTAGCACTTAATGTTGCACTTACACTTGTCAGAGTGATGTGCTAATGCAGATGAATGACATGCACGCAGGGAATGTGTGTTGCAATGAATTGTTTTGCACATGCTATTCATGTGGTCATTTTGTACTGTTCCATGATTGCTAAGGACAGTCAAAATGTGACGTGCTCATGTGAAGAAATTGTTAATGATTGTGTTCCTTCGGGCTATTCCTGCTGCAGCTGCAGTGGGGTGTGGTCCACCTGCCTCATCTTCCTCATCATCGTCAGGTGCATCTGGCATGTGGATCCATGAGGCATTGGTGCGTACACATATGTTGTGCAATACACAACATGCAATGATCATCTTGCACACTATTTATGGGCTGTACAGGAGTCTTCCATCTGTGATGTCCAGGCACCTGAAACGTGACTTTAACACGCCAAATGTGCGCTCAACAATGCCCCTGGAGCCTTTGTCAGCCACATTGTACTGCCTCTGGGCCGGGGTGTTCGGGGCTTGGAGGGGTGTCCTCATCCCCGGGCAGAGTGCATATTCTTGATCACCTGTGAGAGGTAAGTGATATTAGTGTAAATTGGTGGTTCTGCAGGCTGTGTTGGCAGCCTTACAAGTTTTGTGGTGTGTTATTTGTGCGACTTTGGGATTCATGTTTGCCATGTATTGCTTCTGGCAAATGTGTGGGTTCAATGTGTATCACGTAGCCTCACAGCTGCTCCTCCCTCCCCCAGAGCCTATTTACTAGTGTGCGCTGCGCGGTTGCATCACTTGCACTCCTACGGCACACCATTGTCATGCCTGTTGGCGCATGTCCGCAAGCCTGACAACAACACTGTAATGTTGGCCGTTAAAGGTGGACGGCCACGTGTGTGTAGGCCTATGGTAAGGATAGGGCCGACACAGATGTAGAGTTCAGGCCTGGCTGAACTCACGCTGTGATTAAGGCTAGGCCTTTGGCTTATGCTGCGGCAATAAAGATACACACACAACAATTGGTATGTATGAGCCAAGACCCCGAGCGGTCTTGTGCTCCTTTATTTATCCCTTCGGCCGAGGCCGCCCTTCGGGTGCATGCCACATTGCAATATTGTCGACGAAGGGCCAGGTGGTGCCGACACTCCAACAGAGACACACGCAGTAGTTACTTTTAGACCAGCCCAGAACTGGACCACGCCCAGAGACCCGGGCCATTTCTTCACACTCCTCACACGCCTACGCGTGGGCCACCCCCGCGGCGCTGGGATGCCAGCCGCTGCTGAGTACGTCTTCAGACGTTCAACCCAGGCTTTCCAGCGGCCTGCCTGGGACCGGGGTGGCCCCGTGACTGTGAAGGGCTCCAGTGGCGTTAGCGTGGAGCTGCTGTTGGCTGTTGGAAGCTGACTTTTGGCCAACCAGCACAGGACGACGACTTGAGTTGTACTGAGGTAGTGGCCCCGGAGGTGCTGTGGCAGGCACAGGCCTAGCGCCTCGTGACGATGACTTGCGGGTAACTGAGGTAGTGGCACCCGTACAGCTGAGCCGGTGTGCAGCCTGCGATGATGCGCCGTCCTGCAGGTCCAGACTGGATTTGATTTGTGAGGATTTGATTTGTGCGGACTTGTGGTGCGCTGAGTTAGTGGCACCTAAATGTAGGAGAGCAGGATCTGCTTCTTATGGTTACCCCCACTTTTTGCTGATGTTTCACTGTTTTTCGACTTTAGTCTGGCTGGGGCCCTGCTAACCAGGACCCCAGCCGAGCTGCTGCCTCTCTAAATTGATTCCATGTACTATAGGTACACTCCAGATTGGATTCTGGAGTACCCTTATAAGACTCTAGTATATGGTATACTATGTACCCAGGGCATAGGTACTCCAGAGGCCTACCAGGGGCTGCAGCATGTATTATGCCACCCCTGGGAAGCCTTCCAAAATGACACCACAAGACTGCTACTGCAGCCTGAGTAAGGCGGTGCATGCACCCCTTACTGAGATATAGGTTCACTATATCTCACCCTATCACTGCACATATAAACCTATCAGTCACCCCTATGGCAGGCCTTATCAATCCTGAACGCGGGTGCTTGGTTTTAGGTGAGGTAAAGGCCAAAAGAAACCATGGTGTAAAATCTGTAAGCAGAAAACCCATTGGACTAGTAATTGTACAAAGTCCAAAGACTCAACTCCAGCTACCGTTGTCCCTAAGGTAACTGTTCCCCCTAGTTCAGCTACAAGGCTGTCCTGATCTGTGATGGAGGCATGGATATGTCCTCCTTTGTGAGTCCCAGTAACTTGGGCAAATACAGACAGTAGCCTTTGATAAATGGAAAAGAGGCTTTGGCATTCAGGGAAGCAAGAGCAAGTGTCACAATGGTGACAAAATATCTTGTGGCTCCTGAGCAGATTATACTTGGTGAGATGTACCAAGTGACCAATGCTAGCAATGTCAGGACAGACCATTCCTTGTCAGTTTTTAATTTCTCCTGGGGAGGGGTAACTGGCCTTAAGAAAGTTGTGGTAAGTGCAGACCTCCCTGTTGAATGCTTGCTTGGCATTGATCTACAAACTTCAGCTTGGGCAGAAGTGGAGCTCAGGACGCATTCTGAAATGCTAGGAATCCGTGCACATGTCTGTGCTGTGTTCAGGTCACAGGCCAAAATGTCTAACACTGAACAGACCCTGGATCCTGAAAGAATGGACGAGGCGCCTCCCAAGAAAAGGAGCAGTAGGATTAAGGCAGTGCCTTGCCCCCTGACCCAAAGTACAGATCAGCCTCCTGAGGGAGATGATCTTAGTCCTGAAGAACGAACTATCCCAGATGAGCATGAGCCTGATCAGGTTGAGTTCTTGGGGACAGGGGGCCCTTCCAGGGCAGATATGAGCCAAGAGCAGCTGAGCTGCCCCTCTCTTGAACCCCTCAGACAGCAAGCTGCTCCTGAGGCTGCAGGGAATGCTAATGGAACCCATAGAGTCTATTTGGATGATGGACTCCTTTACTCAGAGAGTAGAGAACCCAAGCATGGTGCTACCAGGAGGTTGGCAATACCTCTGAAGTTTAGGGGCTTCCTATTGACACTAGCCCATGATATTCCCTTAGCAGGTCACCTGGGCCAAAACAAGACGTAGGACAGAATTGTCACTCACTTTCATTGGCCCCACATGTCTGAAGACACCAAGGAGTTTTGTCGATCCTGTGTCACCTGTCAAGCCAGTGGGAAGGCAGGTGGAACCACAAAGGCCCCCCTAATACCACTACCTGTGGTGGGGGTTCCCTTGTAGAAAATAGGTCTCAGCTAGGCCTACCAGTGCAAGGGGTTCGCCCTTCTCTGCACAGAGTCCTCAGACTATTGGAAAGAAGTTGGCACAGAAACTGAAATAGAAAATACAGAGTTTAATAAACCTCATGAGGTGGAACTACATTCAAACAGCACCCTTCGGTATTGAGTGAAGTAGCACACTGAACAGAAGGGCCATGGTCCTTTTATACCCACACAGGGGCTAAAAGAAGACGGTACAAGTATACTTGAGAGGAGTTATGCATATATATGGTCATACAGAAACTGCACAGTCGACAAGTGGGAGGAGTTAACAGTTTGCTAACACTGGTAAACATATCCTGACAGTTACATGCTACTAGCAGCTGCAAACTCAACTGGGCATGTGCGGAAGTAGAAGATACTAAATATAGTTTGTTTCTAGGCAGATTACAAGAGCAGTCAACACTAAGGGAGGACAAAGCACATGGTGAGCACATGGCAAACAAAATGGCTGCCAGAAATACAAAATGGATTCTACAACATGGACAAGATGGCCTCTAAATACCAGATGGATTCCGCTAATGCTTATCCAATCGCAGCCAATTTACAACAGACGACCCTTTCAGCATTAGCTGAAGACATCTGTTCCTCTAGGGTAATCTAAATATGCATCTCGTACATCTATTAACATTATTTCGGCCACTTCTTTATTCAACATTTGTTGGGCCTTGGTCTCTACAATATTCCTCTTAACAGGTATACAAGCAGAAATGCAAATGGAGCAGAGCATTGGACCACATTGAATACATACGCAGCATGTAAATAAAACAGTAATAATTATACACAAGATAGCTAGTAGCTTCCAGCCCCAAGCAGAAACGAGAGTCCAGAACCATCCAGCTAGAGTCCAAGTACCAGTCTCTGGGTGAATTTCTGCAGCAATCTTATGCAGTTTTGATATTGTGTCTTACACTGAAGGCGAGTGATCCGGTATAAATACACAACAACTGCTACCGATGATGCGACATGCACCACCTCGATCAGCCAGAACAACATCTAGAACCATTCAATTCTGGAGAGCTACAATCCTTCCAATTTGCAGCTCCTCTGTAATATTCCCAAGCGCCAAGGCTGTCTGATTGGTAACAGCTTCCACAACTCTAGTCAATCGTCTAATTTTCCTACTGTTTAATGCAGCTCCCACAAAGAAGAACAAACCTAGATTAAAATCAACATACTGTTGTAGAGTGGTATCTGTTTGGTCTACTTCGTCAACACTTATTGTCCTTTTATATCTGTTCTTAGAGATATCGGTAAATAACTTAAGGTCTCGGTGGTAGGATGCAGGTGCCAGAAACACAGGGGGCAATAGAAAAGATACATAGCATACGCCTGACCATCCAACAGGTAGGTGATAATATCCGTGGCTGCCACAGATAAAGTAGGTATTGGGTGAGGCTATGAAAGTGCTATTATTTGTACCCTCAATAGGCAGAATCACAGTACATTCACTTTTCCCCACTGGAATTCTTCCAATACTGCTTACACATAAATCTGCTTTAGGTCTAGTAACAGAAATCACAAATTGTTTATTACTAGGAAAAGTTCTCATATTTGTGAAAATATATGGCGTTGAAATATTGTCCGGTTGATACTCTTCCCATTCCCATTTAGTCCCGTTGGCTTGAGGATAGCCATCTTTGTCTTGATAGCATACTTTATTGAGGCGAAAAAGAAGCCCGCCTACTGTACGTTTCCCGGATGCAAACAAAAGCGCATACCAAGCTTGAGAAAAGGGAAGAGGAATAAAAGGTGTTCCTTCTTTCTTCTGATGTGCAGGTATCATCCCACACACCCAACAGTTGGTAGTATTCGTGGCATTGTGAGTATGATGCAACATCTGAGTGAAGGTATTATTTAATATGATTGTCGATGCTTCCGCTCATGATAGGGAAGCGTGAAGTAGTGGTGCTCAACTGGTACCGGAGTAGTGGCAATCAAAAGTTCTCGAGCAGGAGCCACCTTCTCAACGAACCAGGTTATTACTGCTACTGCCACCATAGCACCAACAAACCCTATAGTACAAATGATCTTCTTCTTAGAAACAGTGGATCTCATTGTGGACATGATCAGCTTATTTGTCAAGGCAACCATTGGAGCTCTTTTCCCTGGGCAGCCGTTGATTTCTTCACCGAGGGTCAAGACGGGTGTCGCTACACTACACAGAACTGATCCCCCCCCTTGCCACATCGGCATTCCGTTTCACTAACCCAGGGAGGTTGCTCAACCAGTCTTTTTCGACGATGCAGGTTCTTTCCGTGGTCTCAGTTGGTATCGCGATACTCCAGGAATCGTGTGGTCCGGGAAGACTTCCTCAGGTTCGTCAGGTGATATGGACTGGCCTTTCTCTGTATCCAAGATGTCCCGATGGTCGATCAAAGCAACAGGATCCACCAAGGTAGACGGCACTTTCTTGCAGTGGGTGGAGTTCACCCAATTCCTCCTATTCGTTACTCGAACCGCAGTTCTCGTCGATAGGAGCACCTGCTCCGGGCCGCGCCACCTCGGTTCCAAGCTGCTCGACCTCTGGAACGATCGGATCATCACCTGATCTCCAGGCCGAAGTCCATGGCCTTCACCTGCAGACCTGTCCGGAAGAGCTTCTCGAACCTGTTGATGAATAGAGATCAAACTGTCAGTCAATTGTGCTAAATAGTCACTCATCAATACACACGGTACGTCGTGTAAGGGACGTGGCTTAGGAATTCCCCAAATGTTCATAGGTCTGCCAAACACCACCTCATAGGGTGTAAGGCCAGACCGCGAATGTGGCACCGATCTAATGGACAACAGTGCCAAAGGTAACGCGTCTGGCCATTTCAGGGATGTGGAGGCTAGTATTTTCGCCAATTTTAATTTAAGTGTGGCGTTATACCTCTCCACTAACCCTGCTGATTGTGGATGAAAGGCGGCGTGAAACTTCTGTTTTATTCCTAACCCCTTCAGGACATATTCGACAACTTGCCCAATGAAATAGGGACCGTTATCACTCCATTAAAATTTACAAACACCAAATCTAGGAAAAAATTCCTTCAAAACCACCTTTGCAGTGGTGAGAGCTGTATTGTCCTTCGTAGGGTATGCCTCGATCCACGTACTGAAGGCGCATACCACTACTAGGACATACTTTAAGTTATTACAGCGCTCAAGCTGGATGTAATCCATTTGCAAAACTTCAAAAGGTGCAGTTGGCGTAGCAAACCCTCCTGTTGGAGTTTGTGTCCCTTTTCCAGGGTTATGCTGAAGACAAATCAGACAGGACTGTACCATCTTTTTAGCTGTGCCGGCAATTTCTGGATGCTCCCAAACTTGCGTAAGCAATTTCGTTATCGAGGAGGCTCCAACATGTTCCGGCCCATGCCATATGAATCATAGGTTGTAAATAAGCTGTCGGCAATCTCCACTTACTCATCTCTTTATTCCTCCAACAGCCCTCATCATCCAATGTTCCTTCCTTGGACCATTGCTCAATTTCTTCTGCAGAAGCAGATCTCTGCATATCTAGTACTTCCTGCCTGGTATCATGCCAGCATTCAGCCTGTGACTTCACTACATACATGGACGTGATGCTTCGCTGCATGGCGGTTTCACGGGCTGTTTGGTCTGCAAAGGCATTGCCTCGTCCTATCTTATCAACTATTTTCTTATGTGCGCTACATTTAACAATCGCTATTCTCTTCGGGTATGTTAAAGCAGTCAAGAGATTATGCACTAATTCTCCATGCATTATTTGCACCCCATGGGATGTAAGGAAACCCCTCTCCTTCCAAAGTAGCTCAAAATCATGAGCCACTCCGAAGGCATAGCGACTGTCTGTATAAATGTTCACAGATAAGTCAGTACTGAGTTCACACGCTCGTTTCAGTGCTATTAGCTCAGCTGCCTGAGCTGACTTCTGTGGAATACGAGCTGTCTCAACTACCGTCTGAAGTGTTGTAATTGCATATGCAGCTGACGTTGTACCATCTGGTAACTTCAAACAGCACCCATCAACCCATAGCTCCCCATCAACACTTAAAAGGGGCGTGTCTTGCAAATCAACGCGACCCTTTGTCTGTTCCTCAGTAAGGAATATACAATCATGAGATTCCTGTGACTGAGACTGAGTCACCGGGTATGGCAACAAAGTAGCTGGGTTTAATGTCGCACATCTCTTTAGTGTAATGTGAGGGGCCAACAATGTCAATTCATATCCTGTCAGACGAGCGCTAGTTAAATGTTGCGCCTTTGTCTTATTTAAAAGGGCATCAACCGCATGGGGTACTAACACCAACAGCTTATGTGACAAAACTATCCCTTCACTCTGACGTATTGACACAGCTGTTGCTGCAACTGAACGGAAGCACCCAGGTAACGCATGAGCAACAGGATCAAGAACTGCTGAAAAATATGCACAGGGACGCTGTTTGTCGCCGTGTGTCTGCAATAAAACTGACAATGCGCATCCATCTTTCTTGTGTACATATAATGAAAAAGACTTCATATAATCTGGAGTTCCTAACACTGGTGCTGAACAAAGAGCTTGTTGTAACTGTCGGAAAGCAGTCTCACACTCATCTGTCCATGGAAGGGGCATTGGGGTGTCTTTGGTTAAAAGTGCCAGCAAGGGTTTAACAATATGTGAAAATCCTAATATCCATTGCCTACAAAAAGAAGTAAGGCCAATGAAAGCACGGACATCTTTCTGAGTACGGGGTACTGGTGTGTCTAAAATGGCTTGAATGCGATCTGGTGTAAGTGCACGTCCCTCCTTAGACAGAAGGTGACCTAAGTAGGTTACCTTCAGTCTACAATATTGCAATTTCTTCCGTGATACTTTGTGATGATGGGAAGCAAGAAAGGACAGCAAGGACAAAGTACATTTCTCACACTGTTCAAGGGTGTCAGCTGCCAGCAAAATGTCATCGACATATTGAATGAGAGCCACTCCTTCAGACAAAACAAAAGAATCAAGTTGTCTTTTCAATGCTTGACTGTAAATACTAGGAATCTCAGTATAGCCTTGAGGAACTCTACAGAATCTATACGTTCGATTATTCAGGGTAAAACCGAACAAATATAGGCTGTCAGGATGAATAGGGATCGAAAAGAAAGCATTCTTCAAATCTATCACAGAAAATGTAGTCGCAGTCGGGGGAACCAGAGTAAGAAGTGTGGTTATATCAGAAACCACGGGGTATTGTGGTACTACAATCTTGTTAACTTCTCGCAAATCAATAATGAATCTGTAGACCTTAGTGTCAGTATCTTTTTTCAGAATAGGAAGAATCGGACTGTTACAAATATTGTAGGGAACTTCCTCAACAACCCCCACTGCAATAAGATCACGGACAATACATGTGAGTGCTTCTTCACCTTCCTGTGAAATTTTGTATTGAGGCAAACGTGGCAATACAGCGCCCTCCTTGACACTAATGTGTACTGGTGGAATAACCATTTGCCCTACATCAGTATCTGAAGTAGCCCACAAAGTACTAGAAAGTGAGGCTAATGCAATATCCTCTTTAGCAAGACAAGCTCTCTCCGCCACAGGATGGTTGTCATTCAAGATAACACGGACACCTTCTGGAGAACAGCGTATCGTAGCCCTGAAATACTTAAGCATATCAAGACCCACAATATTGTCTGGTGTATTCGGGGAAAGCAAAAATGGACATGGAGCAGTAAATTTATCCACATGGAATGCAAGTGGTTGCGACAATGGGCTAAGGGAAGGGGTTCCATCGAAACCTATCGATGTAATGGTTAAGCCAGACAGGGGAGCCCTTGGGACCAATTGTTTAGACAAGGCACTACGAGTAGCTCCTGTATCAACCAGAAACTGATCAGTGGAGCCCAAGACATTTGCTGTAACATAGGGACCCCTCTGATCTACTGGAACTTCAACTGATTCCTTACCCAATCTTAGGCAATCCTATGCATGAGCAGAATCTTGAGAATCAAATGGCACATAATCAGACATTTGATATTGGTTGCTTCTATCAAAAGTGTTAAACCCATCCTGGCCACGTATATTAGTATCAAACCTAGCACGATCACCTGTGTTTCCTCTAGGCCCTGAATATCCTGGTCGATTCCTCATTTGTCCCCGACCACGTGTATACTGCGGAGCACGTAGTGCTGGGCAATCCGAAGCCCAGTGGCCAAATTTCTTACAGTATGCACACTGGTCAGCAGACAAATTCGAACGAGTATAAGAAGTGAAAGACGAACCATAAGACCCACGTCCACCTCTATCACTACCTCTGAAAGACGGACCATAAGCCTGGGCCAACATAATCTTCGTTTTCAACTCTTTAGTCTTTTTGTCCTCATTACCCTTTGCCTCTAATTCCTGGCGCTCATAATACTGGGCCATTGTCAAAAGGGAGACCGGGGAAGAAGTAGTCCATGAACTCTCACTGGCCTTTAGGCGACTAGCTATTCCTGGCAACAGGTTTGCGACATATTTATCGACAAACAGATGTCTGCCTGTGTCATCTGTCAAAGACTGGCCACTAAAATCGTGGAATGCTTCTTCAAAGCGTGTAAAGAAATCAGAGACCGATTCATCTGCCTTTTGCTTACAAGATGCTAAAACAGTCCAATCTATCTTTTTAGGAGGAATAATCGTTTTTAACTTAACTAATATAGCTGCAGGGAGATCTAAAATTAACTGACATGGCTTTTGTGCGGGTTCCCTTTCGGCATCCATTCGTTCTAAGTCTCTCCATAATGCCCCAAAAGCTGCATGATCATCAATTTTACGAACAGTTCTCCACTTATCAGGTGGTAATATTAATCCGAAAAATAAATCAATATCAGGCAAAGTCATAGTGCAAGAACTAATAGCACCTTCAAGTTCCTCATAAAAAGTGGCTGGATTTTTCCGCGGATCAGGCAGTGCAGTTTTAAGTGCCATAACATCCGTCCTATTCCAAGGAGTGTAAACCCAATTATAAATAAAATAACCCTTTGCATCAAGAGAGGCCTTATCGTCGCTTGTACCCTGTCCTTTAGGAGGAACATACAAGGGCGCGGCCTCCCGCATAGGTTTCGCGTGAACTATCATAATCTTATCTGTTCCGGAGGCAGGAGCTTGTGCCATGCTGGTCTGAGATGTCTGCACAGCCCTGTCTGCAGCCTTTTTCTCCTCTCGCAAACGGACTGCATCAACACGCAGCTTTACCAAACGCCTGATTGTATCAGCCACCTGGGAGAAAACAAAAAGACCATCACGCATTTGCTTATAATCATCTGATATATCCTTAGGCTCTAACTCCTCAGAATATTTCCTAAACAACTCAAGGACCTCTTCGGCAAACACCTCAGTAAAATACAAATGCTCCCTTTCATACCACCCTCTCATACTATCAAGAATTTCAGAGACGGTGGCAGTTCCATGAGCTGCTTTACGAGCAGCAGATCGGAGCTGAGACGAGCGTGCAGTAGTCAACATAGAACGAGTTTCTCGTGTCTTATCTTCCTCCAAACTAGAGTCCTCATCTAACTCATGAGGGGCAGAAGGAACAGTGTACGGGGGTGGAGGACGATCTAATAATAAGGAATCATCTTGTGGTTTATTAAGTATAGGATAAAGGGGCCTCCGAACAGGGTATTGGCCAGTTCCCTATCTTCTCTCTCCTTCAACTCTTTCATTTCTTTGTTCTTTAACTCTAATGCTTTCACATAAACGTTTTTTCGCTGTTCTTTTTCAATCAAGGCTTGCTCACGCTTCAGCCGTTCACGCACTTCTTTCTCCCACATTCGTACACAATCAAACATATCATGCCTAGTCTTACGTTTAAACATACATTGCTCCACATACTCAATCTTTCGTAAATCAAATGACCCATACATAGGCCAACGCAACTCAGGATCCTTACGCGTGTATTTATTCCATAATGCGCTGTACATTATAGAAGAAAGACCATACTTAATATACATATCCCTATTAGGCGTCCCCTCCAGGGGGGCCGGTTGTGCTTCATCAAGTCTCAAATTGGTACCATTACAAAAGCAACACATCGTACGAAGTGTGCTAAAGACAGGCATGCCAAAAATATTGCAGAATATGCAGTATTATAATCAAAGTAGCACTTAAGGTACCTTTAGTACGATGTGCCGTTCAAATCAATTCAGTTAGAGAAAATTCTCCTCATTACCTGCCTATGTGAATTGCAAGTCACATATGTCAAAACAAACCAAGTTGGCCAACACAAATATACAATACTCAAAGCCACAGTAAGCGTTACTAAACTACCTTACCAATCCCAGGCATCAAAACCAACAGCAAGCGCCGCAGAAGGACACTTACCAATCACTTGGTGTCCAGATTCATCCTGCCAAGTTCTAAAATCGACCAAATGGTCACTGCACGGCGAATCAACAGAAGAGATCTCAGTCGAGGACCGGCGCCACCTGGATGGTCAGATCAGAAAGAAAGGAAAAGCTGCCGCGGATGCCAAGACTCAGGTCTAATCGGGCAGTGATCACGTCCAGAGCGAGATTCCAATCCTTCGTCGCGACCAATCCTTCGGGCATCCGAGTTCTCGATGAGCCCCGAGTTGGGCGCCAATTTGTAGAAAATAGGCCTCAGCTAGGCCTACCAGTGCAAGGGGTTCGCCCTTCTCTGCACAGAGTCCTCAGACTATTGGAAAGAAGTTGGCACAGAAACTGAAATAGAAAATACAGAGTTTAATAAACCTCATGAGGTGGAACTACATTCAAACAGCACCCTTCGGTATTGAGTGAAGTAGCACACTGAACAGAAGGGCCATGGTCCTTTTATACCCACACAGGGGCTAAAAGAAGACGGTACAAGTATACTTGAGAGGAGTTATGCATATATATGGTCATACAGAAACTGCACAGTCGACAAGTGGGAGGAGTTACAGTTTGCTAACACTGGTAAACGTATCCTGACAGTTACATGCTACTAGCAGCTGCAAACTCAACTGGGCATGTGCGGAAGTAGAAGATACTAAATATAGTTTGTTTCTAGGCAGATTACAAGAGCAGTCAACACTAAGGGAGGACAAAGCACATGGTGAGCACATGGCAAACAAAATGGCTGCCAGAAATACAAAATGGATTCTACAACATGGACAAGATGGCCTCTAAATGCCAGATGGATTCCGCTAATGCTAATCCAATCGCAGCCAATTTACAACACCCTTTGAGAGGGTGGGGATTGATATAGTCGGTCCTATGGATCTTCAGACAGCCTCTGGGCACAGATTTATCCTGGTGGTGGTGGACCATGCCACCAGGTACCCAGAAACAATTCCACTTAGGACCACCACTGCTCCTGTGGTGGCAAGGGCCCTCCTGGGAGTATTCTCAAGAGTGGGTTTTCCTAAGGAGGAAGTATCAGACAGGGAAGCAAAGTTCATGTCTAGTTAGTTGACTGCTATGTGGAAGGAGTGCGGAGTGAATTACAAATTCACCACACCCTATCACCCACAATGCAATGGTCTAGTTTAGAGATTCAACAACAACTTAAAGGCCTCCCAGAAAAACTTAGGCGCAGATGGGACATACTTTTGCCCTGCCTTTTATTTGCCTACTGGGAGGTTCCTCAAAAATGGGTTGGTTACAGCCCTTTTGAACTTTTGTTTGGACATCCTGGTGGGGGTCAATAGTGTCTAGTGAAGGAGAGATGGGAGTTACCTCTCAAACCCCATAAACAGGACATAGTGGACTATGTACTTGGTCTCCTCTCCAGGATGGCAGAGTATATGAAAAAGGCAACTAAAAATCTTAAGGCTAGCCAGGAATTACAAAATGCCTGGAATGACCAAAAGGCTGTGCTGACTGTTTACCAGCCAGGGCAGAAGGTGTGGGTGTTGGAGCCTGTGGCCCCAGCAGCCCTCCAAGATAAGTGGAGTGGCCCCCATACAATTGTTTAAAAGAAGGGAGAGGTTACCTACTTGGTATACCTTGGAACTCCCAGGAGCCCCCATAGGGTTCTCTATGTCAACAGCCTGAAACAATATGGTGACAGGGCAGACATGGGCCTACTCATGGCTACTGATGAGGGCCAGAAGGAAGAAGTGATCCACTCCCTGACCTGCTCTCCCAGAACCCTGACGATGGGTCAGTTGATGGTGTAGCCTTGGCAGGCAGCCTCACTGCCCAGCAGCAAACTGATTGTAGACAGGTGCTCAATCAGTTCAGACACATGTTCTCACTGACTCCAAGTCAGACCACCTGGTGCACTCATGAAGTGGACACTGGGGACAGTCTGCCTATTAAAAATGAGATTTATAGGCAACCTGACCATGTCAGGGACTGTATCAGGGCCGAAGTCCAGAAGATGTTGGAATTGGGAGTCATTGAACCCTCAGATAGCCCTTGGGCTAGTCCAGTGATCTTAGTGCCCAAACCTCACACTAAAGATGGCAAGAAAGAGATGAGGTTTAGTGTAGACTACAGGGGTCTCAATGCAGTCACTAGGACTGTTGCCCATCCAATCCCAATGGCAGATGAGCTCATAGATACTTTGGCCTCAGCCAAATATCTGAGCACATTTGACCTGACAGCTGGCTACTGGCAGATCAGAATAGCTGATGATGCAAAGCCCAAGACAGAATTTTCTACCCCTAGTGGGTACTACCAATTTGTGGTAATGCCCTTTGGTTTGAAGAATGCACCTGCCACTTTCCAAAGGTTGGTGAATCAAGTCCTTACCAGCCCGGAAGACTTTAGTGCAGCATATCTAGATGATATTGCTGTCTTTAGCTCCACCTGGGAGGATCGCCTGGTCCACCTGCGAAATGTTTTATAGGCCCTGCAAAAGGCAGGCCTCACTATCAAGGCCATTAAGTGCCAGATAGGGCAGAGTCAGGTGGTGTACCTGGGCCACCTTGTGGGTGGAGGCCAGGTTCAACCATTGCAGAGCAAAATCCAGACCATCATGGACTGGGTTGCTCCAACCACCCATACTCAGGTGAGAGCCTTCTTGGGCATGACTGGGTACTACAGAAGATTTGTCAAGGGGTATGGTTCCATAGTGACACCCCTGAATGACTTAATCTCTAAAAGAATGCCAAAAAAGGTTCAGTGCACAGTCAGCTGTCAAAAGGCATTTGATGACCTGAAGCAGGCCATATGCACTGCTCCCATTCTGCAGAGTCCTGATTACTCCAAGAAGTTCATTGTTCAAACAGATGCATCTGAGTTGGGGGTAGGGGCTGTATTGTCACAATTGAATGATGAAGGTCAGGATCAGCTAGTAGCTTTTATTAGCAGAAGGCTGACCCCCAGAGAGAAACGTTGGTCAGCCATAGAGAGTTAGGCCTTTGCTGTGGTTTGGGCTCTGAAGAAGTTGAGGTACTTGTTTGGCACTCACTTCATTGTTCAGACAGACCATAAGCCCCTCTTATGGCTAAAACAGATGAAGGGTGAAAACCCCAAACTTTTGAGGTGTTCCATTTCCCTATAGGGGATGGACTATACAGTGGAACATAGACCTGGGAGTAACCATGCCAATGCAGATGGACTCTCCAGATATTTCCACTTAGAACATGAAGACTCAACTGGTCAAGGTTAGTTTAATGTCCCTGCGTTTGGGTGGGGGGTTGTGTAGGAGAGTAGGATCTGCTTCTTATGGTTACCCCCATGCTTTCCTAGCAAGTATCACACATCCTGCAGTGAGCGTCTGAGCTCCTGCGCATCTGGGGCCAATAGAAGTGGGTGACCAGCCTCTCAAAGGTCTTGGTCTGCCCCAGATGTCTGGCCAATGGTACATTATGAGCCAACCCCAGTAGGAAGGTCCTGAAGCGCCGGGGTACCACCAGCACACGGGCTGACCCAGGCTCAGCAACCTTAGGCTCGCCGTAAAGGAGGTCATTCTCCCAATAGATCCAATGCGACCCTGTCTGATCACCTGCTGCCTGGGCGACGTCCTGGCGCCGCACCCCCTCAAGAGAATGGCAGGTTCTTTGTTGTTTGCAAAATTCCTCCCTGGAGGGCCCCCTTCCTGCTGCCAATTGGTCAGCTCTGGAAGGTCCCCCAGGTCAGCCACTTGTTCCCCTGTAGGTTCCAGGGCATCACCCTCAGGTTCTGCTCCCTCCGGGACCGTGGGAACCGCAGGGGGCGGTTTACCGCGCCCCCTACCCCTTCTCTTTAAGGCAGGGGCCTGGGCCGTAATTTCAGGCTCCAGGCCCTCCTGAACACCCATCTGAGCTGTCATGGACCGAGTGGTCGCACACGCCCACTCAGGCAGGCCCAACATTTCCAAATGAGACTTTCTCTCCACCGTAGCCCACGGGGAGTTCTCCAGATCATTGCCCAACAGAGAGTCTACAGGCATGGCGGGCCTCACAGCCACTTGAAGAGTTCCTGAGATCCCCCCCCACTCGAAGGGAACCTGAGCCACCTCACACTGGCTCTCTGAGTTGTCTGCTGACACTATGGGGCAGAATGCATGGGGGACAACCTGCTCTTTGGACACCAACCTGGAGCTGACAGCAGTCACACTAGCTCCGGTGTCCCTGAGAGCCTCCACCCTATGGCCATTGATGGTCACCCACTGCCGGTACTTCTTAGTGTTATCAGGCAGTGTGGGGTTCGGGACCTTCTCAAAGTCTCCTAGCGACACAAGGGTTAACTCTATGGGATGCCACCCACCTTGGACCTCCATCTCCTCCCCCCCAGGGCTACACTGGCAATCTGGCGGGGTGGTGCACGAGGGGGTGCATTGGGGACCCTTTGGGGACACTGGGGATCATAATAACGGTGGCCCACTTGACCACACTTGAAACAAGTGAGTGGCCCCCTCTGAACAGGCCTACTTGTCGGGGACACTGGCTTCTTCTCCAGGGGAGGCTGGGACACCACTGCTTGGTTCCCTTGGGAATTACTCTGGGCCCTCTCTGGAACTCTCTCGGCTTACCTTTGTCCCCCCCACTTCTCTGCTGGGGACCCTGTCCACCTCTGGCAAAGTCTCCCACAAAACCTTTGCGGACCCGGGTGCTCACCCATCAATCCGCCTCCTCAGCAAGCTTCCTAGGGTTAGTCAGCTTGCTATTAATCAGGTGCTGGCATAGCTCTGGAAAACAGTTACTAGAAAAATGCTCCCATGCAAACAAATCATACAACTGCTCAAAAGTTTCCACTTTGCTACCTTTTACCCAGCGATCCATTGCTCTGCAGAAATAAGACACATATTCAACTCATGTGGTACCCTCTAACTTCTTACAGGTTCTAAACCTCTGCCTGTACATTTCTGGGATCAAACCATAACGGGTCATCAAAGCTTCCTTCATATGGGCATACACCATCCTGCTCTCCTCAGGCAGGTCCAACAGAGTATCCCTACCATCACTCACAAAGTGTCCCCACAACCCCGCTCCCCCATTCTTCTCAGGGACCCGGTGGGACACCATTGCTATCTCATATGCGGCAAACCATTGTCCAATATCCTCACTCTTGTGAAAATCCTTAATTACATCTTTAGGAATATAAACTCTACTCTCAGGAGTTACTAAATGTATGCTGCTACCAGAGGGGGAGACCGGGACACTCCTCACCCTGATCTCTTTCTCCCTCAACAGTCTCTCACGCTCCATTTTCATTTTCTCAAGTTCAATTGACAATCGATTCTTCTCAATGTCCAACTTCTTACTCTCAAGGTCCTTCTGACCTTCCATTTTGGCCATCTCCAAACTATGCCTCCTACCTCTCTCCCTGTCCTCCAGCTCTTCTGGGATCAGGCTCCTTTGGGATACACTGGTACCTGGATTAGAGGGTGTCCTATCTCCCCCCTACTGCATCATCCTGCTGCCCTCATCCCCAGCGGACTCTCTCGCTTCCCACCAGGCCTTCAGCTCCTTCTGGTACTCCTCCTTCCTAGAGAGACCTATCACGGGGACTGCAAATTGCTTACAAAATGACTTCAGCTGTCTGTCAGTATAGGTATCTAATCTTTCCTCCTCAAAGGTGAGATCCTCCGAAGCATTGGAGGTTGGACTTCCCATATTAGCAGTACTCATGGCTGCGATCAACAACTCAATCCTAGAACAACCAACCAAACAATAAAAAAAACAATTGTGGCTGCGCTTTGGTCTACATTCACTAGTGGTGTCTACCAGTTATTGTACGTGGATCACAATGCAAGTCCTAATCCCCACCACTGACCACCAATGTTAGAAATGGGGGACTCCCGTTGACAATGGCTGGCGCCAATGTTCAAATAGGGACCCTTCTTCCTAAGTCAGGGCAAGTGGGCTACCCCCTTTGACAACCCCTGCTCAACCCTGTGGTAACGTAGCACGAGCAGTTAGGCCTATCTCAGAGGCAGTGTGAAGCACTGCACAATAAGGCAGTAACGACACCACAAAAGGACACAACTCAATTAGGTATAGAAAAATAATATCTTTATCTAAGGTTTAACTCAAGACTCTCAAAGTGTTTTAACAAGCTACAATGCACGTAAACCAGTAGAGACTCAAAAAGGCTATAACGTATTCACCAGAACGTGACACTGACTGAGTTCAAGGCCGGGGGCCTGCGCGACCCGTTGCGCACCAGATACCTGCCGTTGAAAGGGG
Organism: Triturus cristatus; assembly: GCF_964204655.1. Taxonomy (NCBI): domain Eukaryota; kingdom Metazoa; phylum Chordata; class Amphibia; order Caudata; family Salamandridae; genus Triturus; species Triturus cristatus. Next base: position 69,512,355 of record NC_140579.1, on the reverse strand, counting down.
ACACAGCACACAGCTTCTCGAAGAAGCGGAGACAGTGACAGGCGGACTCCCAGCGACCACAGGGGTCCGCAGCGTGCACTCACAATGATTCGGGCACTCAGGGACAGGCGGGCTCTCAGAGGCAGCAGCACACGGCTGCGGTGACCCGGGCTGGTGGTGGCAATGACTTGCAGCTCCGTGGTGGGCTCACAGCGACAGCAGCTCTCTCTTAGCTGCGGAGGCCCACGAGACGATAGCGACAATCCTCAACAATGGTGAACAAGATGCGGGCACACAGCGGCGGCAGCTCTCCCTTAGCTGCGACGGCCCACAGGACAAATCACGATGAGGCAACGTTGGCAAAGGTGAGGGTGTTCAGCGGCAGCAGCTCTTTCTTAGCTGCGGCGGCCCACAGGACAAATCACGATGATGCAAAGTTGGCGATGGTGCGGGCACTCACCGGCAGCAGCTCTCTCTTAGCTGCGGCAGCCCACAGGACGAATCACGATGCTGCAAAGTTGGTGAAGGTGCGGGCACTCAGCGGCAGCAGCTCTCTCTTAGCTGCGTTGGCCCAAAGGACAAAGGATGGTCTCGACCAGGCTGGCACAACGGTGGGCACTCAATGGCTACAGCTCCTTCTTAGCTGCAGCGGCCCACACAGATTCAGCAAGGGTTCAGAAGGTTCAAATTCAGACGGGCTCTCAGCGGCGACCGCTCTCTCTGAGCTGCAGTGGCCCACACAGGTTCAGCGAAGGTTCCGGAGGTTCAAATTCAGACGGGCTCTCAGTGGCGGCAGCTCTCTCTTAGCTGCAGCGGCCCACACAGATTCGGGCGAAGGTTCCCAGTCCTCGTTCCTCACAGTAGAACTAGAGGCTCCGAATTTCTCAACGGAGGCCTCACCTGCAAGCAGAATTCCTCACACAAGAATTCCGACGGCTGACGGGGTGAAGTCTAATGTACCTGAGACTTCGGCAGGAGGTGATCTCGATTCAGGCCCTCGGGTAGTTTCTTCAGCAAGCTTGGTGAAAGTTTCAAAAGTCCTTTCCTCTGTTCACTCGGACAGAGTTTCGTCTTGACATCCAGAAGGAACACCCCTGGACAAGGTTCCAGCGCAGCGTTTTATACCTAAAAAGTCTTTGTTTTCTAAAGCCACAAATCACTAAATCCAGTCAGAACCAGTTCAGTGGGGTCGGGGAGCACTTGGTTTACGAGGCGACATCCTGCCCTTTCAGAGTGTGAGGGTCTGCTATCAGATGCCCAGTGGGGGTGTGGAGCCATCATTCACCTTGCCAGGCACGGCCTTGCTCAGTTCAAAGAGTCACCCCTCCCCATGCTCTGAATACCGATCTCTCTCTCCAGCCAGGTCGTACCCAGCTGGCCCTGCTGATCCAAAACCAGACGTCCAATACACATACTAGCAAAGCCTACAGGAAAGCTTAGGCAAGAAAATACCTCGTTTCTAGAAGAGGCATTTTCGAACATGGGATATATAAATGGTTCTTACTAAAAGGTGTATCTCAATGTCCTGAGCATAAACATATCAAACTTGAAGTTCCTATCAGGTTCTGGGGGTCAGATAGGATTATAGAAGGTAATCCTCAACCTGCCCTTTCTGGCCTATGAGAAGGATAGCTTCACAATTGTAATAGTGAAATGGAGGATAAATCGCTATTAGAACATGGTACACAGACCTAGGCATTATGGTTATCCTAATTCATACAGTCATCTTTACACGGGAAGCATTCGCGCTGTGGCACTGATTAGCAGTGGCACGGCACCCAGAGCATCTAAATCCAGTCAACATAAAAGATAGGAAGCGAAAAGAGGAAGGGAGACCCACGCCAATGATGCCAGGTCTAACACCCCACTTTTTGCTGATGTTTCACTGTTTTTCGACTTTAGTCTGGCTGGGGCCCTGCTGACCAGGACCCCAACCTAGCTGCTTCCTCTCTAAATTGATTCCATGTACTATAGGTACACTCCAGATTGGATTCTGGGGTACCCTTATAGGTCCCTAGTATATGATATACTATGTACCCAGGGCATAGGTACCCCAGAGGCCTACCAGGGGCTGCAGCATGTATTATGCCACCCCTGGGAAGCCTTCCAAAATGACACCAAAGGACTGCTATTGCAGCCTGAGTAAGGTGGTGCATGCACCCCTTACTGAGGTATAGGTTCACTATATCTCACCCTATCACTGCACATATAAACCTATCAGTCACCCCTATGGCAGGCCTTATCAGTCCTGAAGGCAGGGTGCTTGGTTTTATGTGAGAGGGTGCCCATGCATGAGCAGAGCTCCTCTACAGACTTCGGAATCTATTCTCCGGGGTTGTCTGTGATGCAGCTTGACCATATACCATTAAGTGCATTATAACCTCGCGGTAAATGCTAACATTGGAATGGCTCCACGGAAACATGTCGTGTTTGGTGTCAAACACTTTGGAATCATACACACACACCAGTAACTGGTGTGAGGGTATGATCCCACCCTTCTAGAGGGAGAGACATGACAGCACCGGTATACCTGGTACCAGCTAACAGAGCCCTGGCATCACAAAATGGATGTTGCCAGCCACAGACCTAGGCATTATGGTCTGCCCTCCTGCTGCTGGACGAAACTCCGGCAGGGGAGGCCTGGACAATAGGTGTCCTGTCACAGGGAGATGTCACCACCTCCCAGACTGGCTTTATTGTATTGGGGCTGGGTGGGTGCATAGTCTGACCCAGAGGCATCAGAGCGCTTTTCATGTACAAAAACAACACCAGAAAAAGAAAGCATTAATTCAGAGCAAAAAATAACAATCAGGGGAATCACAACAATCCAAAAGTCAAGGGCGGCAGAGTTCCGAGGGATTCATAGGTTAAACACATCAGAATAATGCAATGTTGGAGAGCGCCACAGAGCACAAAATAGGTTCAAAAACATCTGAGTAATGCAATGTCGGAGAACGACACAGAGCACAAAAAGAGAATCAACTGGAAAGAACACATTAAAGAGGTAGGGGGAAGGGGTAGGAAAGGGGGGGTGAAGACAAGTGAGAGTGCCCAAACAAACTGCCAAACAGCGTTGAAATATGGAGCAGTTAGGGTAGCAGCGAGCCAGGGTGATCTAATGTTAGGATACATAAAAGGAAGAGTGAATAGTAGATCGAAAAGAGAGCCAGGTATGTGGAAAGATAACCAATGCGGGGGGAGCGCAAGGTCAAGGACAGCAGGGCCAATTGAAGATTCCAATATTTGTTGAGAAGGTGAGATTTTAGGTCTTTTTTAAAGCTGAGGTAGGGGGGTTGCAGCGCAGGTCCCTCGGGAGGGCATTCCAGATGTTCTGAGCATTCCCAGAAAAGGAGCGGGATTGAGTGGATTCCTTTTTTAGAAACGGGGGGACGAGGAGGAGCACAGAGGAGCTTCTCATCGGTCTGGAGCAGCCGGCTTTTATGAGTTTGTTAGTTAGGTATGAAGGGGATTGTTGGTGGAGAGCTTTGTACGTGATGCAAGCAGTCTTAGAAAGGCATCTCCCTTCGATGGGCAGCCGATTGAGAGATTTGACGGCAGATGTGATGTGATAGAAACGTTTACAATCGGTAATGAGCCTGGCCGCCAAGTTGAACACGGCTCTAAGGGGGGCTAGGTGGACTTTAAGGTTTCCAGTGAGGATAGCATTGCCATGGTCAAGTTTGAAGAGGACAAGTGATTGTACGACCCATTTGAAGTCGTCTTGAGGGCTAAAGGGTTTTGATTTTCTTGAGGTGCCTGAGAGTGAACAGCGCTCCTTCGGCCGAGTTATTTATATGGTCATTTCGAGTCAAATTTTTGTCAAGAATAAAGCCTAGGGATTTCACCGAGCTGGATAAGGTGAGCGGGCAGTTGAGGGTGATAAGGTCAGAGATCCAGTCTTGTACGGGGAGATGTTTGCTTTTTTTTTTTTAAACATATTTTATTGATCAAGAACACGTATCATGCAGGTCTCCGTAACCCAGAGAGTACTGCCAAATCATTGTCACATTACAATATCTTGACATTTTTCCTTTATACTAAAATAATGCAGGGCATTTCAAACCAGATATAGCCCTACTAAATCTGAAGTTCCCCCCAAACACCCGGATCCCTCCCCCCGACCGCTAACCTGCCCATGACTGTCAATGAAATAAAATGTTCTCCATCCATTCGCCCAGCTGATCCACCCCTTCATTGTTTCGCTCGGGGGACCTTCCACCACGGACCTCTAACACCCGCTGTTCGTCCCGCCCAACCACCGGTGGTTCCAGATATATCCCTCTGTAGTCTGCCCAGCGCTTCCAGATTTTATAGTGCTTGCGGGGGCACCCCCTAGCCTCAAACACCGGGAGTTCTAGACCCATGTTGAAGTCAAGGCCTCTCTTCCATACATTAACTGAGGGGGCAGCCGGCGCCTTCCATGACCTGGCTACATCTCTTTTGGCCAGTGTCAGCTCTAATAACAACAAATGTCTCTTATATATGTCACCCCCAACTGCGTCCATCACGTGGAGAAGGACCAACCTAGGATCCGTTGGTATGTCCCACCAAGCACTTCCGTGAGGCACCCAAGGACCCCCCTCCGAAAGCGGGAGAGGCCCTGGCAAGACCACACCGTGTGTAGGAAAGTTCCCTCAGCATGCCCACAGCGGAGACACTCCGGGGAGGCGATCAGACCCAACCGCCAAAGCCGCTGCCTAGTATAATATACCCTGTGAAAAAATGTAAATTGTATCAGGCGGAGGCGCATCGCAATTGCCGCCCCACGGGGCGATGCCAGCGCCTCCATCCAGTCTGTTTCATCCAATGGGCCTACGTCCTCCACCCACCGGTCCCTAAGAATCTGCAGGGCTGGGTCCTCATGAATGACCAAGGCTTGATATATCCGAGAAATCTTGCGCTCTTGGAGGTCCCCCATAAAGACCCTGGCTTCCAGCGGGTTAAACTCGGCTATTTCATCTAAGCCCTCTAAATATGAAGTAATTGCGTGCCGGAACTGTAGATACTTAAGAAACTGCGATGAGGGCATGCCGAACTCGCCCCACAGGCACCGGAAGGACTTTAATGTTACACCCTGCACAGCGTCCCCAAGCGTGGATATACCGATGCGGTCCCAGCCCACGAAGCCCGACAACGCAGCCAATTGGGGCAGGCGACCATTATGCCACAATGGGGTCTCCAATGTGAGCCTATTCCACCAGCCCATCCGCCTCAGGGCCAGTCTCCAGATTTGAAAGATAACACGAGTCACCGACGGCAGCGCAGAGGAGCCGCGTATAAGATCGTGTGCAAGGTATATGGATCCATGAGCCGTCGCTCGACCGCATACGCCGGATCACTCCTATCCCCATACCACCACTCGTTTAGGATGAGGAGATGGGACGCTTGATAGTAGGAGAGTATGACAGGCGCGGCCAGGCCGCCACTATACACTGAGAGGAAGCAGGTTCGCAGTGCCACCCGCACCCCGCCTCCCTCCCAAATAAATTGTCCCAGGGTTGTATTCACTCTACGGAACCAGCCGGGTGAAATAGCATATGGATGGTTCTGCAGCTGATATAGCAGACGGGGGAGTGCGACCATCTTGAAGATGGCCGAGCGACCATATATAGTCAGTGGCATGCGTGCCCATAGCTTTACGTCCTCACGCACCCTGTCCCAAACAGGGACCACATTTCTCTCCCATGCAATGGCAGGAATGTCCGACAGAAATACCCCCAGATATTTGAGCCCCCGACTGCCAGCTGAACCAAAGCGCCAGCCCCTCCGATGGACCTCACCCCCCAGGACCCACAGTGCAGATTTCTGTGGGTCCATGTGGAAAACCGAGGTCTCCCCGAATATCTGCATGATCCGCAGCAGCCTCGGCCCCGTCCTATCGATGTCGGTCAGGAAGAAGAGAACGTCGTCCGCATAGAGTGCCATGCTGTCCGACAGGCCCTCGGACCACTCAAACCCGGCAACCTGTGCGTCCACACGGACCCAGGCTGCCAATGGCTCAATCGCCAGCGCGAATAAATACGGGGATAGGGGGCAGCCCTGACGCGTGCCCGACTCACCGAAAACTGGGAAGAAATCGTGCCCGCCACCCGCACCGAAGCTGTTAAGTCCGTATATAGCAACATCAGATAAGAGAGGAATCTGGGCCCAAGGTTCAGGCGTCTCAACAGGGCAAAGAGGTACTGCCAATTTAAGGAATCGAAGGCACAATCCATATCTGCCAACAAGAGCGCCGCCGGGACTCCCAATCTTTGCACGGCCGCGATAGCTACGTGCGCCCATCGAATGTTATGGCGTGTCGCTCTATTTGGCATGAATCCAGCCTGAACCGGATGGATCAAGGATGTAATATGGGGCAGCAAGCCATTTGCCAGGGCTTTCGACAAAATCTTCGCCTCCACGTTAAGGAGGGATATTGGACGATATGATGCAGGGAGTTCGGGGGGCCTACCAGGCTTGTGGAACACCACTATTTCTGCGTGTCGCCAATCTCGCGGGAGCACCCCCCGCTCGCGAGCCTCCTCAAAGGCCGCACTATAGTGTGGACCAAGCTGCAGGAAATGTTTTCGAAAGAATTCAGTAGGGAATCCGTTCGGGCCCGGCGCTTTACCCGAGTTGAGGCCACCCAGCGCTTCTCCCAGCTCTTCAACCGTTAGTGGGAGCTCTAACTCCTCCCGTACCACATCCGAAAGAGCCCGAGGAGGGATGTCCGCGAGGAACCGCTCAATCGTCTCTACCGGTAGGACATCCTGCGGGCCATAGAGGTCCGCGTAATATACCGCAAAACTCTCCGCCAGCACGCTAGGATCAAAAATCGGCTCCCCGGCGGCATCCACCAGACCCCGGAAGCCCCCGCGAATGGTTCATGCCCTGACACAGCCTATGGAGCATCCGGCCCGACTTATCCTCCCATTGATAAACCCGACTACGAGTTGCCAGCCATGCCTGGCGCGCCTCCTCCATTAACATCGAGGCATAATTTTGTTGCGCAAATAGGAGCTGACGACGGGCCGGGCCTCCACCCTCCCCGGTGCTCCGGCTCTCAAGGGCAGCAATCTCGCCCTCTGCCTGAGCAGCCCTCTCCCCCTTGCGCCAGCGCGCCATGGCACAATACAAGGTATCTACCCCGCGAAGCGTCGATTTAAGCGCCTCCCACACCGATGCGGCCCCGGGGACCGAGCCCACGTTAATGGAAAGGTACTGATCCAACGCCTCCAGCATGCGCTCCCCATATTCTTCCTGCTGCAGGTGCCACACCGACAGGCGCCACCGGAACGGCTGCCGCGAGTGCCCCAGCCGCAGTACTGCTGCAACCAGAGAGTGGTTTGAAAGGCCCGCGGGAGAATCTCGGCCCCCATGGCCCTGCAGGACAGGTCTCAGGACAGAAAAATGTAGTCTAACCGGGAGAACGATCCATGTACTGCAGAAACATATGTATATGCACGCTGCGCGCCGTGAAGGCGCCGCCATGCATCCACTCAGTCTAGGCCCTCCACCAAGGCTCTCAGTTTGGTACGGGTCGAACTATCGGGCACTCCCCCCTCCCTCCACCGATCCCTGGAACCCTGCATCACCTCATTCCAATCTCCGCCGACCACACATGCAACTTCTGAGAATTCGGTCCAGACGGCGGTGATCTTCTCCACAAGTGCCCAGGACATCGGGGGTGGGGCATACACACTTCCAAACACCACCCAATCTCTCCCTATTTGCCCCCTAACAAAGACATATCGTCCCTGGGCATCTGTCCACACCCTAGCATGTATGTACGAGACCCCCGTGTGAATCCCGCATGAAAGACCTGGGTACATCCATACCTCTGGAGGCAGGGGGTCTTCGTGCCTAGAAGGTGCATCTCCTGCAGGAGCAGTATGTCCGCAGCCACTCTCTTGGCATATCACAAAAGTGCCCCCGCTTAATTTTATCTAGGGCCCCCCTCACATTCCAACTTACTACCTTAACGGTACTCAGCTGCGCAGTATCTTGTGCCATATCTCCTGTTTCAGACTTACCATGGGAAATGTGCGATCAACAATAACAAAATAAACCCCCAACACCCCTTGACCCTCCCTCCCCCAACCCCATACCTCAAAAACATTGAAGCACCTGTCGCGGTGGAACTCGCCTCCAGGCTCCAACTGGGAACACTGGGTCGTCCCATCCAATGGATCCCCCCCAACCGCCCAAACCTATCGGCGCGCTGCCCGCGGTATACTACCCATGCAGCAGAAGTCCCGTACCACCCCCCATCCCATCCCCCAAGAATACAGAAGCTGCAGAGACCAGTCACCATACAGAACTATCGGATATTGACCCTTCAGCTGCCCCCCCCTGCTTGTGGAGCCGGCCCCAGATGTCGAGCCATGGGATCTGGAGCGCCTCCGGGATCTAGAACGCCTGGGATGCTTCCCTTTCGTCTTTTGACGGTCCTGAGCAGCATCAGTGGCCTCGTTGTTGGTCCCCCAGCCCGGGGGCGACTGTGGCCGAAGGCGTACATTTTCATCCGTCCATTTAAAGACCTCCTCAGGTGAGTTGAAGAAATGTGTTCGAGACCTGTAGACCACCCGCAGCCTGGCCGGGTACAGAAGGGCGTATGGAAGCTTCAGGGCTCGAATCCGGGCCTTTGCCGCCAAGAAGGACTGGCGCTGTTGCTGCACAAGGCGGGTGTAGTCCGGGAATATAAGAATGCGTGTGTTCTCGAACAGCAGAGGCTCCTTCACCCTGGCCTGCTTCAGGATTACATCACAGTCGTGATAGTTCAGTATTTTGGCAATCACCGGCCGAGGACGAGATCCCGGCGGCGGTTTCTGCGCAAGTGCCCTGTGTGCCCACTCCACCACAAAACAGAGGGAGAGGCCGTCTGCCGGCACCCAGCTCTCCAGCCATCCCGACAAGAACCGCTCCATGCCCCCCCCCCCACAGCCCTCTGGAAAACCCACAAAATGCAGATTGTTCCGTCGGGCCCTCCCCTCCGCATCTTCCACCCGCTCCGCCAAACCCTTCTGCACCACCTCCAGCGCCTTGACTCGCTTCTTAAGTGACCCCACGTCGTCCTCCACTCCAGAGACCCTTGTCTCGGCCTCCGTAATGCAATCGACTGCATTCCGCAGGTCCTGGCGGAGTAGCATGACATCTGCTGCCACGGCCCCAATCTTGGCGTCAAGCATGTCTCTTGACTGCGTAATTGCAGCCCTCAGTTCTGCATTACTGGGGCCAACGGGCTGCGACGTGCTCAGGGCTACTGCGGTCGCCCCATGGCCCGTAAACTTGTCTATCGATCCCTGTTTGGCCTGGCCGCCACCCTTGCCATCTCTCGTCATCATGCGTCACGTGATGCGGCCCACACCATCCTGATCGCACTCTCTGCTGCCGCAAGCACCGCCCCCCCACGATAACAATACCCTTGGCCGCCCCTCGTCGCAGCTCTCCTCCAACACCAATACTTGATCACCCCGGCGTGCAGGTAGGCCAATGAATATCCCCCTCCAATCGCCGATGCTCTGTCCGGGGGTCACCAGGCCGCGCCACCCCTATCGCACCATCAGGTGGGGGAGGGGGCGGGGGGGAAAGTCTGTCTGCCGCAGCCCGATCTAGCTGCAGAGACCCCCGCCGCCCCACCGACCCGTCCTTCAGCCGGCCCTATCAGCTCCCAGCCCGGGTAGCCCCCTCCGCGGTGCTGGAATCGCCCGGGTGCCCCGTGGTCCGGCTCGACCACCGATCTCTCACCTCAAAGCAACGCTGGCCGGGAGGTAGGGCAGGGCGCCCCGTCCGCTCCAGTGGTTATAGTCTCATGGGGGGGGGCTCCCTCTGCACCCACCGCGCCGGACCCAAGCAAGGCAGCCGAGGCCCCGCCGCCACTCTCCTCCGGGTCCCCAGATGCGGCGCCTCCAATTCCGACGGTGCGTCCCCTCCTCCTCTGGGCGCCGCTGGGGACAGGTGGCACGGGGAAGGATCTTCGCCCCTCCGGCAGCACTCACCAGAACGTCACCATCCTTCTCGGATCGCCGCGGCCTCTCTCAAGCGACACCAGTCACCTCGATCTCCCAGGCCCTGCACGGAGCTCCACGGAGGCCTCCTGCGATGTCGGCTCCGCCGCCGCCTCTGCCACACAAGGGCGCCGCCTCCTCTACGTCAATAGGCCGCACTGGGCCGCAGGATGTCTGCCCCGATACCGTTGGTGTCCGAGCCCCGTTTCGCTCGCCGGGCCGCTCGGCAGGGGGGCACCGGTCTGTCGCTCCTCCAGCCAGCCGGATTTCGGCACGGGATCGGGTGGGCAGGATTTCGGGAAGGATATTGTTACCGGGCGGTGCGGAGCGAGCTCAACGCATGTCCACCATGTTGGCTTGCCAAGCCACGCCCCCCGAGATGGTTGCTTTTAGGAGAGAAAAGAATGATTTCCGTTTTGTTAGGGTTCAGTTTAAGACGGTTGGAGTTGAACCAGGATTGAATCTTGCTCGGTGTGTTATTTAAGTGACGAACATCAGAGTGGGGTTTGATCTTATAGTAGAGTTGGGTGTCATCAGCATAGAGGTGATAGTTGATTCCAGCTTGTTTCAGGATGAGAGTAAGGGGTTCCATAAAGAGGTTGAAGAGAGAGGGGGAGAGTACTGATCCCTGGGGGACACCCAGGGGCACGGGGGTAGGATTGGAGAGGCAGGCGTTGATTTTTATTTGTTGTGTTCTGTGCTTGAGGCAGGAAGTGAACCATTTAAGGACCAAGCCATTAAGGCCAGAGCGAGCTTTGAGTGATTCAAGTAAGGAAGGATGATCGACTGTATCGAATGCTGCAGAGAGGTCAAGGAGGATAAGAAGGCAAGCCTCACCATGGTCAAGAGAGCTTTGAATGTCATCAACAAGGTTGAGCATGGCGGTTTCTCCGCTGCAGCCTTTCCTGAAGCCAGATTGAAGGGAGTCAAGTAAGTTGAAATTGCTTATATGGTTATCCAATGGAAGTAAGGCGCATTTTTATAGGGTTTTAGCTAGTAGTGGGAGGTTGGAGATGGGGCGATAATGTGGTTGAGGTTGTGAACTAGGGTAGATGGGAGAGGATCTTTGGTGAGCGAGGTCGGCTTTAATTTTGAAATGATATTAAAGACTTCGAGCTCAGTCATAGGATGGAAATTAGACCTGGAGGCGTTATTTTTCAGTTGCAAGTTGGAAAGGAAATCACTAGAAATTGTCGGAGAGGGTAGTTGAGTGGGCAGATTAGGCGGGAGGGACGGTGTCGAGAGCGGAGGAAAGTCAATGTCCCATCGGGGGCTGGGCAGGGCCGGAGTTGGAATGAAGGATTGATCAATTTTGATAATTTTTTCCGAAAAGAAATTGGCAATTTCCTCACCTCTTTCAATTGATTCTGTCAGCTCTGGAGGGGTAGAGGACGTTTGTCTTCTGACTATGTTGAAGAGTTCTCTGGGCCTGTTTTTTGCACGATCGAGTTGCGTGCGATGACAGAAGCCTGTTCATTGAAAATGTGCTTCTTATAGGTTGCTCTTGTCAATCTGAGGAGGGCGAGATGAGATGCAGAGGGGTGTTGTCTCCAAGATCTTTCAGATAGTCAGAGTTGTCTTCTTTGAGGAGGGCGGGATGAGAGGGCGAGCGAGGGGTGTTGTCTCCAAGATCTTTCAGATAGTCGGAGTTGCCTTCTTTGAGGAGGGAGGGATGTGAGGGCGAGGGGTGTTGTCTCCAAGATCTTTCAGATAGTCGGAGTTGTCTTCTTTGTGGAGGGCGAGTGGTGTTGTCTCCAAGATCTTTCAGATGGTCAGAGTTGTCTTCTTTGAGGAGGGCGGGATGAGAGGGCGACGGGTGTTGTCTCCAAGATCTTTCAGATAGTCGGGGTTGTCTTCTTTGAGGCGGGCGGGATGAGAGGGCGAGGGGTGTTGTCTCCAAGATTTTTCAGATAGTCGGAGTTGTCTTCTTTCCTGATTAAGTTCGGGATTGAACCAAGATTTAGATCGGATTGTCCTTTGTTGTTTAAGTTTGAGTGGGGCGACTTGATCCAGGACATCGCCCATGGCCTTTTCGAAATGTTCAGTCAGCTCATTAGCGTTTTGGGAGGGAGGGATGAGTTGAAGTTGAGCTTGAAGTTTAGACTCGAGTTCACTTTGAGGGACTTGCGTAAGGTTTCTGGACCATATCTTAGGTTTGTTGTTAACATATGTGGGGAGAGGGATGCTGGTTGTGATTTCGAACAGAATGAGATGGTGGTCGGACCAGTCAATGGGGACGATGATGGTCAGGGAGATCAAGTCAATATTAGAGATGAGAGCGTCATGGGATGCAGGGGTAAACCACATCAGATTGCTTAGGAAGGAAGTCATTAGAAGTTGGTAGAATTGTACAAAGAGGAGAGTGCATAAGGTGATCCCACGGGAGGAGAGTGCGTAGGAAGAGAGTAGGAGGGAGCATCTGGGAAGAGGGAAGGGAGAGGAGGGGATCGGTCATTGATAAGAATGGGCGTCAGAGAATTAAACCTAGAGGGGAGAGTAGAATGAAACCCAAGAGGGGGCAAATGAGTAAGAAAGGAGTGTGAGGGAGAGTCAGGGATGGTGGCGGGACAGGCGGGGTTCGATCGATGTTAAGAGTAGGAGCCGGAGAATAAGACATGGAAGCGAGAGCGGAGGGAGTCCCAAGGGGAGGCAGGCAGGTAGTAGAAGAGATGGAGAGGGGGAGATGGGCCTGAACGGAGGTAGAGGGTAAAGATTCATGGGTGCAGGGCAGTTGAGTTATTGAGGGATGATGAGTCAATTGGGAGATTTGATAGGCCAAGGTACTGAAATGTCTGTCTCAAATGTTGAGGTGGATATCAGATGCTTGAATGAGGATGTTGCCTGTTCTGAATATGTAAATATCGATTTCCCCCTTGAAGGTGGGGGAAGGGGAAGTCAACAGTTTTATTCCGTATGGGATTTTGATAGATTTGGTGATAGAAAGGTGGAGAAGGAAAGTGTTTTTCTATTTAGTGGTGCGTTTGGAGTGGAAAATAAAATCAGTTTTCATTGGACGAGAGAGGCTGTGGTAGGTATCAGCTGATAGCGTTTCAGGGTGAAGCTTCAGTAATTTGCGGTTGAAATTTTTCTTAGCGTATTATGAAAGGTTGGACAGATATGAATTGCTCCAAGAGATAGGGCCCTGTCTAGAGAGGGCAGGATCCGGGGGTAAGGGGCGGGGGGCTTCGGGGAAGACATGGTGCAATGTACAGTAAGAATGGAGGCAAGGACAGGATGGAGGCAGGACAAGGACGGGTGCAGAGGAAAAGCGCAATATGGGGCGAGGTTCTGGAATAAGGAGATATTCGAAGGGGGGAAAGACCAAGCCGGGTAATGGGAGAAAGGCAAAGTCAAAGTAAAAAAAAGACAAAAAAAAACATCCAATGTAGGCACATAGGTAAAGTCAAAGTATTAAAAACATCCAATGTAGGAACACCAAACAGGTAATGGGATAGTGCTCAAAAAACTATTAACACCGAAAAACATCAACACCGAGTTCGCAACATCAAGACCAATGTGAGTAGGATAACGTTTTTTTTTTTTTTTTTTATTATTGTCCCAAATTGTAGTCCTTGATCAAGTAGCAAAAATTCAGTCCAACTTCCGTTTCCTTAGAGGTTATTAGTGGTGACTTGTGTCCATGACTACTGTGGGAATAAAGAGGCCATCTTGTGAAACCACCAGTGAAAGTGAAAAGAGAGAGGCACACAAAATGGAGGGGAGCCCTCGGTCAAACAGAAGTGATGGAGACAGTCCTACCTCCCTTTCCATGGAGAATTGTATTACGAGTGTCTTGTGAACATGACTATTATGGGATTTAAAAGGCCATCTTGTGAAAAACCACCAGTTACGAGTGGAGAGAGAGGGGAGCACAAAATGGAGGGGAGCCCACAGACTAACAGTAAAATGAGCCGCATGAACAATGAGGCCGTCACCCACCACGTGAAAGAGCAGAGCAAACCCAGCAGAAACAGAGCAGCTGCACACCGGGGGTCGAGGGGGCTGCAAAAAGAGCAGGCCACCCTCCCTGTGCAGGATAAAGTAGCGCAGAGGATTAAGATGCCTGCTGCAAAGAACATGTCCTTGTGTATCGAGAGGTTTCCAGGCGACAATAAAAATGTAAAGGTAACTTTGGAGATTAATGTTCCTGCTGGAGAGGAATGGGAGTTTTATCTAGTGGCTGTATCCATTAATGTTAAAGTAGCGCAGAGGATTAAGGTGCCTGCTGCAAAGAGCCTTGTGTGTCTGTAAGTTTTTAGGCAACAATAAAAATGTAAAGGTAACTTTGGCGACTGATGTTCCTGCTGGAGAGAGATGGAAGTTTTATCTAGTGCCCGTTTCCACTCATGCTGAAGTAGTGCAGAGGATTAAGATCCAGGCTGTAAAGAACATGTCCTTGTGTGTTTATACGTATTCAGGCGACAATAAAACTGTACAGGGAACTTTGGCGATTAACGTTCCTGCTGGAGGGAGATGGGAGTTTAAATTAGTGGCTGTTTCCAGTGATGCTAAAGTAGCGCTGAGGATTAAGATGCATGCCTTCTACAAAGAACATGTCCTTGTGTGTTCAGAGGTTTACAGGCAACAATAAAAATGTAAAGGTAACATTGGCGATTAATGTTCCTGTTGGAGAGAGATTTAAGTTTTATCTAGTGGCTTTTTCCACTCAAGCTAAAGTAGCGCAGAGGATTAAGATGCCAGCTACAAAGAACATGCTTTTGTGTGTTCAGAGGTTTTAAAGCAACAATAAAAATGTTTAAAGTTACTTTAGCGTTTAATGTTTATGCTGGAGAGAGATGGGAGTTTTATGCAATAATAAAAATGTAAATGTAATTTTGGCTATCAATGTTCCAGCTGGAGATAGATCGGACTTTTATCTAGTGGCTGTTTCCATTGATGCTAAAGTAGCGCAGAGGATTAAGATGCCTGCTGCAAAGAAAATGTCCTTGTGTGTCTGTAAATTTTTAGGCAACAATAAAAATGTAAAGGTAACTGTGTTAATGTTCCTGCAGAAGATAGATCGGAGTTTTATCCAGTGGCTGTTTCCACTCAAGCTAAAGTTTTGCAGAGGATTAAGATGCCTGCTGCAAAGAACATTTCCTTGTGTGTTCATAGGTTTTCAGGCAACAATAAAAATGTAAAGTTAACCTTGGCAAATAATGTGTCTGCGGGAGAGAGATCAGAGTTTTTTCTAGTGGCTGAGTCCACTCATGCTAAAGTAGTGCAGATGATTAAGATGCCTGCTGCAAAGAACATGTCCTTGTGTGTTCATACGTTTTCAGGCGACAGTAAAAATTTAAAGGGAACTTTGGCGTTTAATGTTCCTGATGGAGAGAGATGGGAGTTTAATATAGTGGCTGTTCCCAGTGATGCTGAAGTACCACAGAGGAGTAAGATACCTGTTGCAAAGAACATGCTTTTGTGTGTTCAGAACTTTTCAGGAAACAATAAAAATGTAAAGGTAACTTTGGCGATTAAGGTTCCTGCAGGATGGAAATGGAAGTTTTATCTAGTGGCTGTTTCCACTCATACTAAAGTAGCGCAGAGGATTAAGATACCTGCTGCAAAGAACATGTCCTTGTGTGTTCAGAGGTTTTTAGGCAACAATAAAAATGTAAAGGTAACTTTTGTGATTAAGGTTCCTGCTGGAGAGAGATGGAAGTTTTATCTAGTGGCTGTTTCCATTAATGTTAAAGTAGCGCAGAAGATAAGGGTGCCTGCTGCAAAGAACATTTCCTTGTGTGTTCAGAGGTTTTCAGGCGACAATAAAAATGTAAAGTTAACCTTGGCAAATAATGTATCTGCGGGCGAGAGATCGGAGTTTTATCTAGTGACTGTTTCCACTCATGCTTCAGTAGTGCAGAGGATTAAGATGCCTGCTGCAAAGAACATGTACTTGTCTGTTCAGAGGTTTTCAGGCAACAATAAAAATGTTAAGGTAACTTTGGCGATTAAAGTTGCTGCAGGAAAGAGATGGGAGTTTTATCTAGTGGCTGTTTCCACTCATGCTGAAGGAGCACAGAGGATTAAGATGCCTGCTGCAAAGAACATGTCCTTGTCTGTTCAGAGGTTTTCAGGCAACAATAAAAATGTAAAAGTAACTTTGGCGATTAAGGTTCCTGCAGGACGGAAATGGAAGTTTTATCTAGTGGCTGTTTCCACTGATGCAAAAGGATCACAGAGGATTCAGATGCCTGCTGCAAAGAACATGTCCTTGTGTGTCTGTAAGTTTTTAGGCAACAATAAAAATGCAACGGTAACTTTGGCGATTAATGTTCCTGCAGGAGACAGATCGGAGTTTTATCCAGTGGCTGTTTCTACTCGAGCTAAAGTTTCATAAAGGATTAAGATGCCAGCTGCAATGAACATTTTCTTGTGTGTTCAGAGGTTTTCAGGCGACAATAAAAATGTAAAGTTAACCTTGGCAAATAATGTGTCTGCGGGAGAGAAATCAGAGTTTTTTCTAGCGGCTGCTTTCACTCATGCTAAAGTAGTGCAGAGGATTAAGATGCCTGCTGCAAAGAACATGTCCTTGTGTGTTCATACGTTTTCAGGCGACAATAAAAATGTAAGGGGAACTTTGGCGCATCATGGGCCTAAAAGTCTTGCAGATTTCACTCAGCCACGTTTAGGAGGCGTTCCTGCGCTGGAACGCCCCCCCCTGCGCAGGAACGCCTACATGTGGCGCAGGGCTTTACAACGTGACGCATTTCCCAGATGTAAGTACCCAGCACCGTGACGCAACGGAGGCGTAAATGAGGCGCAAGGGGCTTGTAAATCTGCCCCCAAGTTTGCAGTACGGAGCACAGCAGCCACACTGCTCTACAACATACTTAAACACTTACAAGCTCCTAAATGCGAGACCTGCTGGCTTGTTTAATTCTGCAGCGACTTTATCATATGTTACATGCAGTTTGGTGGATGATTCACACGGCAAACATTGTCTGCCCTCGTTTTAAAAAGGTACAAGGGAAAGAGATACATAGTTTCACGTGAGGCTTCTGGTTGTCATGGCAACAGGTGAGAGGGTCCTTGTGAAGAAGGTCCTTTGGAATGTTGGTGTTTGAAGATTCTTTGGAATGTTGGGGTTTAAACCGTGGATGACAGTTGAGGGGGGGGGGCTCACACCAGCCTCAGCTCCGCTCCTCCTCCGTAGTAGAGACCGAGACAGAAGATGGGGAAGAGCCTCTGCGTGAAGGGCGCCCGCGGGAAGGAGTAGAGAAGCTCCATGGAGTCAGCATTGTACAGGGACAACCGCCCCCCCTCGTAGTCCAGATACACCCCGAGCTTCAGGGGCTTCTCACGAGGGGACAGAGGGGTCGGAGGCGAGGTGAGAGCCGAGTACTGACCATTACACCACCGCACAGTCCAGACTCCCCCCTCAGGTGACCATGTGATGTCTCCCTTCCTGTTCACAGACTCTGCTGTGACCCCCACACGCCACCCTCCCCCCTCCTGCAGCAGCTGCACCTCCCAGTAATGTCTGCCGGAGGTGAACCCCTCGCTCCCCAGCACACAGAAGTAGTGGGTGAATCTCTTGGGGGTGTCCGGCAGGGGCTGTGCTGTGCCCGTCTCTCTCACACGTCGCCCCCCCTCAGACAGGAGGAGCTCAGGATGAGCCGTGTCAGGATCCAGAGTCACCATCACTGCAGAGAAGAGATTCACAATTAGAGATTTAACGACACAAAGAAAGGCTGTAATTACTGCTTCTGTTTTACATATGATTAATGTACACCACATTTGGAAGGAGCACGCGGCGCTAGAGAGCACGGCACTAGACTGCTCACTACACTAAAGCACACAGCACTAGACTGCTCACTACACTAAAGCGAGCGGCACTAGACTGCTCACTACACTAAAGCATGTGGCACTAGACTGCTCACTACACTAAAGAGGGCGGCACTAGACTGCTCACTACACTAAAGCGAGCGGCACTAGACTGCTCACTACACTAAAGCATGTGGCACTAGACTGCTCACTACACTAAAGAGGGCGGCACTAGACCGCTCACTACACTAAAGCGCGCATTCATCTAGAGCACACACTACACCAAACAGCACTACATAGAGAGGACAGCAGGTAGGGCACTGTACTAGCTACTCCACTTCATAAGATGGTACAGAGTGACAGCTACTCCAAGGCATACTGTACTAGTCAGTACTCTATAATAGATAGTACAAAGTAACAGAGCTACTCTAAGGTATACAGTACTACTCAGTACAGTGGTGCATTAGATAGTACAGTGTGAAACAGCAACTACAAGGACAACAGTACTAGTGAGAACACACTATTAGATTGTACAGAGTGAGAGAGCTACTAGAAGTCATACAGTACTAGTCAGTACACTGCATGAGATGGCAAAGAGTAACAGAGCTACTCCGAGGTATACAGTACTAATCAGTACAATGTATTAGATGGTACAGAGTGACACAGCTACTCTAAGGTATATTGTACTAGTCAGTACACTGTAATGTATGGCTCTGAGTGAAAGAGCAACTCGAAGGTGTACTGTACTAGTCAGTACACTGCATTGGATGGCACTGAGTGATAGAGGTACTAGAAGTGTACAGTACTAGTCAGTACACTCCACTAGATGGTACATAGTGGCAGACCTATTCCAAGGTATATTGTACTAGACAGTACACCACATTAGATGGTACAGAGTTACTCCAAGGTATACAGTACTAGTCAGTACACTGCATTAGATGGCAGAGAGCACCAGAGGTACTGAAGTGTACTGTACTAGTCAGTATACTGTATTATAAGGTACGGAATGACAGAGCTACTAGAAGGTCCACTGTACTAGTCAGTACACCCCATTAGATGGTACAGAGTGACAGAGCTACCCCAAGGTATCGTACTAGCCAGGACACTGCATTGGATGGTGTAGAGTAGGAGAGCTACTAGAAGGTATACAGTACTTGTCAGTACACTGAATTAGATGGCACAGAGTAACAGAGGTACTGAAGTGTACTGCACTAGTCAATACACTGCAATTTATGGTACAGAGAGACAGACCTAGTCCAAGTTAAATTGCACTAGACAGTACACCGAATTAGACAGTACAGAGTGACAGACTTATTCCAAGGTAGTCCGTGCACTGTGTTATATGACAGAGAGGCACAGAGCTACTCCAAGGTGTACAGTACTAGGCAGTACACAACACTGCATGGTACAGAGTGACAGAGGTACTGGAACGTATATTGTACTAGTCAGTACACAGCATTAGATGGTACAGAGTGACAGAGCTACTACAAGGTAAACAGTTCTAGTCAGTACACTGTATAATATTGTACAGACAGAGAGAGCAACTAGAAGTTATATAGTACTAGTCCGCACACTGCATTAGATGGCACAGAGTGACAGAGTTTCAACAAGGTATATTGTACTAGTCAGTACTCTATATTAGATGGTACAGAGCAAAGGAGCTACTAGAAGGTATACTGTAGTAGTCAGCAAACTGCGTTAGATGTCACAGAGTGACAACGCTACTCCAAGGTAAACAGTACTACTCAGTACACTGCATTAGATGGTAGAGTGACAGAGGTACCAGAAGGCATACTGTATTTGTCACTGGACTGTATTGCATGTTACAGAGTGACAGAGCAACTTCAAGGCATACTGCACTAGTCCGTACACTGCATTGAATAGTACAGAATAACAGCTACTAGAAGGAACAGTACTAGACAGTACACTGCATTAGATGGTACAGAATGACAGAGTAGAAGGTATACTGTACTAGTCAGTACACTGCATTAGATGGTAGAGAGCGATAGAACTCCTAGAAGGTGTACTGTACTAGTCAGTACACTGTAAATGTAATGTAAATGTAAATTGTACTTGTATAGCACACGACTACCCGGAGGCATCTCGGCGCTTGTACGAATACTGCTGAGGAACCCTTCCTGGCCTTTCCCTGTGAAGTGTCCACTCCTGGGCACCCCCAAGGTGAGGCCAGGCATCCTAGCGTTGTTGGGGCCGTTGTGGAGATTAAGCAAGCTATTGCCCAGAGTTGCAGAGTGGGACCCATGATTAGGATAGGCACCGAGGCGAGAATTATCAGGTCTGAGGAAATTGAGCCCAAGACCCGCCGAGGCGGGAATTGAACCCTGGTCCTGGGCCAGACTTCTGCATCAGGGTCTGCCGCTCTAACCATTGAGCCACACTTCTCCACTGTGTTAGATAGTACAGAGTACCAGAGCTGCTAAAAGATAAACTGTACTATTCAGTACACTCCATTAGATTGCACAGAGTGACAGAACTACACCAAGGTATAATGTACTTGTCAGTACACTGCATTAGATAGGACAGATTAACAGAGCTACTAGAAGGAATATTGTACTAGTCAGTAGACTGCATCAGATAGTACATTGTAAGATGGGTACTCCAAGGTATACTGTATTAGTCATTACCTCCTCAAAACTCTTCCTCGCCACATGATTAATGAAGTGAGCTTCAGCTCCACACCAGAACCCACCAAAGCAAAAGTTAACCTCCCACGCCTCCCATCCCTTCCCAACATGGCCGGCCCCTATGACCCCTGACCTCTATAAGAGGAGGGCCAGCCCAACCCTCAGCCTGTTTTTTGGTTCTGTGCTGCAGATTCTCCAGAGCGTGTTTCAGGCAAGTGGTTCCTGCTGTAGCTGGAACTGGGGTCCCTGGTTGGTGACCCTGCTCTAGCGGGCCCTAGGACTCTGGGACCATCCTCTTTCCTTCCCCCGGTGTCAGGTCTTGGCCAGTTAGGCTCTGCTTTAGTGAGTCAAGGGTTTACAGGGGGACGGACGAGGGGGCTGGGGCTCTTCCTCGGGGCCTTTTTTCCTCTCCCCTCGTCCGTGTGGGCAGAGTGTTTTGGTGGTTATACTTGTGCCCGGGACCCTCTCCCCCCCCACCCACCCTCTCCTCCCTGGTGGCGCTCCTTTTGTTGGTGAGGCTCTTGACATCCCCGGGTCTTCCATTGCTGGGGCGGCTTGGGGCTTGTGTGTGAGGTGGGGGTGGGGTCGCCCGGCGGTCCTGTTCTACGGTCCCCAGGCGCGCATCGTGGTTGTTTGGTTTTTCGGGACAAACTATACTATTTCTGTCCTCAGGGAGTGGCGGGGCACAGGCTGCTGCAGGGCTCCGCTACCTCTAGTGGCCTCGGTTTGCGGTTTGCCCCGTATCCCATTTACGGCTCCTTAATGTGGAGCCGGACTCATGGGCCTGGCCGCGATAGTCTGCTTGCTGGGCGTAGTCCCTTTGGACAGGTTGGATCCCTGCAGCTTCCTCCGGAGTGGGCGAGCGAGTTGCTAGGAGCTAGCAGCTTCATTCAGCCCGGAGCCGCGCGCTGCGGCCGTTGCCTCAGCCGATCCCTGTCCTGTATGATGCCGCATTACTCATCCGTTCCTCAGGCCGAGGGCGTGCAGCTTGTACTTTACTGGTGTCCTTTGCGTGGCTCCAGTCCTTAGTGGGATTCTTTCTGATTCTTTTACATACGTAGTGAGTTGTGTTTCTCTCTCCTTACTACCCGTTGCTTCTGTTGTGTAAATGTTGTTTGAGGTGTCTGGCACACACGCATGCGCGCTACGTGATTCTCACGCAGTGAAACTGAAATCCCAGGTTTCACATGGCAGGAAAAGTGAGCAAGTAATGGTAGGAGCTCTCGCTTCTGCTTGGCTCTTCTGCTGCTGTCACGGTTCAGACTCTGGCATATCGTTGTTTTTTGGGGTCGTGGTGACCCAGTGCTGTTATACGGGATCATGGTACTCTGGGGGGAGTGTGATATTTATGTATATATATATATATCTTTTAATATTCCGAGAGGGGTTTCAGACACCAGTTGCACGGTAGGTCTGTGTTTGCCTAACAGCTTTCATTGGTTGATTGTGGTAACTTTTTCCAATCTGGGTGCATTGGTTTCCCCCATCATAACTAGTGTTAACGGACCTGCTTCTAAGCGTAGTGTGTAAATGGGGAGTAGAGATAATGTGGCCTTAAGATTAGAGCGGTTGACCTTAAGGCTGGGGAAATCAGTTTGAGTCTCGGCAATGAAATTACTGCTAAATTACGAATCTGTGCTTTATGTGAGGTGGTCTGCTACGTACTACATTTGTTGCATAAATCTTTGTATTATTACCTGCTGGTCATTTCTGACTATTGTATAGTGCGGATTAGGGATTTTTGTAGCGACATCCAGGAGCCGTGCGCACACTGTAAAGTGCTCTGCATGACACAGCATTGGACCCTTCTGGGTGTTTTCTCATCTTTTCTTTATTCTAGGGTTGCCAAGGAGAACTCCATAGGGTAGTGTTACGCACTGAATGATAGCGCTGTATATTTTGCTATCAATGTGCGTACTGGTGGGACCAAAGATTTCGGCCATTTGTCCTATGGTTTGTGAGTTCATGTCCTGGTGTTTTACTGGCGTTTGGGGTATGTCGCAGGGCCATGGCTTCAATTGGTTTGCTGTGTTTGTCGCTGGCTCTTTCTTCCCTTCCGGGCTTTGGGTCTGCAGTCCTTCCATCCTGTATGCTCCTGTTCCCACCTGCTCGCCATTGTTGTGCGGCCTGGTTGGTCCCTGGTTGGGCGTCCTCCTGGGGATTCCGGGGGCTGTTGGCTGCTGCATGTCTGATGGGGGCGGGCTGCTGTTGGTGCCTGTCCGTCCTTCTCTGGGCTGCTACTGTGGTCTTCATGCGGGCTTTTGCTTCTGCTCCTGGGAGGCTTGCTCTTTCCTGTCCGGGCCGCGTCCATGGTGCCCCTTTCTCATCCTGCTTCCTGGCTCAGCAGGCAGCTGCTATGCCTCCTGTCCGTGTCATGCTTCTCCTCGGCTCCTGGCCATTGGGGCTATGTTGGGGGCCATCTGTTGCCTCTCCTTAAGTCCTGGGTGGCCTCTGTTGCGGCTCCGTGGGTCCTGCCTTCTGCCGCGCCACCCCATTGTCGATCTTGGCAGTCTCCCAGGTTCTTCTCCGGCGGGGGCTGTTTGTCCGTTTCCTGTTTCCCGGTGGGGTCTTGGTGCTCTTCCGATTCCTGCCGGTCCCCCTTGGTTTTTTCTCTGCCCCCCTGGTTTTCATGTTGTGGTGGTCTTCCTTGGTCGGGGACCTCCACGGGATGTGTGTCGGGTGTTCTTGTGCCTTGTTGGCAGGCGGTGCTTTGCTTCTCTCGGGGGCTCGTCCCATCCGGTGGGTCTCAGTGCTGCTGGGCCGTCCTGGGTTCTGGTGCATTCTCGTCTTCACATGTTCCCCTTGGGTTTACTTTCTCTAGTCCCGCCCATGGTTCCGTTATGCCCGTGGTTGTGCTCCACGGGTTCGGTCCGGGTTGGTGATGTTCATGATTTTCCCCTTTTCTTGGTCGCGGGTCGGGCATGCAGCTCCCTTTCTGCCCTGTATGCAGTTGCGGCCTGAGGTCTTCCTTTTCTGGTGTCCCCTTCCCAGGTGGTTGTGGTCTTTTCCGGCCTGTGGGGCGTGCTTGGGTTCCCGGTCTGTGCGGGGTCGGTTGGTCCCCCTGTTGGCGGGTTTCTCATCTACCTTCTGTTGGCCATTCCTTTGACAATTTATTCTGGCCTTGGCTGGGGTCCGGGGGTGGTCAATCTGGACTGTTTCTCTCCCAAGGGTATTCTGCATGTTGTTTCTCTGGTGCAGGTTTTTTCCTCCCATGACTTCCGTCTTCCTATGGACAGCTGGCTTCCTTTGGTCAGGGCTCGGTTTGGGTCCTCGGTGGTGGCTGTCTTTGGCTTCCTCGTTCTGGCTTCAGGCTTGGCGCTTTCCTCCACTCCATTTGCTTACGCGGGTTCTGGGCTTGTTTGGCCTGGACGGGGCATTTGACCTGTTGGTGGTGCTCGCCTGGGTTCTTCTCCCTTGGTTACTGCCGCTTTGGGTGTTGATTGTCCGTGGTGGCTGGGCTTTCCCGGTTCTTCCTTCCCCTTTGCGGGGCCCTCTGCTTCCTGTCCGGATTTTCTGTCCTCTTCTTCTTTATACCTGGCTCTGGGGTAGGTACTGGTACCTGCTGGCTTGGGGTTGCTCCCTGGAAGTGTTGGCATTGCTTCGGAGTCGTTTTGCCCAGCTCTTCTTTCCTTCTAGCCATTGGTGTGTTTCTGCCTATGGCCTTACCTCCCTGTACGCTCCTTTTCTTGGTGGCTCTCAGTTGTTCAGCTGGGTCGGGCCTGGTCAGTGGCTGGCTTTGTGGCCTCCTGAGTCCTCGCTTCGGCGGCTCGTTCACTACACGTGAACCATTACAGGGACAGGTTGCTTGGTCCCTGCGCTGAGATGTCACTCTTGTTCACCCAGCGTTCCCCATGCTGCTAGTGCTGTATGCTTCCTTGTGCATAGTGGCCTTGTGATGAGCATTCACTTTCCTTTCTGGTGGCTTAGCCATGGACCTGGCCCTTTCTGATTTTAGGGCTCCTTGGGCGGCCTTGCAGGCTTTCCGCTGTTGGCTGCTTTGGTGGCCGGGTTGCTTCGGGGTTGTTTCCTGTGGCTACCGGGGGCTGTTTTGCCCTGTGCCTTTGCTTTTGTTGCGCTCCCTTCCGGGGGGGTCCTTTGAGCCAATGGGGTCCATGGCCTGCCTGTTTTTCACCGTGTTGATGGTGTTTTGTTGGCATTCCGTTTTGCGGGTCGGAGGGGGTTCTGGGTTCCTTTCTGCGCTCCCCTCCGTTCTTGCGGCTCCTGCCAGTCTGCTTGGTTGCGTCTGGTTCTACGGCTTCTGCCTTCGGTTTCCTCAGTTGACCGCCGGGCCTGGTGGGTTTTGTTTCCTTCTTTCCCTCCGGTCACTGGACTTGGAGTGGTTTCTGTTCTCTCTGTGTGGTGGTCCAACGTGCTGTTTTGCTGTGTTTGAGTCAGACTGTGTCTTTTGGCTGCTGTGGCATCTTGTTGTCTCTGTGGTGGCGTTGCCCTCTTTCCTTCGATTCCAGAGCCTGTGGCTTTTGCTTCCCTCTCTCTTTTGACTGTCTGTCGGGCAGTCTTGGCAGTTTGGGCCAGCCGGCCTCTTGCTGTTGTGGTGCCGGTTTGTTTGTTGCTTTTGGCTTCGTACGGTCTGGTTCCGTTCCTTCTCTGTCCTTTTTCAGTCGTTGGTTCGGGCGGATTTTCTGGCAGCCCTTCGGGTCTCAGTGGTTTTGGGTTTTCGGCCCTCCCCTCCTGGTGTCTCTCTGTCCCGGGCTGGTTCTCCCTGCTCATAGTTGCCTGTCTCTTGGGTGGTTTCTTCCACTCCTCTGTGTTTTTGGGTTTGCCCTGCTTCGTTGGCATCCCCTTCTGATCCATTGGTTTCTTGTGAGTTTCCTTGAAGCCGCTTGGCTTTAGTATGTGCTCACTTCGTTAATCAAGTGGCGAGGAAGACTTACGAGGAGATAATGCCCCGGTTACTTACCAGTAATCTTCATTACTCCATGTATAGTCTTCCTAGCCGCATGAGTTCCCATCTCTCCCTCCATGTGTTGCTATCGGCTTCATGTTTCTGCTTGGTAGTTCTCAGGCTGAGGGTTGGGCCAACCCTCCTCTTATAGAGGTCAGGGGTGATAGGGGTCGGCCATGTTGGGAAGGGATGGGAGGCATGGGAGGCTAACTTTTGCTTTGGGGGGTTCTGATGTGGAGCTGAAGCTCACTTCGTTAATCATGTGGCGAGGAAGACTATACTCGGAGCAATGAAGATTACCGGTAAGTACTCTATATTAGATAGTACAGAGTAAGAGAGCTACTAGAAGGTATAATGTAGTAGTCAGTATACTGCATTAGATGGCACAGAGTGACAACGCTACTCCAAGGTATACAGTACCAGTCAGTGCACTGCATTGGACGGTGTAGAGTAGGAGAGCTACTAGAAGGTACACATTACTAGTCAGTACACTGCATTAGATGATACAGAGTGGAGGAGCTACTAGGAGGTAAACTGTAGTAGTCCCCACACTGTATTAGATGGTACAGTGCGACAGAGCTACCAGAAGGTGTACTGTACTGGTCAGTACACTGAATTGTGTGTTACAAAGAAACAGAGCAACTCCAAGGCATACTACACTAGTTAGTACACTGCAGTAGATGGAACAAAGTAACAGAGTGACTCCAAGGTATACTGTACTACTCAGTACACTGCAATAAATAGTACACAGTAACAAAGCTAGTCTAAGGCATACTGTACAGGTCAGTACCCTACATTAGATGGTACACAGTACCAGAGCTACTTTAAGTTATACAGTACTAGTTAGTACACTGCATTAGATGGCACAGAATGACCGAACTACTCTAACGTATATTGCACTTGTCAGTACACTATATTAGTTTGTACAGAGTGGCAGAGCTACTGGAAAGTATGCTGTACTAGTCAGTACACTGTATTAGATGGCACAGAGTAACAGAGCTACTCCAAGGTAGCCAGTATTAGTCAGTACACTTCATCGGATGGTAAAGAGTAACAGAGCTACTAGAAGGTATACTATACTAGTCAATACACTGCAGTGGATGTCACAGAGCGACAACGCTACTCCAAGGTATACAGTACTACTCAGTGCACTGCATTAGATGGTACAGAGGCATTCTGTACTAGTCAATACTCTAATTAGATGGTACACAGTATGAAAGCCACTAGAAGGTATACAGTACTAGTCAGTACACAGCATTAGATTGCACAGAGTGACAGAGCTACTCCAAGGTATACAGCATTAATCAGTACACTGCATCGGATGGTACAGAGGCACAGAGCTACTACAAGGTAAACAGTACTAGGCAGTACACTGCACTGGATGGTACAGAGTAAGAGAGCTACTAGAAGGAATACTGTACTAGTCAGTACACTGCATTAGATGGTAGAGTGGCAGAGCTACCAGAAGGTGTACTGTACTAGTCAGTACACTGCATTAGATTGCATAGAGTGACAGAGCTACTCCAAGGTATACAGTACTACTCAGAACACTGCATCAGATGGTACAGAGGCACAGAGCTACTACAAGGTAAACAGTACTAGGCAGTACACAGAATTAGATAGTACAAAGTAACAGAGTCACTTCAAGACATACTGTACTGGTCAATCAATCAATCAGGGGAACTGTAAGTGCGCTGAGGGTCTCAAGGCGTGGGGGTAGGTGAGCAGCTCCGTTCAGTCGAAGAGCCCGGTCTTAAGTGTTTTCCTTGAAGCTGTTCAGGTTGTGAGCGCATCTGATGTCGATCAGGAGCTCATTCCAGGTCTTGGCCACGATGTAGGAGAATGCTCTTCCACATGTTCTGGCTCTGCGGATGCTCTGGGTTTTGGCAAGGGTGAGGTCGGCATATTGGAGGCTTCTCTTGGGTACGTGGAAAGAGATTCTCTTGTTGAGATATTGGGGTCCGATGTTCTGGAGGCATTTGTAGGCGTGGATGAGTATTTTGAAAGTAACTCTCTTCTCAACGGGGAGTCAGTGGAGGTTCCGCAGGTGTTAGGTGATGTGTTCATACCGAGGGATGCCGAGGACGAGTCTGGCTGCGGAGTTCTGTATGGTCTGGAGCTTGCGGAGCAGAGACTTGTTGATCCCAGCGTAGAGGGTGTTTCCGTAGTCCAGTCTGCTGGTTATGAGTGCGTGGGTGATGGCCTTTCTTGATTCTGGGGGGGTCCATTTGAAGGTTTTTCGGAGGATGCGAAGGGTATTGAAGCCGCTGGAGGCGACAGCGTGGACCTGACGGTTCATGGAGAGGGAGGAGTCAAGTACAATGCCAAAGTTTTGGGCGTAGTCCGTAGGGGTGAGAGGGCTGCCGAGGGCAGTGGACCACCAGGTGTTGTCCCATGCAGAAGGGGAGGGTCCAAGGATGAGGACCTCTGTCTTCTCTGAGTTGAGCTTCAGGCAGCTGCTGCTCATCCAGGATGAGACGTCCTTCATTCCTTCCTGGAAGTTGAGTCTGGTGGTGAAGGGGTCCTTGGTGAGGGAGAGGATGAGCTGGGTGTCGTTGGGGTAGGATACTATGCTGAGTCCGTGCTGTCGGACGATGGCGGCGAGGGGGCCATGTAGATGTTGAGGCTGAGCGATGATCCTTGGGGTACTACGCAGTTGATTTCCATGGGTTCGGAGAGGAAGGGTGGTAGTCTGATTCTTTGAGTTCTGCTGGTGAGGAACGAGCGGATCCAGTCGAGGGCGGTTCCTTGTATACCGGCATCATGGAGTCTGGCGGTGAGTGTGCGGTGGGAGACGGTGTGGAATGCTGCCGAGAGGTCGAGTAGGATCAGGGCTGCAGTGTGTCCTTGGTCGAGGAGGGTGCGGATGTCGTCTGTGGTGGCAAGTCAAGCGGTCTCGGTGCTGTGGAATCCGGATTGGGAGGGGTCGAGGATGGAGTTTTCTCCGATAAATCTCGTTAGTTGTGCATTGACTGTCTTCTTGTGACTTTGGCCACGAAGAGGAGGAGGGAGATGGGTTGGTAGTTCTTGAGGTCCGTTGGGTCTGTTGAGGGCTTCTTGAGCTGTGGTCTGACTTCTGCGCATTTCCAGTCGTCGGGGAAGATGCCGGTCTTGAAGGTGGCGTTGATGGTGCGTCGTAGTTCTGGAGCAATGGTGGTGGTGGCTCTGTGGTAGATGTGTGGCGGGCAGGGTCCGGCGGGGCCCCTGAGTGGATGCCTTTCATAGTCGAAGTGGTGTCTTCAGTGGTGACTGGGGTCCAGGAGGAGATGGTGGGCTGGCTGGCGTTGCTGGTCAGTACTCTATATTAGATACTACAGAGGAGGGTGTGGATGTCGTCTGTAGCGGTGAGTAGACCGGTCTCGGGTCTGTGGTTGCTGCGGAATCTGGATTGGGAGAGGTCAAAGATGGAGTATTCTCCGATGAATCTCATTAGTTGTGCATTGACGGTCTTCACGGTTTATACTAGAAGGTATACAGTAAGGGCTGTTTCCTGCGACGCAACACGGGATCGGACCGCCGAAGTTTTTTGGAACGAAGGAGGCAAGATGACGTCTGAGTGAGGCCACCACTCACCTCTCTCCTCTTTCACTGGATATTTCTCTGTGCCGTGAAACCGGAGTATGTGCTGGGGCGATAGTCTGATGGGAGATCTCTATGGACACACTCCGGCAGAACGAGGCGGGCACTGGACACGCTCGTGCTGGGGAAGACCGGGCTCATGCTTCGGCCGCTGGGAGACTCTAACGCGGATGCTGCTGACAGGCTGGATACAGCAACGCTCCACAGGCTGGAACGCAGACCACAGAGTCAGTGGTGATGGCTGCTTGCGGAAAGGGGAACCACGGATGGCAGCCCCTGCTACCACCTCCATACAATCACCCCGTAAAGGGACAGATGCCAAATTGGGGGGCAGGAAGGGAGACCCTTGTGCTGGTAAAGGGGACAAACAGGAAAAGCAGGAAAAGGAAAAAATAGAGCCGCACATAAAGACGATTCTCCGGTGCTTACAGACATCCGGAGAGTTTGCAACCCTCTATCTCGAGCATGTTTCTACCCCTAGACATGAGCGAAAAGGAAAAGGCTGAGCAGGAAAGACACCAAAATCAAGGAAATGGTGATGGTAATGGGGAAGTGTGTAACTCTGTGAACAGCCCTACACATACTGCAATACCCGGTATACAAGAGGCGGAAAATGAGAATCCCCTAGCTAAAAGGGCGACCCCTTGGCTGGCAAACTGTGATAATACTATTTTGGAAGCATCTTGACATACCTGCCCGGCGGATGAGACTGGAAGTAATGATAACTGCCCCCCGATATACATACCGATAAACCAAATGATGAGAAAGGTGTTAGTACAGCAGATATGACAAGCAAAAGTAAGCAATGCGCATCTAGAGGGAGTGAATCTCAAAGAAAAACTATGGAGACTGGTTGTTTATCCTTGGATTCTTTGGAAAAGGTTTTTTCTCTACTGAGGAATCAGAGGTATCTGACACCAGCCTATTTGCTATTAGCGATGGCGGAGGCTCTTCCTCAAGTAATAGTAGCCGACAAGAGAAAGGCGCTATCTCTAAGAAACCCAAACGGACATCTGGGAAGAAAGTTCAAGAAATCCTCAGGTGATAATGAGGTTGAGGAGGAATTGTGTTGGGATTATTCAGCTGCACAACTGTTACCCCCTGAAGATGTAAATGGAAAAGAGAAACTATCAATTGGGAATCCAGGGGGTGAAATGGAGCAATCGAACAATAGAAAGGTGGATGAACCCTCCCAAGCTTTAATCTTACCTTCCCTGCGACTATTCCAGGAGGATGTCAAGTCTGATAACCATCAAGCACGGCTGGCCTCTAAAAAACTCCAAGGATCCGTACGTAACACTGGGAAAATCTGTACTGATATCTTGGAGATATTAAATATGGTAGAGACACGTACTGAGGCATTAGAAAATACAGTTGACACGCTGAAGGTTCAGGCTACATCGCAGGAGAGCACCCTGCAAGATGTTATGTGGAAACTTGAGGATAATGAGAATCGCCAGCGCCACAATAATCTAAGGATGCTAGGAATCCCCGAAAAGTGCGAGGGCAATCACATAAGGAAATTTATAATTAATATGAGAGAGAGAGAGAGAGGGAGAGAGCGAGAGAGAGAGTGAGAGAGAGAGAGAGAGAGAGAGAGAGAGAGAGAGAGAGAGAGAGAGAGAGAGAGAGAGAGAGAGAGAAAAGTCTTTATTTATTTTAGGTCAGTATGACCATAAAAGCTCAGATAAAAATACAATACATTTCATTCGATTGAGTTTTCCTTTCATTAAGGTAAAAAACTCTCATTGCTCTAAATAAGGGGTAGAGTTACTCATAAAGTGCATGTGCATTACATTGTTATTTCATAAAATACCAATAAAAATGGGTGTGCAATATTAGGCCTTAACAAATTTTCCAAGAAACCAAAGTTTGTATTGCTAACATCACAGCCGTCACATGATCACACATTTGAAAGAATATACAGATAAAAAACATACAAGATGCACATTTTTCACATTTTAAGCTTAAAAAAATTATATTAAAAATACCAAACCCAGTTGATAAGATATGATAAAATAATCAGGCAGAACCTATGGGCTCATCTTTATGATAGCTCGACGTGCACACCACATGGAGAATAAAAAACGTCATATTGAATGCACAATGGGCATGTGGGTGTCATATTTCAAAATCCTACAAGCCTCAGCACAGTGCTTAGTTCCCAGATTTCTGTATAGCTGTAATATCCATCGGTGACTCGCCTTCTTATACCCTTGACTGAAAAATATTACATGATATTCCGTCTCCGCTGCATTGCTACATGCCGAACATCCCAAATTGGATGAACCCACCCATTTATTTGTGAAAGTTGTGAAAGCACGCAATGGGAAATGGGCAGGATCTAATCTGTACTGTTTTTTTATCTCTAAAAACACTGCAATTAATGAGCCAGTCGCAGAACTCCCCTGTATCCGGGTAAGTTTGTGCTCCCTGTAGCTCTCTAATAGGTCCTTCCTAGATATTATCAGGCAGACAGGCAGATTTCTGCATTGTTCCACAAATTACCCCTTCCTATGGCCGCAAAAGTATTCTTGATGAAGGCCAGGCATGGTAGTTTGCTTGCATTCTGTAAGCTCAACACTTCGCTCAGCTCTTCCCTGTGTACAGCCTTCCCTGTGTACAGCCAGCCAGTGTACATCCAGCCAGTCCACAGACATCGCCAGAATAAAAGTGGCATTGTCTGCAATTGGACTAATCCCAAGGTCCATACGAAGCAGTGTAAGCGGGGAGCTTGGGGGAAGACCCAACAATTGCATTGCAAAGGAATTCTCAATTTTCTCTATCGAGCCAGATGGACGGTGACCCCATATATCAGCCCCATACAGGGCAGGACCCCAAGCTTGTGCTTTGTAGATTTCCACCACCGGCCCAACAGATTTATGGATACAACTTCTGTATACCTTTGTCAGTTCCCCCATTGTCTGGACCAGCTTTAACTTTTCTTTCTTGATTTGGGCACCCCAGTCCATTTTTTTGGTGAGCGTGATTCCAAGATATTCAAAGACAGTCACCCTCTCGAGGGGTTTCCCATCTAGGCAAGGATTTGACTGAACACTATTACCTGCATTAAGTACCATGCATTTGGTTTTCTGAAAATTGATCTCCAACCCCCTATTTTTGCAAAAAACATAAAAGCTGTCTAAGGCCCTCTGAATTCCCATAAGTGACTTTGAGAGCAGAAGGGGTTCTTCACGGTTCACCAGCTGAGGGGCATCAATATCCTTCCCAGCAATCAAAGCCTCAACTAGGCCATTAATAAAAAGGCAAAAAAGGGTCGGGGCAAGACGCAGCCTTGGCGTGCACCTCTGTCTACAGGTATGGGGGCTGTAAGTTCACCATTTTTGCCATACCTAATTTGGGCAAAATTGCCTTCATGAAGTCATTTCAGCGGGTGGCAAAGTTAAGGTGGAGCCACAAGTCCAATAAAACAGCCCACAGTTTGTCCCTCAGCACCAAGTCAGATACAGATAGGTCCACAAAAATGAGTTAGAGGCTGCCACCCTCTATACACACTGTCTTCCAATGTAATAGTTGTTACCCAAAAATGTGATCTATGGTGGACATCTTCACTCTGAACCCGGCTGAAAGGTTCCCTACCCGATCTTTCTCACTGGGATTGGGACAAGGAAGTACAATGTGTCCATCGATTTCCCTTATCACCTGCCAGGCACTCATCCAGTGAGCGGGCGCTGCCCCGTGCTATATTGGTCTATTTTGGAACTGTTTTGTTACGCCAAGCTGTGTATGAACTTGCCAGACCTAATGCTGAAAGAAGTTTTGAGGGTTTCTCCTTTTTGCCAAACCAGATTTTGCACACGCTACTGATGGCGGCTTAGACAGCTTATAACCCCTCTCCAGACAGCAGGGGCTGCAGTATTTTTGCAAAATCCATCTAGGTTGAAAGTTGTCTTTTAGGGTCAGAATTTAAGCTAAAATTCTGAAATCCAAGCCCAGAAGCTACTGGATGATATCTTAGCAGTGGCCATCGGTGGTAAGAAAAAAGGGTAACATGCTAGGGAGAGCGCTGGATAGAGGCTGGAGATTCCTCTTTGTGGGAGCGCTGTATTTTTTTTATGTATATTTGATCACTGGTGGGGGGCAGAGAGGTGAAGGGAGAAGAGTAGTGGTCCAGACGTCCTCGCGCAGGCTCAGGGTTGAGCCTGATTGCCTAGGTTGTGGAGGTGGGTGGGGGGCTGGGAAAGGGGGGGAATGGGATCTTCAGACAGAGGCTGGTTCAATAGTGGTTGTTGTCACATTTATCACATTTGTCACATCAGATGAAAAGAGTGAGGGATCGTTGTGGTGGGATTGCTGTACAGTGATGCAGTGCCAGAATCTGGTTAATGTTATAAGCCGACATGGGCAGACTTAGAATCGCAACTATCAACATCTGTGGTCTCAATGACATCAAGAAAAGACAAGGCAGAAGTTGGGTTACAAGCTCCTATTTATGGGAGGGCTGTACTTTTTTATGTATATTTGATCACTGGTGGGGGGCAGAGAGGTGGCGGGAGAAGAGGAGTGGTCCGGACGTCCTCACACAGGTTCATGGTTGAGCCTGATTCCCTAGGTTGTGGGGAGGGGGGGGGCAGGGAAAGGGGGGGAATGGGATCCTCAGACGGGTGATAAAAGGAGCTGGTTCAAATAGAACGTAAAGAGCGGCGCCTTTCGATTACTCCAAATTTAGAGCTGAGCCAGCAAGTTTGTGACTCGTTAATTGACATAAGGGCAACAGGCTTAGAGTCCACCAAAGACCAATCTACAACCGAGGAGCCACAGACCCTGGAACTTTCTGAGGATGTTACCCCCCCCGGTGCCCTGGTAGAAAATGTAAAGAAAAAATAAATACAATGTTAAACCACCTACAAGAAGGAAAAAAGGGCAGGAAGTGGACATGGAAAAGGGCAACCAGGGTGGGAATCACATTGAGGCTAGGCCAGAACCCATTAATGACCAGCCCATGTGAGTTTCACTGCTGGTGACGAATCTCCAACGGCAAATAAGAACTATCATTAAAGAAGAATTAATTCCTGTATTGGCAATGTTAGATAGGCTGTCTGCAAAGTGGAACGGATGGGCAAAAAATAAAGAGACGTCTAAAGATATAACTAATATAGCCAGAATGCCGTGTGCTCAGGCCTCTATGAGCAACGTGCAAGTTGGGCCCCCTATAATTACAAAAGATCCTTGCAATTCGACAACACAAGAAAAATCCTCAAACGATAGGGGGAAAAATGATATCTCTGCAGGGCAATGCCTAGTGACTACAAATTTGGCGTATCAGGACCGCCCTCGGTTGGCAGGGAGAAGGACACTGGCGAACATCCCTAGGCGGGGGACGATTGATATCCCTCCAAATCAGGACTGTAACGATCTAGATCGAAAAAATCAAACATATTGCCCCCCAATTATAAATTTACCGCCGGAGTCTGCCCCATACGTATTGGTACTTGCAGGGGCCCCAGAATTAAGAAAGGGATTAATAGAAACACATCAAGAGCTAAAACACAAAACCATTCATTGGTTAGCAAATCATAGTGATTTTGGTTATGAGAACACCCATGAGATATTAACTACAAGAAGGGTAGGATGGATAGGCGAGCACCACAAGGATATTTAGGGGGATTGCGTAGTAATTAATTTTAGAAACCCAAGAATCATTGAACAAATTTTAGCGACAGAAAATGGGAGGAACAGGGGCAATATTATTTTACTCTCTTTAGGATATTTCTACCCCCCAACAAGGCTTTACCAGCTAGATCATTTCCATCAGTTGAGAAGGAGAT
Organism: Triturus cristatus; assembly: GCF_964204655.1. Lineage (NCBI taxonomy): Eukaryota > Metazoa > Chordata > Amphibia > Caudata > Salamandridae > Triturus > Triturus cristatus. Next base: position 69,477,707 of record NC_140579.1, on the reverse strand, counting down.
TTCCTCCTAAAAGAGCGTTATTTCCAAACCCAGGCCAGCTGCTCCATAATCTCCCCATTTTTAATATTCCAACTGGTAATAGGTTCAGCCCCCTTGAGGGAGTGGACTGACTGAAGGGACCCAATACAACTAATAATGAGGGAATAGCCTCAATAACACTAGACCTAGAGAGTCAGGGTAGCCCTATAGGGCTCAATCTTGATTTTGAGGACGGATTGGCTAGAGGGAGCATGAGCGACTCCCGAAATCCAAACCGCCCTCTCTCTGGGTTTAACCATTCCGAAAACTCTAAACAAATATTGGATCTAGAGCCAAAGCCCCCCGATGCTACTGGATTAATAAATGTCTCCCCAAATCAGCCAATATTGGTGCCCCCAAATAAGAACTTTTTGAATACCCAGGCAATAAGGGTTTTGTCTTGGAATGTCGCAGGTTTAAACAGTAAACTAGATGACCCCGAATGGGGAACTTTTATTGATTATTTTGAAATCTGCATGTTCCAAGAAACCTGGGCAAGAAGAGAGGTTTCCAAATTAGGCTATGCTAGTTTTAACATTCCGGCAACCTCGGGGGGAAAAGGGAGACCATCCGGGGGCCTTACAACCTGGGTGGGATCTCATCTGGGGTGTACAGCGGTTCAAATTGACACAGGGTCAAGTGATATTTTAAGCGTCTTGTTACGATTTCCTTTAAAGCCCCCTGTTGTCTTAATACATGTATATTCACAACCCACTCCTAATGGCAATGAATCCAATACAGTGGAAGAGTTAACTACTTTCCTAGGATCTATTGACACTAATCAGATGATTATAGTAGGTGGGGACTTCAATTGTCAGTTTGAGCCGTTAGAGGGGTTACCTCCTGATAGCTTATTTGATGAGGACCACTTTTTGAAAATCACAGAGTCCGGATGTCCAAAAGTCAAAAAATGGTCCCCACTAGTGATTCAGATGAGTTGTCTCACTTTGAGACACTCCCTCCGAGCTTGCAATGGGAGATCCCTATCCAAATCATCGAATGGTTATACGTTCCATAGCAAAAATCGTGGATCTATATTAGACTATATTTTTATTAACTCACATTTCTGGGATAGGATGATGGATTTTAAGATAATACCACGTCTAGATAGCGACCATTCTGCACTAGTTGTGGAACTTAAAGCATTGAATATGGGCAGTCTGTCAGTTACAGATAACCCTTTTGATTCTAGGGTGGTGGTTTCGAATTGCAGGAATAGAGTGAAATGGTCAAATATTAGCCAATCCGAAGATAGATTGGCCAGCTTATACGATGCCTTGTTACCGGTTTTTACAGATGCGTCCAATTTATGTAGCCTGAGTAAGGAGGGTATAGATTTACAGCAGGCCCAATTGAATCATGTCAAGTTAGGAAAAGTCACTTTTGAATTTTTTTACCCAAATAAAATCTTGAAACAGGATAAATTGCCCCCACACCCTTGGTACAATACTTCTTGCCGTCAGGCTAAAAAGGCACTAGTAATATCTATTAAAGCCAAAGATCGCCTCTCAATACAGTCGGCAAGAGCAAATTATAAAGCAGTTACACAAGAAGCTAAGCAAAGGTGGGAAGAAGAAAATTGGGCCACAATGAAAACTGCCTTAGGGGACAGAGACATGAGGATATTTTGGGGAATTGCTAATTTTGGTACAACCCCCCCCCCCCCCTCCCCCCCCCCTCGAAGTGCGGTTGCGCCAAACCTAGACGAACAGGTTTGGCGGGAGAACTCCGAAACCTTGTATGCTAAGGAGCCCGGTGATGATTCTGTTTATGGCTGTGACCCATCAGTTGTTTGTCCTGCAGTTAATTGGGATTTAATGCCCTTGACTGATGGAGATGTGGGCCTGAGCATAACTATAAAAGAAATAAAGGCCGCATTAGCAAGAATAGCTCCGGGCAAAGCTCCAGGTTTGGACAAGATACCTGGAGACCTCTTTAAGAGTGAACCTGCTATTTGGGCTCCATATCTTTGGATGCTTTTTAATTCAATTATGCAAGGTATGAAGATTCCCCCAAGCTGGCTTGGTGCGGAAATAATTCCGATTTTTAAAAAGGGCTCCCCACTCCTCCCAACTAACTATAGCCCTATAAGTTTATTCTCAGAAAGTTTTTGCGCGAGTCTTACTCCTTAGATTGCAGTCGTGGATGGAAGAGAGGAAGGTCCTGTCCGCCCTCCAGGCCGGGTTCAGGGAAAAGCTGTCGACCCTGGACCAAGTACTAAGACTACAATTGTTGTACTGGAAGACTGTAAGTGTGCAGGGGGGTAGTCTCTCCTTAATTTTTGTAGATTTGAGATCTGCATTTGATTTAGTACCTATGGAGAAATTATGGTTAGTTTTGGGTGAGATGGGAGTCCCCATATATTTAATTCGACTTTTTAAACGTTTACATGAATGCAATTATGCGCAAATTAGGTATGGTAAGGACGGTAATCTTACAGCCCCTATACCCCTTAACCGTGGCGTACGCCAGGGGTGCGTGCTTGCGCCAACCTTATTTAGCCTCTACATTAATGGCCTGATTGATGTCTTGCTTGCAGAAAAAGACCTTGATGCTCCCAAGTTAGCCTCCCGTAGAATCTCGTCAATGATGTTTGCCGACTACACCCTACAGGTAGCTAAATCGCCTATGGGGATTCAAAGGGTTTTGGATAAATTTGAGATGTTCTGTAGAGATAGAGGCCTAGAAATAAACCTACAGAAAACCAAATTTATGGCATTTAATTGCTCAAAAAGTACACGCCCTAACCCGTCTTTAAATTGTAAACCCCTTGAGAGAGTGTCATCCTTGGTGTATTTAGGCATTACAATCTCCGAGTCTATGGAATGGGGGGCGCACATTACAAAATCCACGCTAAAACTAGCACAATCTTCAGGTGGCATCATGAAGGTCTTTAATAAGTCCAGCAAAAGAATTGTTAGTCCAGCAATAGAAATCTATAGGGCTCAGGCGAGAGGCGGGGCTCTATATGGCGCAGAGCTATGGGGCCATCTAAATTTGAAGAAACTAACACAGGTGGAGAACCAATACTTAAGACAGTTATTTAGACTACCACGTAGTACCCCGTTGGTCCCGCTACGTCTTGATATGGGTATAATTCCAATAGCTGAAGTAGCGAGTCTTAAGCCTATAATGTGTTGCCGTCACCTGTGGACTTCCCCCGAACTCATATCCTACAGGGAGGAATTACTAGAGGTATTGAGGGTACGGGGTGCTGTCCACATAAAATCTCTGCTAACTAGCATGGGTTTAGGGGATTGTTGGTCTAAGCCTGTCTGCTATCATCTAAGGATTACATGAAGGCATGTTATAAAGAGTACAGACTGACTCAACTTCATACCCTTTCCGGTACTGGTAAACTCACTAGTGGTTTTTTAGAAATAAAAGATTTTCCTTGCTTTGAGCTGGCAATAAATCTCATAACTCCACCAGCAGCTAGGAAGCTCTATTTACAATACAGATATGGGATACTTCCACTTCGCTGCTTTACATCTAAATGGCGAGACCAACAAATGATTCAGTGCCCGGCATGTGACTATCCTGAGGAAACTGAGCTTCATGTTTTTTTTAGCTGTTTAGGCTATCAGAAGGCAAGGAGGCGTTGGTTGGTCCAGATTTGTAGGAGTCTTGGCAATAGGCGCTGTCTCGAAGTATTCAGGATATTGAAATCTGATTCTAGCATCCCAATAGTTTATTCGGTTGCAGGTTTCTTGTTTTCAATGTGGTGCACTAGAAGGGTTTACCTGAGATCTCGAAATGATGCAATGATTGCTTTGTAGCAATTGTGATAGTACAGTAAACTCCCTAATTATTTTTGTATTTCACGTATAGTTTTAAATTCAAGAGTTTTTGCTTTTTTTTATATACATGTTTTTTTTAGCTAATTTATGTATTTATTGCACTACGCACTTTTCGAAATTAATTGTGTAAGCCGTGCCCAATCTTATATCCTAAAATCCAATGTATTCTAAATATGAAAATGTGTGTACAATTACCAATGTTTTTACTTTTTCTTTTAATCATGACTGACAGCATGATGCAATTTTAGATGTAAAATGTTTGCTGTGTGTTGTACTTTTTACGTCATTTTGACCGAAATAAAGTCTTTTTGATTGATTGGTACCAGAATCTGGTTAATGTTATAAGCCGACATGGGCAGACTTAGGATCGCAACTATCAACATCTGTGGTCTCAATGAAACCAAGAAAAGGCAAGGCATAAGTTGGGTTACAAGCGTTTGTGGCAAATATTATTTGCCTCCAAGAACACATATCGAAGGATCACAATTGCATGTATTAAAAACACTGGGGTATAGGGTGATTAGTGCAACAACGCAGGGGGCCAGGGTTTGAGGCGTTGCTATACTGGCTCAAGGAGGCGGGATCCAATGCACACGGTCATGCTCTGATAAGTTTGGCCGGGGGGCGATTACTGAATGTCAATATAGTGTGGGTAAGAAACTGACACTATGTACAGTATTTGGATGTAATAGCGACGATCCTGGTGTACTAGATACTATCTCCAGTGAACTCGCCCATTTGTCTCTTCCACTTATTCTGTGCGAGGACTATAATATTAACTTACCCAGTGATTGGTCTCTAGAGGCCGGATTGAGATATGTGTGTAGGAAACCAAAAGCGTTTCAGGCATTAAGGAATCTATGCCAGACCCCTGGTCTGATTGATTGCTGGCACCTGATAACACCAAACGACCCAGTGTACACTTATTTTTCTGACCCGCATACGACTCATGCTAGACTGGACTACATGTTTCTTTCGAATACGCTGAGCTCGAAATATCATATAAAAAAGCTACCGCGGGTACTATCAGACCATAACCCGTTGGTCCTCGATTTAGAATTGGAATTATCCAGGCCAAAGTTAAGATCATGGACATTTGAGAGATCAATGCTGGTAAATGAGGAATATTGTATACAAATGAGACAATGGATCCCAATGTTCGTGGAGGATAATATGGAGAGTACATCAATTGAGGTGGCTTGGGATGCTTTGAAAGCAGGTATTAGGGGAGAAACATTGAGGTATTCCTTAAATCCTAACAAACGTGCCAAGCAAACAATGAAGGCTCTTCAGGATAATTGAGGGGTGGCAGAGGAGGGTTTGGTAAGGGCTGTACCTGAGGGACGGGATCTGGAGGTAGAACGATGACGGGTGGCGATCGCTAAAGCCGCCATCACTGATATTCTGGCGGATAAAGCAATGAGTGAAGCAACAACCCAAAAAGAAACAGTTTATGAGTTTAGCAAGCAGATTGGTCACCATATGGCAGTTCGTACCAGGCAGTAAATAACATCTAACAGAATCCGAGCAATTAAGTACCCTGTGCTAGGGCGGATTACCAACCCAGATTTAATTCTATACTACTTCCCGTCACCTAAAAGGAATTATAAATAAATTATTTGTACATATTTTCAATGGTTGACGGCCTCCGGGATCATGGTATTTGGCTAAAATGGTGGTTTTCTGAAAAAAGAATAAATCTCCCTTACAATTGGACTCCTACCATCCTATTACCTTGATTAACGACGACTCTAAAATCTATTCAAAGTTATTGGCCATCCGACTTGCGCCAATAATTCATAAGGTTATCTCGGGGCGCCAATATGGGTTTGTTCCCGGGAGATCTACAATTGACCATGTCCAGAGAGTTATCGCATTATTTGATATCACCAATGTAGCAGGAGACCCTATGGCTCTTATCCAATTGGATGCAGAAAAAGCTTTTGATAGGGTCTCTTCCCAATGTCTATGGACGCCATGTCTAGAATTGGTATTAGGGATAGTTTTATTCAAGCAGTCAAAACATTATACGTCGAACCATCAGGGGTAGAAATAGTGAACGGTACACTCTCTGAAAATGTTTTAATTTCCCTTGGGACCAGGTAGGGTTGCCCGTGCTCCCCTCTTTTCTTTGCAATGTGTATTTCACCTTTTATCCGCAGGTTAGAAAATAATGTGCTAATACCGGCAATATGGTCAGAGAACTGGGCAACTAAGACCTTGGCCTATGCAGACGATATTGTCCTTGTTACATCAGATCCATAATTCTGCCATAAAGGTAATCGAAGATGCGGCTGAGCGCTTCGGGCATATCTCTGGATATGCTCTGAATCAAGATAAGACGTAGCTGGTGCTTAATGATAAAGTCAAGATGATAGACAACCGGGTAGTCGAAAAGGCAACGTATTAGTATAACCTCCAGGTTGGATAATGTGGTCAAGGACAATATGGAGCCTCTAACGGAGAATATTAAAAAAGACACACAAGGTTAAATAACCTACATTTATCCGTAGGGGGTAGGTGTAATGTGATAAAAATGCTCTTTTCCCCGAAATGTTTATATCTTTTTAGGGCCATCTGTTTAGAATTCACTCCTCAATGGTTTAAAGCAATAGAAAATATATTCTCCCAGTTTATATGGGAATATTCGCGACCTCGCCGAGCCCTTAGGTTTCTCATCCTACAGAGGGACAGGGGGGGTTTGGCTCCCCCGAACCTGAAACTACACTATTGGGCCTCCACAATGATATATAGTCGTGAGCTGCTCAGGACGAATGCAGGTTTCTTCTCCGTTTGAACTTATTTTGGGGGGAGAGACGGGAGGCTGTTTTTGGCGACAACAATACAACAGTTATTACAAAAAGTTTGCTTTAAAACTCTTTTTAGTGCCTTTAAAGTATGGAGTGCTATACGTAGAACCCTGGGAATTGGTAGATTATCTTTTTATACACCTATATCTAATAATTACAATCTTCCCGAGCTCTTTGGAGATTTGTTTATGGATAAATGGATTAGGGCTGGAATAGATCAGTTTGGCTGTTTTTACTCCCCCTCAGGGCTCCGGTCCTTTGATGAGATGAAAGAAGAAAATACTCTTTATTGGTGGGATTTTAGTTTATCCAGATTTGGGATTTTCTTTTACGAAAAGGAAGTGGATGGGCCAAGTTTGAGAGAGTGGAAACAATTAAAAGTATAGTTAAAGATAAAGTAAATTCTATCAGGGAGATCTATGGCCTTATAAATGCTGTTATGCCCGATGATTTGGACAAGTGTTCTCAAAGATGGCAGCTGAAATTGGGGGTTTCAGCTGCGACTTTTCTGTATGCGTATGAGATGTCACAATATATTTTAATGTCCACTAGGCTCTCAGCACAATTTTATTAGACCCGTTTTTCTTTATACTATGCGCCCGACAAGATAGCAAAATGGGGGGCTGGAAAGGAAACATTCTGTCAACGTTGTGCACTTTATAATGCTGATATCATTCACATCTTTGCGTCTTGTAACGTAACGCAAGAATGGATCAAGGATATATAAGATTTTTATCGGAGGTGTTAAAAACTGAAATAATATTGTCAAAGGATGTAATATTGTTAGGGATTTCTGAAGCAAATCGAATGGGGAAAGGTCATGAATTCATTTTTATATCTATGGCGGTCTTAAGGATGTGTATTGCTTCCGCCTGGCTGGACTCTAGGTCACCTGCTTTTCAACAATGGCTCGCCACATTATTAGCAACGTATAGTTTGGAAATAGCTATATACAGACGGAAAGGGAGCCGCTTACACTGAAAAGGCATGAAAATCTGGGACCCCCTTATTACTTGGATTCATGGTCGAAGCGGGACATGATAGAGTATTGAATATGCTACTTACCAGTATGCATCTGTTCTTGGCATGTAGGGCTACTGACATTCATATCTGTGCATAGATCGCCGCCTAGTGTTGGGTCCGGATGTTTGCACGTTGTTGTCCTGGAAGAGTCTTCGAAGTATCCTGGGATAGGTGACTCCTCCCCTGGACTACAGTGCGCATGGGTATCCTCTCCATCCTCAGATTGTTTTTCGCCATTGTGGCAGTGATGGAGTAGATACAGAAAGTGATGACCATGCTTACAGTAATTCTGAGAGCTGCAGCTGCTACAGGCGCCGGGGAGGAGGGAGGGCGATATGAATGTCAGCAGCCCTACATGCCAAGAACAGATGCATACTGGTAAGTAGCATATTCAGTTCGAGGCATGTGGGCTGCTGAATTCATATCTGTGCATAGAATATATAGCAGTGCCCTCTATTAGCGGCGGCTACCAGTGCCAGCTGCAGCGGTCTGAAAAAGAGTTTTGAGAACAGCCTGTCCTACAGCTGCCTGCTGTTTTGATTGCACATCTACACAATAGTGTTTGGTAAATGTGTGTGTAGTGGACCAGGTGGCTGCTCTACATATATCATGCAGGGGAATGTTTCCAAGAAAAGCCATGGAGGCCCCTAACTTACGTGTTGAGTGGGCTCGTGGGGGAATCGTTAATGTGCGTTTAGCCTTTTGATAGCAAATTTGAATACATTTAACGATCCATCTGGCTATACCTGCTTTGGAGATAGCGTTACCTTTGTGGTGTGGGGCAAAGGCAGCGAAAAGTTGTTTTGTCTTCCTAAAGACTTTAGTCCTGTCGATATAGTACATGAGGGCCCTCTTTACATCTAGTGTATGGAGTGCTCTTTCTGCGACAGTTTGTGGGTTTTGGAAGAAAACGGGCAGTTCAATAGTTTGATTCATGTGGAACTGCGATATTACCTTGGGCATGAATTTCGGGTTGGTACGTAGTACGACCCTGTTGGCGTGAACCTGTATAAATGGCTCTTGAACGGTTAGTGCCTGGAGTTCACTAACTCTTCTTAAAGAAGTGATGGCTACTAGGAAAGCTACTTTCCAGGTAAGGAATTGAAGCTCGCATGAGTGTAGAGGTTCAAAGGGTGGACCCATCAGGCGTGTGAGGACCAAGTTGAGGTTCCACATTGGAGCCGGTGGGTGGCTTGGAGGAATGACGCGTTTGAGTCCTTCCAAGTATGCTTCGATGGCAGGCACTCTGAATAGAGAGAGGTGCTGCCTGGTCTGCAGATAGGCTGATATGGCGGTCAAATGGACACGTATAGAGGTGTACGCCAGATTGCATCGGTATAGGTGTAAGAGGTAAAAAATTATGTTTTGTATGGATGCGTTTAGCGGGTTAATGTTATTATTATTGCAATAAATGACGAACCTCTTCCATTTGGCTGCATAGCAAGCTCTGGTAGTGGGTCTTCTGGCCTCCTTAATGATGTCCATACAGTCAGGTGGCAGGTTTAGGTAGCCAAACTCTAGGACTTCAGGAGCCAGATTGCCAGGTTCAGCTGTTGCGGATCTGGGTGCTGAATCTCTCCATGGTTCTGCGTCAAATGCGCGGGTTTGATCCGCAGCCTTTGATGCGGCACCACGGAAAGTTCGAGAAAGGTGGTGTACCACGGCTGTCGTGCCCACGTTGGAGCAACCAGGACGAGTGTCAGTGAGTGTTTGAGTTTGCGTGCCACCAGCGGTATCAGTGGTGCTGGGGGAAAAGCGTACGCAAATATGCCTGACCAGTTCATCCATATCGCATTGCCCTGCGACTGCGGATGTGGGAACCTGGCGGCAAAGCTTCGGCATTTTGCGTTTTCGCTTGTGGCGAATAGGTCTATGTCTGGGTGACCCCACTGCTGGAAGTACGGCTGGAGTACTGATGGGTGTAACTCCCACTCGTGCATCTGGTGGCTGTGTCTGCTGAGCAGATCCGCCATCTGGTTGTCCTTGCCGGGGAGGTGTTCTGCCATGAGGAACATGTTCCTCTGAATGGCCCACTTCCACATGCTCTGAGCCAGATGAGACAACTGTGGAGAGTGTGTTCCTCCCTGCTTCTGTATGTAGTACATTGCGGTCATGTTGTCCGTCCGGATCAACACGACCTTGTTGCACAGATGTACTTTGAATGCTTTCATAGCTAGGAAGATTGCCATCAGTTCCAGAAGGTTGATGTGCATCTTCTTCTGTTGTGTTGTCCATAGTCCCTGCACTGTGTAGTGGAGTACATGAGCTCCCCATCCCTGGAGAGACGCGTCCGCTGTCAGTACTATTTGTGGAACAGGCTCTTGGAACGGTCGGCCCTTGCAAAGGTTTTGTGGATTCCACCAATGCAGAGAGTTGTATGCCCGACCGCTCACCAACACTAGGGGCCCGATTCACAGAACAAACTTAAGACAAAATCCTAAACTTACTACTTTTGGTATTCACAGAAGTTAGGATTTTGTCTTAAGTTTGTCTTAAGACAAACTTAAGACAGACTTAAGACAGACTTAAGACAAACTTAAGACAAACTTAAGACATACTTAAGACTGACTTAAGACAAACTTAAGACAGACTTAAGACAGACTTAAGTTAGGATTTTGTCTTAAGGTTGTCTTAAGTCTGTCTTAAGTTTGTCTTAAGTTTGTCTTAAGTCTGTCTTAAGTCTGTCTTAAGTCTGTCTTAAGTTTGTCTTATGTCTGTCTTAAGTCTGTCTTAAGTTTGTCTTAAGACAAACTTAAGACAAAATCCTAACTTCTGTGAATACCAAAAGTAGTAAGTTTAGGATTTTGTCTTAAGTTAGTTCTGTGAATCGGCCCCTAGGTCTTTCAGCTGTCCGTGAGCCTGATTCCACTGACGTGCTAAGCACTCCTGAAGCGGGCGCATATGTAATCTCGCGTGCGGGACTATGAAAATGCAGGAGGCCATCATGCCTATCAACTGCATGAACACTCGCGCAGGAAGGGAGTGTTGGGGTTTGAACTTGGAAATCAGCATTTGCATGCTGTTGATCCTCACTAAATTTGGCTGAGCTGTGGCCGCCAGAGTGTCTATAGTCGCACCTAGGTACTGTTGTACGTGTGCGGGCTGGAGATGGGATTTTGGGTAATTTAGTGAGAATCCCAGACTGTGAAGGAGGTGAATGGTGCGGGACATGTGGCTGGCACATTGCTGGGCTGACTTTGCTTGAACGAGCCAGTCGTCCAGGTAGGGGTAGACGTGTATGTGCTGCCTCCGTAGATGTGCCGCCACAGTAGCTAGGCACTTTGTGAAAACCCTGGGTGCTGTTGTCACGCCGAAGGGAAGGACTTTGAATTGGTAGTGCTGTCCCTGAACAGTGAACCTGAGGATTTTTTTGTGTGAGGGGTGAATGGGTATGTGGAAATACGCATCTTTGAGGTCCAGTGTGGCCAGGAAGTCTCCCTGCTTGAGAAGCGGGAGGACTTGCTGTAAAGTGAGCATGTGAAAATGCTCGGAAAGAATGTACCGGTTCAGGGGTCTCAGGTCTAATATAGGTCTGAACGACCCGTCCTTTTTTGGTATTAAAAAGTACAGGGAGTACACCCCCGTACCTTGCTCGTGGACGGGTACGACCTCTATTGCGCCTTTTAGAAGCATACTTTGCACCTCCTGCTGTAAGAGCGTTAAGTGCTCTGAGGACATAGGACGGTTTTTTGGAGGTATTGTGGGTGGGGTTGAGGTTAATTCTAGGCAGTAACCGTGTTTGACAATATCTTTGACCCACCTGTCCGTGGTGATGGAGTTCCACGTGGACAGGAACCTTTGTAGCCTTCCCCCGACAGGTGTTATGTGGTCGGGAGGAAGGGAGAGGGCGTCACTGCTTGTTCTTGGGGGAGGACCTGGTGTTGCCGTAGCCGCGTCCTCTGCCCTTTGTGCTGGAGCCACGATATCCACCCCGGGTGTTTTTATCGTAGGTGGTTTGTGTGTTGCCCTTGTTGTATGTTTGCTGTGACCCCTGTCCTCTACCTGCTCCTCTATTTCCGGGGCGACGAAAGGAGCCGCTCCGAAAGGACTGAGTTTGGAGAGCCCCCATGGACTTTGCAGTGTCCGTGTCCTTTTTTTATTTTCTCTAGGGTGGTGTCAACCTCCGGCCCGAATAAATAGTCGGGGTTGACAGGCTGGTTGAGTATGTTATTTTGCACCTCAGGTTTGAATCCGGAGATTCGCAACCAGGCATGTCGTCGCAACATGACGCTAGTGTTTATGACCCTGGCAGCTGTGTCTGCGGCATCCAGCGCACACTTGATGGATGCGTTTGTGAGGAGCTGTCCCTCCCTGATGAGGATCTCTGCACCTTCTTTGAATTGGTCAGGGAGATGTTGGAGTAGTTGTTCTAGTGTATCGTAGTGTGCTCGATCGTAGCGAGCGAGGAGCGCCTGAGTATTGGCAATGCGCCATATGTTAGCTGCCTGTGCGGCAACCCGTTTGCCGGAGGTCTCTAGCACCTTGGACTCTTTGTCCGGGGGAAGAGCATCACCTGTTGTTTGCGAGTGTGCCCTCTTGCGAGCATTCGCAACTACAATGGAATCCAGAGGTAACTGGCCTCTAATGTAGGTAGGGTCCCCAGGCGCCGATCTGTATTTTTTGTCGATCCTGGGGTTTATCACTCTTGCCCTGGTGGGCTCTTTGAAGATGTCCTTTGCTGGTTTGAGGACACCCTTCAACATGGGTAGAGTTTTTATGTTCCTTTCTGAGGATGCGAAAGTATCCATGAGAAAGTCGTCCTCCACGGTGTCAGAGTGAAGTTGCACCCCATGATTGGCCGCAGCACGTTCAATTAGGGCATTGAACGCGGCAGTGTCCTCTGTGGGAGATGTTTTTGTTCCATAGAGTTGCGGGTCCTGTGCATCCATAGGTGCGCCTGAGTCTACAGGGTCATCCCAAGCTTGATCAGGGTCCTGTTGTCCTTCAGGGTCCATCTCTCCGGGGTAGGGGACGTGGTCACCCATGTAGTCCTCCAAGACATCTGTGTCGGAGTGTGTTGGAGAGAAGGACTGTGGATCCTGGTAGGGGGAATGGAGAGGTTCGTAAAGAACTGGTTCCAAAGCCACTGGCAGCTTTCTTTTAAGTGGGATCCGGAAGGAGTCCAAAGCTGGCTCAGAAGTTATTTTCCTCTTGTGGAGCATCATCTTGCCGGTGTCGGCGTCGATGAGATGTGATGGAGACGTCTCCGCAGGAGAGCGCTCAGCAGGCGTGATCGTGGTGTGTGTGACCCGTGTCCTGATCTGGAACAGTTTCGGGGCCGTGGACGGCGGCAGGCCAAAAGTAATGTTGGCCGGTGCCGAAGAGGCTGTCTGTGCTTTTATGGGCTGCTCGGAGCCCGACGTGTCCTGGAGGCCTGTTTTGTGTTTGGTGCGTTGCACAGCAACGGGCCGCACCTGGAGCGCCATCGAGTCCTTGGCGCCGACCGGTTCCGTAGAGGCGGGCGTGGACTTCTTCGGCGCCGATGAGGCATCGAGTCGAGGGGCGGTAATGGCCGTCGACGTCTTCGATGAGTGTGCCTTTGGTTGTGCTGTCGAAGCGGTGAGAGACGCAGCAGGCAGTTTGACCTTTGGGGTCGGAGCCGATGGCGTCGGTGCCGGAAGCCGAGTAGGTTTGTTGGCACCGAAGGTCTTTTTCCTTATATCGACGCCGACGTCGGCTGCTGCAAGCTCGGCACCGAAGTCTCTTTTGGTGCGCTCGGTGCTGACGGCTTTTGCTGGCGTCGAAGGTGTGGTGGGCCTCGATCCGACCAGCGTCACTTTCGGTTTCGGTTTCAGTTGAACCAATACAGCTTTCGGTTTCGGTTTCGAAGAAGGGAAACCAGCCGTTTTGGGCATTAATGGCTGCCGCTGAATGTCCGAGGCCGGGCCAGAGGGCGGGGCCTAAGAACTGTGGGATAGGTCTTGGGTAAGGCCCGAAGGCGATCCCTCGACCGGAGCCATAGATTGGCGTACTGGGATATCCTCAGTTACGGGTAGGCCTTGCTCGTCACCGGAGCTACTCTCTTCGGCCCCTAAGGCCTCATTGTAGTCTCCTACCTCGGTGTCGTCTTCATCTCTGCGAAAGAGTGTTTCGTCGACGTCTTCCGATCCGGAGTCGTGTTCGGAAGCGGGGCTGGAGGGTAGGTTCTCCACGTCTTCGATATTTTCGTTTTCGGCGCTGAAGATGTCGGCCGGGGCCGGTGCCGCTTGCTGCGCCTCGAGCCTCGCCGCTCGTCGATTCCGGAGAGTCTTCTTGGATCGGAATCGGGCACAGGCCATACATGTAGATTCGTCGTGATCCGGTGAAAGGCATTTGTTGCACACCGGATGGACGTCGATGTGGGGATATTTCGCATTACATACAGGACACCGCTTGAATGGTGTCCTCGACTCCATCGTCGATGCAACGGGTCGATGGTCGTGTAAGAGGCGAAAAAGTTGGTTCTGGAAGTTAGTAAACTAACAAGATACTATCGATACCGATCGGGAACAGTACCGACGTGAACTAAAGGCCTTTTGGCCTAGAAAAAGTTTTTCCTAACTTGAGTCAAGATAAGCACATCCGAACCCAATGGCGGAAAAAAACAATCTGAGGATGGAGAGGATGCCCATGCGCACTGTAGTCCAGGGGAGGAGTCACCTATCCCAGGATACTTCGAAGACTCTTCCAGGACAACAACGTGCAAACATCCGGACCCAACACTAGGCGGCGATCTATGCACAGATATGAATTCAGCAGCCCACATGCCTCGAACATGTATTTATTTTCCCCTGTGGTTTTTTCTGGCTGAATAATGGCGTTTATATTGAAAGAGGAAATCTGCACACGTCACTTTAGGAATTTTTTATGGGCGTCACACAAATTGCTCTTTAACAGGATTGTATTGGATTGACAGATCCTTGGGAGTTTATATGTATTTTAAATATGAAATGATGTCATGTATTGCACTACACTTGATTAATTATGTTTGATGCAATGATGTTTTACCTGTCTGAGGTGGGGGTTGAGGGTCACGAGAGGGGTGGATCGACAGGTATTTAAAATAAAATGAATAAAGATTTTTTTTTCTAAAAGAAGGTATAAAGTAAGAGTCAGTACACTGCATTAGATGATACAGAGTGACAGAGCTATTCCAAGGTATACAGTGCTACTCAGTACATTGTATTAGATGGTACAGACTGACAGACCTACCCAAAGGTGTAATGTATTAGTCAGTACACTGCATTAGATGGCACAGAGTGACAGAGCTATTAGAAGGTATACAGTACTAGTCAGTACACTGCATTAGATGGCACAGAGTGGGAGGGCTACCAGAAGGGATAAAGGACTAGTCAGTACACTGCATTCGATGGCACAGAGTGACAGAGCTACACCAAGGTATACTGTACTAGTCAGTACACTGTATTAGATAGAACAGAGTACCACAGCTACTAGAAGGAATACTGTACTACTCAATGGACTGCATTCAATGGTACATAGTAAGATGGCTACCGCAAGGTATTCTGTACTAGTCAGTACTCTAAATTAGATAGTACAGAGTAGGAGAGCTACTAGAAGGTATAGTCAGTACACTGCATTAGATGGCACAGAGTAACAGAGCTACTCCAAGGTATACAGTAGTAGTCAGTACACTGTATTAGATTGAACAGAGCAATCGGGCTACTAGAAAGCATACTGTGCTAGCCGGTACACTGCATTAGATGGTACAGAGTGACAAAGGTACTCGAAGGTGCACTGTACCAGTTAGCACACTGTATTGGATGTTGCAGTGTGACAGAGCCACTCCATGGCATACTGTACTTGTCAGTTCTCTATATCAGATGGCACAGAGTAACAGAGCTACTAGAAGGTATACAGTACTACTCGGTACACTTCATTAGATGGTACAGAGTGACAGAGCTACTCCAAGGTATTCAGTACTACTCGGTTGAATTCATTAGATGGTACAGAGTGACAGAGCTACTTCAAGGTATACAGTACTAGTCAGTACACTGTATTAGATGGTACAGAGTGGCAGCACTACTAGTAGGTGTACTGAACTAGTTAGTACACTGCATTAGATGGTACAGAGTTACTTGAAAATATACTGTACGAGTCAGTACATTGTATTAGATGACACAGAGTGGCAGATCTACTCCAAGGTATACAGTACTAATCGGTACACCGCATTGGATGGTACAGTGTGACAGAGCTACGAGATGGTATACTGTATAAGTAAGTACACTGCATTAGATGGTACAGAGTGGCAGAGCTACTAGAAGTTATACTGTACTAGTCAGTACACTGTATTAGATGGTACAGAGTGACAGAACTACTGAAAGGCATACTGTAGTAGTCAGTAGACTGAATTAGATGGCACAGAATTACAGAGGTACTAGAAGGTATTCTGTACTTGTAAGTACACTGCATTAGATGGCACAGGGTAACAGACCTTCTAGAAGGTACACTGTACTAGTCAATACACTGTATTAGATGGTACGGAGTGGCAGAGCTAGTCCAAGGTATAATGTACAAGTCAGTACACTGCATTAGATGGAACAGAGTGACAGAGCTGCTTGGAGGTATACTGTCCTAATCAGTACACAGCATTAGATGGTATGGAGTGTCAGAGCTACTCAAAGTTCTACTGTACTAGTAAGTACACTATATTAGATGATACAGAGTGGTAGAGCTACCCCAAGGTATACTGTACTAGTCAGTACACTGTATTAGATGGTACAGAGTAAATTAGCTACTACAATGTATACTGTACTAGTGAGCACACAGTATCAGATGCTACTAGAAGGTATACTGTACTAGTTTAGTGACCCAGGTAGACACCACCCTTTAGGGATGCTTCGATTGGCTGGCATTAGTAGAATTAATGAGTGTAGATACAGATGATATTCCAGGTGTAAGGCCACAGCAGGTAAACTCATGCACAGATACCACTCTGCACATCTTGCTGGTGGTCCCCGTGTCTTTTAGAGTCCCACAGACTTTGCAGACACTGCCTTTGGCTTTAGCTGTCCACAGACGCCGCCTCCCTATTCCTACTAGACCTCAGCCAGGATTTGGGGGTCACAGTTAAGTTTCTGATGAGAAGTGCTGTGGACGAAAGACATTTGGTTGTGACGTAAAGGCCGGAAAGCCAAGGTCCATCTCTTGGGATGACCAATCTGAGGTCCATGTTCGCAAGGCCCCTGTCTAGCCTTAGGAATGTCTGAGAGGGAATAAACATTTCTACCTCAGGTCAGTGCAGCCGGAGAGAGGATCATTTTAATCTGATTAATTTCCAGCCGGGGACGGTCCCAGGCCTGAGCTAAGCTCTAGTGAAGTCAAGACTACACGGTTGTGTGGGAGGTTTTTCACATTTTCCCAATAAATTTATTTAAAACTCAAAGTATTTAGGGAAATAAACCACTGAACATCATTTGTGGGTTAGAAAGTTACAGTGGGAACGCAGCAAGATTACAATTTGTGTGTCTGATTATTTACAGACATATTTGAGACTAAGGTATCTTGTAGAAACACTACAGGGGCTGAGCCAAAATATTGTACTGACCTCCAACAGCCTGTCAGAAGCCACAGCCCAAAGATTCCTATTTCCAGCTTTGTGTCAACACTAATTTGACAAAAAAATGAAGAGTCTGCCCAACTGGTATTCCAGGTGACAGTATTACCACATGCACTATTAACACATGCAGTATAGCCATGTGCAGCATAACCACATGCAGTATTACCACATGCAGAATTACCACATCCAGTATACAAAAATTCAATAATGAGGGGGGGAATAGACCACTTGTCCTGTGTACCAGGGTCTCATTTAACGTGGATGGTTGTCGTTAAAAAACCCTCATATACGTACACAAGTCTCGGGCGGTATATGTTGGTTCTCCGCCTTCGTGTGTCGTAATAGCATTATCATTGGTTTTTTTTTGTCCAAATGCTTGCCTCCCCATGGAGGAAGACCAACTGGTTCTACAGTAGTGGTCAGAGAGATAAAAAGAGGGTGTGCTCGTGCTCAGTGAAAAAGTGATTCTGGTAATAAAAACCCCGTTGTCAAAACTCTTTTTCCTTTATTCTTGAGATATTTGACTTAGGAAATTAAAAACGTGAACGTGCATGTGGAGACCTAGTTATTGGTCTAATGCACTGGTTATAGTCTCTAGGAGGTCTGGTCTACATGTTTCAGCCTCGTGCAGAGTCTAGAGGCTTTCGTCAGGACCAAGGTAGATTAAGGGGAGCTATGCTGGGCTCACCTTGTGAATACTGGGGGCGGTTATAGTGTACTCACCACCCTTGATGTAAGGAGTCAGATCTCTTAGTATCTGTTCCTGTGAAAAAAGAAATAGTGTGTATTATCACATCCTAACAACACATTAATTGCTAGTGTTCTCTCTTTGGTAATGCTAAAACGGATATTCTTAACAAACAGTCTCAGTGTACTGTATTAATTGCGCTTCACTGGCGCTTTGCCATACACAGACTAGGTGAAAGAAAGAATTTACGGTCGAGTTAAAAACAGACGTTAAGTAAACATCACATCGCTTTTCCTTGATTGTTTTCGTTATATAGACTATTAACAGTATGTGTTTTCTCCGTTCATTACTAATCTAGAAATGGTAAAAAGGTAAAGAGATTGGCTATTGCTGTCTGAACAGACGCGAAGTCTCTATCTGGACTAATGGGAGTAGTTCTCGGTAAAAGGAGATTACCTTGTTTTAGATTTGGACATCTTTCTTCAGAATGTTAGTCAGGTGGTAGAAAACCTCTTGCTGTTGGAGAGGGGGAAAGAGTTAGTTTTCTTACTCACTGTTTGGCGCTATTTTTAGGAGACGGCTTCCGCGTCGCTTACCGGTTCCTCCGGCAGACCCACTTGTTCTGACTCTGACGTTATCCTGGGATAACGTGCATTCCGGTGGACTCGCGTTAAATAGGCCGTCGTTACGAAAATCAAAGAGGGACTTCTCGGTTTGGTTGGCATTAGGTTGTTTGAAACTGGTTGGCAATGTAGTATATGGTTGTCAACATAACACGCACAACGCTAGGAATGATTTTTAAAGAAAGGAGAAGTCAAATTTGGTTTCAAGTGTGTGGTATTGCATTGAAGGTACATGTGTTGGGCCGTTGTTGACATCAGGATTTTTATCGGGATGACAGGAGATTAAAGGATCATTTCGGTGGGTACTTCTGGTTGGCGATGTTACGTACAGCAAAACGGGGGGTGTGCCCATATTATGTTGATGATATTTATCACCTTTAGATTCATAATGATTGCAAGAAGGGCCTTCTTGATGTTACGTGTTTCCCTCTCATGAATCTTACGGGTCTTCATGTAATCAGAGGAGATAGTTGTCATCATTTACAGAGAGTGGACCAGGGTATGGAATCGTTCAGTCCCTCTTTATCTGTCTTCAGGCGATGGACCCAGCGTTGTTCCTTTTCGAAAAGTATTTGTTCAACATTGTGGTTTTTGAAAGCTAAGGTCTCCAAGATTACCCAATTCAAATCTTCAGGGGTGTGGTTAGTGTCAATAAAGTGCTTACTCATTTTTGTTGTTGCCCTTTTGCATGAGATGTTGCTGCGATGTTCAATGATCCGTTGTTTTGCTTTTCGGCAAGTCATTCCTATGTATCTCAGGTTACAAGGACAGACAATCATGTATACCACATGTGTGGTGTTGCAGTTTGTGTGATTACGTAATTCCCATTTGAGGTTGGGAAGAAGTTGCAGAGTTTTTGTCATTTTAGTTAACTTGCAGACTGAGCAGGAGCCACACGGGTAGTGACCTACTACCGGACTTAAGTTCCAAGCTGTTGCTAAAGTTACTCTTGTGGTCGTAGTCCTTGGTCTCGTGTGGACCAGAATGTCTTTAATGTTTTTGGTTCTCTTGTTGGCAAATCTTGGTTTTGGCCATTTCAGTGTGTTCGAGGTTAGAATTCTCCAGTTCTTATTAATGATTTTCTTGACTGTGTTAGATTCAGTGTTGTATGTTGTTACACATGTCATTAAATCTTCGGGTTCTTCTCGTTGTACAGTGGATAATAGATTCTCTCTGGGTTGATTGCGAGCTCTCTTTTGACATTTCCTTATCGTTTTGATGGGGTAATCTCTTTTGGTGAGTCGATGTTCTAAATCTCTTGCTTGCTGTCTATAATCCTCCAAATTACTGCAGTTTCGTTTCAAGCGGAGGAACTGACTGTAGGGGAGATTGTCTCTTAAAGGTCGAGGATGGAAACTCTTATAAGAGAGAATGCTGTTTCTGGCCGTTGGTTTATAGAAAGTCCTGGTGTGTAGTGACTCGTTCATGGAAAAGATAGTTACATCAAGGAAGTCCAGTTGATGTTTATCTGCTGTTAGTGTAAACTTGAGGCAGTCATCCCTCATATTGATCCAAGTCAGGAAGTTTTTTAAAGCTTCTTGGCTGTCTTCCCATATCATAAACACGTCGTCTATGTACCGTCGCCAAAACCTGATTTTTTCGTAGAAGGGGTTGTTGGGGGTTTGTACGTGTTCATGCTCAAAGTTGCTCACATACAGTCCTGCTACACTCGGAGCAAATGTACTGCCCATTGAAGTTCCGTGGCATTGTCCAAATAGGGTCCCTTCGAATTCAAAGTAATTCTCTGTGAGGGCTAATCTGCAGCATTCCAACACGAAATGTCTGGGTGTTCTATAGGTCCAATCACAAGAGAATAGGATGTTTTCTAGAGTATTAAGAGTCTTCTCTTGAGGTAAACTGGTGTAGAGACTCTCCACATCTAAACCTACTAGGAGCATGGTGTTTTCGTTGTAGGTCTGGCCTTCCAGTAGGTTCAGGAGATCACGGGTGTCCTTCAGATATGTCGGGGTCTTTTGTACCAGTGGTTTTAGGAATTGGTCAGCAAACTGGAAGAGTGGTTCTAATACTGACCCAATTCCCGACACTATTGGGCGTCCTGGTGGTGGAGTTTTGTTCTTATGAATCTTTGGTAAAGAGTAGAAATAAGGGACTCTCGGTGTTTTGGTTTTTAGAAAATCCGCCTCCAGTTTCGAAATCCATTGGTTGATTTCGGCTTCGTCAACCATCAGCTCGACGGTCCTTTGTAATCTTTTGGTAGGGTCAGTCGTCAGTTTGGTGTAAAATCTTCTGTCAGAAAGAAGGTCAGTGCATTGTTGGTTGTAGCCTTGGTTAGTTAGTAGGACAAATGGCTCCTCCTTTATCCGCTGGTTTTATAATCAAGTTGTCCTTTTTGCTTAATTCATCCAGCGCTCTTTGTTCCTTTCTTGATAGGTTCACGTATGGTTTTCTGCTGTTGGTACTTAGATTGTCTACTTCTTGCATGATCGCTTGTCCGAACGCTTGGATTTCAACTGGTACAAGATGTGCGGGTGGATTGAATGTAGATTTGGGCCTAAGATTTGTGTCGCTTTCTTTGGGTTGTGTTTCTTTGTCTTTAAAGAATGTCTTGAGTTTAATTTTCCTGCAGAATTCTGCTAGTTCACATTTCAACTTGAAGATGTCGAGCGGTGGAGTTGGGACGAAGCCCAAACCCTTGTTGAGGACAATTTCTTGGTCGTTGGTAAGTATGGTTTCCGTAAGATTGACTACCAGCGACTCGTCGAACTGGTTCCTGGTTGTTCCTTGGTCATGCTTCGGGTATGTATTTGTCCCTCTTGCTCGTTCCAAGTAACTCCTTTTCTTCTTGCCCTCTGGCGTCCCGGGCCCCTCCCTAAAAAAGGGGAGGGTGATGGTTGTGCATTCATCATTTGGCCCATTTGTGGAGGACCTTGGAAGTAAGGATTCATCCATCCTTGGTAGTTGGGCATATAGGGTTGAAAGAAAGGAGGTTGTTGCTCGTAGTATCTCGGCATCTGCCAGTTGTTCCCTCTTTGGCGTCGGTTTCTCCTATTTTGACCCCTGCCTCTTCTTGTAGTCGTGCCTTCATCACCACTCCAATCCGAGTTGTTGTTGGAACTCCCTGCTGAGGAATCGTCATCTTCTTTGTAGTCTGGAGTGACGTAATCTTCCCTTGAGTAGGGGTGCATCTTTTCCATTGAAAACCTTTTGAGGTCTTTGTTCAATTTCTGGATTTTGTTTTGAGTGATGTACTCCTTCGTCTCGTTCATTTCTTTATTTATCTCCTCGAGTTTTTTCTTAAAGACGGAGATCTGTACCATAGTTTTTAGTTTGGCTTCGCTGGTTTGTATGCTGATTGTTAATGTTTCAACCAAACGTGTTGCTGTTTTAATTATTAGGACTAAATAGTCTCGGGTACACTTCCATGAAATGGAAGACCAGTCTTTGCGGAAGAGTACATCCTTTAAAAAGATACGGGGGGCATTCTGTACCCATAGGCCTTTGGGTGCTGAGTTGGCGCGTAAATACTCCTTCATGATAATGCCATGAATTGCTGTTCTGACTAGTTCTTTCTTTGTCTCCGTGAGTTCATCCCACTCATTTGTTTGTGTTAATGTTTGTGCCAAATCTCTGTCTTGTAATAAAGAGGATTCTGACAATATGGCGTTTACTTCCTCCTCCGTATAGCTCAATCCTTGCATCTCAGCCATTTTTACTTCTGTGAGTGGATTTAATGCCCGTATTTCACCCACTTTTTTGGGTATGAGAGGGGCTTAAGGGAGACCGTTCTCCCTGAATTAGAATTGTATTTCCCACAGCTGTGCGCTGCTTATAACTACAGAACATCAATGGGGGGGAGGGAAAAGAAGCAGTGGTCTATTCAGCTTCCAATGGTTAGTACAAAAATCAATAATGAGGGGGGGAATAGACCACTTGTCCTGTGTACCAGGGTCTCATTTAACGTGGATGGTTGTCGTTAAAAAACCCTCATATACGTACACAAGTCTCGGGCGGTATATGTTGGTTCTCCGCCTTCGTGTGTCGTAATAGCATTATCATTGGTTTTTTTTTGTCCAAATGCTTGCCTCCCCATGGAGGAAGACCAACTGGTTCTACAGTAGTGGTCAGAGAGATAAAAAGAGGGTGTGCTCGTGCTCAGTGAAAAAGTGATTCTGGTAATAAAAACCCCGTTGTCAAAACTCTTTTTCCTTTATTCTTGAGATATTTGACTTGGGAAATTAAAAACGTGAACGTGCATGTGGAGACCTAGTTATTGGTCTAATGCACTGGTTATAGTCTCTAGGAGGTCTGGTCTACATGTTTCAGCCTCGTGCAGAGTCTAGAGGCTTTCGTCAGGACCAAGGTAGATTAAGGGGAGCTATGCTGGGCTCACCTTGTGAATACTGGGGGCGGTTATAGTGTACTCACCACCCTTGATGTAAGGAGTCAGATCTCTTAGTATCTGTTCCTGTGAAAAAAGAAATAGTGTGTATTATCACATCCTAACAACACATTAATTGCTAGTGTTCTCTCTTTGGTAATGCTAAAACGGATATTCTTAACAAACAGTCTCAGTGTACTGTATTAATTGCGCTTCACTGGCGCTTTGCCATACACAGACTAGGTGAAAGAAAGAATTTACGGTCGAGTTAAAAACAGAGGTTAAGTAAACATCACATCGCTTTTCCTTGATTGTTTTCGTTATATAGACTATTAACAGTATGTGTTTTCTCCGTTCATTACTAATCTAGAAATGGTAAAAAGGTAAAGAGATTGGCTATTGCTGTCTGAACAGACGCGAAGTCTCTATCTGGACTAATGGGAGTAGTTCTCGGTAAAAGGAGATTACTTTGTTTTAGATTTGGACATCTTTCTTCAGGATGTTAGTCAGGTGGTAGAAAACCTCTTGCTGTTGGAGAGGGGGAAAGAGTTAGTTTTCTTACTCACTGTTTGGCGCTATTTTTAGGAGACGGCTTCCGCGTCGCTTACCGGTTCCTCCGGCAGACCCACTTGTTCTGACTCTGACGTTATCCTGGGATAACGTGCATTCCGGTGGACTCGCGTTAAATAGGCCGTCGTTACGAAAATCAAAGAGGGACTTCTCGGTTTGGTTGGCATTAGGTTGTTTGAAACTGGTTGGCAATGTAGTATATGGTTGTCAACATAACACGCACAACGCTAGGAATGATTTTTAAAGAAAGGAGAAGTCAAATTTGGTTTCAAGTGTGTGGTATTGCATTGAAGGTACATGTGTTGGGCCGTTGTTGACATCAGGATTTTTATCGGGATGACAGGAGATTAAAGGATCATTTCGGTGGGTACTTCTGGTTGGCGATGTTACGTACAGCAAAACGGGGGGTGTGCCCATATTATGTTGATGATATTTATCACCTTTAGATTCATAATGATTGCAAGAAGGGCCTTCTTGATGTTACGTGTTTCCCTCTCATGAATCTTACGGGTCTTCATGTAATCAGAGGAGATAGTTGTCATCATTTACAGAGAGTGGACCAGGGTATGGAATCGTTCAGTCCCTCTTTATCTGTCTTCAGGCGATGGACCCAGCGTTGTTCCTTTTCGAAAAGTATTTGTTCAACATTGTGGTTTTTGAAAGCTAAGGTCTCCAAGATTACCCAATTCAAATCTTCAGGGGTGTGGTTAGTGTCAATAAAGTGCTTACTCATTTTTGTTGTTGCCCTTTTGCATGAGATGTTGCTGCGATGTTCAATGATCCGTTGTTTTGCTTTTCGGCAAGTCATTCCTATGTATCTCAGGTTACAAGGACAGACAATCATGTATACCACATGTGTGGTGTTGCAGTTTGTGTGATTACGTAATTCCCATTTGAGGTTGGGAAGAAGTTGCAGAGTTTTTGTCATTTTAGTTAACTTGCAGACTGAGCAGGAGCCACACGGGTAGTGACCTACTACCGGACTTAAGTTCCAAGCTGTTGCTAAAGTTACTCTTGTGGTCGTAGTCCTTGGTCTCGTGTGGACCAGAATGTCTTTAATGTTTTTGGTTCTCTTGTTGGCAAATCTTGGTTTTGGCCATTTCAGTGTGTTCGAGGTTAGAATTCTCCAGTTCTTATTAATGATTTTCTTGACTGTGTTAGATTCAGTGTTGTATGTTGTTACACATGTCATTAAATCTTCGGGTTCTTCTCGTTGTACAGTGGATAATAGATTCTCTCTGGGTTGATTGCGAGCTCTCTTTTGACATTTCCTTATCGTAACTATCTTTTCCATGAACGAGTCACTACACACCAGGACTTTCTATAAACCAACGGCCAGAAACAGTATTCTCTCTTATAAGAGTTTCCATCCTCGACCTTTAAGAGACAATCTCCCCTACAGTCAGTTCCTCCGCTTGAAACGAAACTGCAGTAATTTGGAGGATTATAGACAGCAAGCAAGAGATTTAGAACATCGACTCACCAAAAGAGATTACCCCATCAAAACGATAAGGAAATGTCAAAAGAGAGCTCGCAATCAACCCAGAGAGAATGGTGTGGTATGGTGTGGTGTGGTACCATACCATACCATACCACACCACACCATACCATACCACACCTAGCGCTGTGACACTCCCGGGTAGCCATGCGCTTTACAAATGCCCTTTCATTCATTCATTCATTCATTCATACCATAGCCCACCACACCATACCATAGCACACCATACCATAATACACAACACCATACCATACCACACCATACCATAGCACACCACACCATACCATAGCACACCACACCATACTGAATAGACCACTGCTTCTTTTCCCTCCCCCCCATTGATGTTCTGTAGTTATAAGCAGCGCACAGCTGTGGGAAATACAATTCTAATTCAGGGAGAACGGTCTCCCTTAAGCCCCTCTCATACCCAAAAAAGTGGGTGAAATACGGGCATTAAATCCACTCACAGAAGTGAAAATGGCTGAGATGCAAGGATTGAGCTATACGGAGGAGGAAGTAAACGCCATATTGTCAGAATCCTCTTTATTACAAGACAGAGATTTGGCACAAACATTAACACAAACAAATGAGTGGGATGAACTCACGGAGACAAAGAAAGAACTAGTCAGAACAGCAATTCATGGCATTATCATGAAGGAGAATTTACGCGCCAACTCAGCACCCAAAGGCCTATGGGTACAGAATGCCCCCCGTATCTTTTTAAAGGATGTACTCTTCCGCAAAGACTGGTCTTCCATTTCATGGAAGTGTACACGAGACTATTTAGTCCTAATAATTAAAACAGCAACACGTTTGGTTGAAACATTAACAATAAGCATACAAACCAGCGAAGCCAAACTAAAAACTATGGTACAGATCTCCGTCTTTAAGAAAAAACTCGAGGAGATAAATAAAGAAATGAACGAGACGAAGGAGTACATCACTCAAAACAAAATCCAGAAATTGAACAAAGACCTCAAAAGGTTTTCAATGGAAAAGATGCACCCCTACTCAAGGGAAGATTACGTCACTCCAGACTACAAAGAAGATGACGATTCCTCAGCAGGGAGTTCCAACAACAACTCGGATTGGAGTGGTGATGAAGGCACGACTACAAGAAGAGGCAGGGGTCAAAATAGGAGAAACCGACGCCAAAGAGGGAACAACTGGCAGATGCCGAGATACTACGAGCAACAACCTCCTTTCTTTCAACCCTATATGCCCAACTACCAAGGATGGATGAATCCTTACTTCCAAGGTCCTCCACAAATGGGCCAAATGATGAATGCACAACCATCACCCTCCCCTTTTTTAGGGAGGGGCCCGGGACGCCAGAGGGCAAGAAGAAAAGGAGTTACTTGGAACGAGCAAGAGGGACAAATACATACCCGAAGCATGACCAAGGAACAACCAGGAACCAGTTCGACGAGTCGCTGGTAGTCAATCTTACGGAAACCATACTTACCAACGACCAAGAAATTGTCCTCAACAAGGGTTTGGGCTTCGTCCCAACTCCACCGCTCGACATCTTCAAGTTGAAATGTGAACTAGCAGAATTCTGCAGGAAAATTAAACTCAAGACATTCTTTAAAGACAAAGAAACACAACCCAAAGAAAGCGACACAAATCTTAGGCCCAAATCTACATTCAATCCACCCGCACATCTTGTACCAGTTGAAATCCAAGCGTTCGGACAAGCGATCATGCAAGAAGTAGACAATCTAAGTACCAACAGCAGAAAACCATACGTGAACCTATCAAGAAAGGAACAAAGAGCGCTGGATGAATTAAGCAAAAAGGACAACTTGATTATAAAACCAGCGGATAAAGGAGGAGCCATTGTCCTACTAACTAACCAAGGCTACAACCAACAATGCACTGACCTTCTTTCTGACAGAAGATTTTACACCAAACTGACGACTGACCCTACCAAAAGATTACAAAGGACCGTCGAGCTGATGGTTGACGAAGCCGAAATCAACCAATGGATTTCGAAACTGGAGGCGGATTTTCTAAAAACCAAAACACCGAGAGTCCCTTATTTCTACTCTTTACCAAAGATTCATAAGAACAAAACTCCACCACCAGGACGCCCAATAGTGTCGGGAATTGGGTCAGTATTAGAACCACTCTCCCAGTTTGCTGACCAATTCCTAAAACCACTGGTACAAAAGACCCCGACATATCTGAAGGACACCCGTGATCTCCTGAACCTACTGGAAGGCCAGACCTACAACGAAAACACCATGCTCCTAGTAGGTTTAGATGTGGAGAGTCTCTACACCAGTTTACCTCAAGAGAAGACTCTTAATACTCTAGAAAACATCCTATTCTCTTGTGATTGGACCTATAGAACACCCAGACATTTCGTGTTGGAATGCTGCAGATTAGCCCTCACAGAGAATTACTTTGAATTCGAAGGGACCCTATTTGGACAATGCCACGGAACTTCAATGGGCAGTACATTTGCTCCGAGTGTAGCAGGACTGTATGTGAGCAACTTTGAGCATGAACACGTACAAACCCCCAACAACCCCTTCTACGAAAAAATCAGGTTTTGGCGACGGTACATAGACGACGTGTTTATGATATGGGAAGACAGCCAAGAAGCTTTAAAAAACTTCCTGACTTGGATCAATATGAGGGATGACTGCCTCAAGTTTACACTAACAGCAGATAAACATCAACTGGACTTCCTTGATGTAACTATCTTTTCCATGAACGAGTCACTACACACCAGGACTTTCTATAAACCAACGGCCAGAAACAGCATTCTCTCTTATAAGAGTTTCCATCCTCGACCTTTAAGAGACAATCTCCCCTACAGTCAGTTCCTCCGCTTGAAACGAAACTGCAGTAATTTGGAGGATTATAGACAGCAAGCAAAAGATTTAGAACATCGACTCACCAAAAGAGATTACCCCATCAAAACGA
Source organism: Triturus cristatus (assembly GCF_964204655.1). NCBI lineage: Eukaryota > Metazoa > Chordata > Amphibia > Caudata > Salamandridae > Triturus > Triturus cristatus. Next base: position 69,449,848 of record NC_140579.1, on the reverse strand, counting down.
TAAGGAAATGTCAAAAGAGAGCTCGCAATCAACCCAGAGAGAATCTATTATCCACTGTACAACGAGAAGAACCCGAAGATTTAATGACATGTGTAACAACATACAACACTGAATCTAACACAGTCAAGAAAATCATTAATAAGAACTGGAGAATTCTAACCTCGAACACACTGAAATGGCCAAAACCAAGATTTGCCAACAAGAGAACCAAAAACATTAAAGACATTCTGGTCCACACGAGACCAAGGACTACGACCACAAGAGTAACTTTAGCAACAGCTTGGAACTTAAGTCCGGTAGTAGGTCACTACCCGTGTGGCTCCTGCTCAGTCTGCAAGTTAACTAAAATGACAAAAACTCTGCAACTTCTTCCCAACCTCAAATGGGAATTACGTAATCACACAAACTGCAACACCACACATGTGGTATACATGATTGTCTGTCCTTGTAACCTGAGATACATAGGAATGACTTGCCGAAAAGCAAAACAACGGATCATTGAACATCGCAGCAACATCTCATGCAAAAGGGCAACAACAAAAATGAGTAAGCACTTTATTGACACTAACCACACCCCTGAAGATTTGAATTGGGTAATCTTGGAGACCTTAGCTTTCAAAAACCACAATGTTGAACAAATACTTTTCGAAAAGGAACAACGCTGGGTCCATCGCCTGAAGACAGATAAAGAGGGACTGAACGATTCCATACCCTGGTCCACTCTCTGTAAATGATGACAACTATCTCCTCTGATTACATGAAGACCCGTAAGATTCATGAGAGGGAAACACGTAACATCAAGAAGGCCCTTCTTGCAATCATTATGAATCTAAAGGTGATAAATATCATCAACATAATATGGGCACACCCCCCGTTTTGCTGTACGTAACATCGCCAACCAGAAGTACCCACCAAAATGATCCTTTAATCTCCTGTCATCCCGATAAAAATCCTGATGTCAACAACGGCCCAACACATGTACCTTCAATGCAATACCACACACTTGAAACCAAATTTGACTTCTCCTTTCTTTAAAAATCATTCCTAGCGTTGTGCGTGTTATGTTGACAACCATATACTACATTGCCAACCAGTTTCAAACAACCTAATGCCAACCAAACCGAGAAGTCCCTCTTTGATTTTCGTAACGACGGCCTATTTAACGCGAGTCCACCGGAATGCACGTTATCCCAGGATAACGTCAGAGTCAGAACAAGTGGGTCTGCCGGAGGAACCGGTAAGCGACGCGGAAGCCGTCTCCTAAAAATAGCGCCAAACAGTGAGTAAGAAAACTAACTCTTTCCCCCTCTCCAACAGCAAGAGGTTTTCTACCACCTGACTAACATCCTGAAGAAAGATGTCCAAATCTAAAACAAGGTAATCTCCTTTTACCGAGAACTACTCCCATTAGTCCAGATAGAGACTTCGCGTCTGTTCAGACAGCAATAGCCAATCTCTTTACCTTTTTACCATTTCTAGATTAGTAATGAACGGAGAAAACACATACTGTTAATAGTCTATATAACGAAAACAATCAAGGAAAAGCGATGTGATGTTTACTTAACGTCTGTTTTTAACTCGACCGTAAATTCTTTCTTTCACCTAGTCTGTGTATGGCAAAGCGCCAGTGAAGCGCAATTAATACAGTACACTGAGACTGTTTGTTAAGAATATCCGTTTTAGCATTACCAAAGAGAGAACACTAGCAATTAATGTGTTGTTAGGATGTGATAATACACACTATTTCTTTTTTCACAGGAACAGATACTAAGAGATCTGACTCCTTACATCAAGGGTGGTGAGTACACTATAACCGCCCCCAGTATTCACAAGGTGAGCCCAGCATAGCTCCCCTTAATCTACCTTGGTCCTGACGAAAGCCTCTAGACTCTGCACGAGGCTGAAACATGTAGACCAGACCTCCTAGAGACTATAACCAGTGCATTAGACCAATAACTAGGTCTCCACATGCACGTTCACGTTTTTAATTTCCCAAGTCAAATATCTCAAGAATAAAGGAAAAAGAGTTTTGACAACGGGGTTTTTATTACCAGAATCACTTTTTCACTGAGCACGAGCACACCCTCTTTTTATCTCTCTGACCACTACTGTAGAACCAGTTGGTCTTCCTCCATGGGGAGGCAAGCATTTGGACAAAAAAAAACCAATGATAATGCTATTACGACACACGAAGGCGGAGAACCAACATATACCGCCCGAGACTTGTGTACGTATATGAGGGTTTTTTAACGACAACCATCCACGTTAAATGAGACCCTGGTACACAGGACAAGTGGTCTATTCCCCCCCTCATTATTGATTTTTGTACTAACCATTGGAAGCTGAATAGACCACTGCTTCTTTTCCCTCCCCCCCATTGATGTTCTGCACATCCAGTATAGCCACATCCAACATAACCACATGCAGCATAGCCACATGCAGTATTACCACATACAGTATTCCCACGTGCATGATTGCCATGTGCAGCATAACCACATGCAGTATTACCACAAGCAGGATTACCACATGCAGTATAGCCACGTGCAGCATAGCCACATGCAGTATTACCACATGCGGTTCCACTCAACCAGATATTGCTGGGGACACATTCCACTTTGGCTGAAATTACAGAAATTGTAGCAGGAAAACAACAAATAGTATTAAGGATTTATCTGCAGAAATCAGTGCAGCAGTACTCTACTGTTGTTTGGTGTTGTGTGTGTGCGTGCATGGCATGAGAGCATATGTGCGTGATGCGACGGGCCTAACTGCAAGTGCAGGGTTTGAGTGTGGACTGTGAGGGAAGATCTCATGAATTGTGTGCGTGCAATAGGTCAGTGTAGGTGCATGCGCTAGGCCAGTGTAGACGTATGTGTTAGGTCAGTGTCAGTGCATGCACTAGGTCAGTGTAGGTGCATGATCTAGGCCAGTGTAGATGCATGCCCTAAGTCAGTGTAGGTGCATGCGCTAGGCCAGTGTAGATGCATGCCCTAGGTCAGTGTAGGTGCATGCGCTAGGTGAGTGTAGCTACATGCACTAGGTCAGTGTAGGTGCATGCGCTAGGTCAGTGTAGATGCATGCCCTAGGTCAGTGTAGGTGCATGCGCTAGGTGAATGTAGCTATATGCACTAGGTCAGTATTTGTAGTTCCAGACAACGGCGGACACAGAGACCGCACTGACCTGTATAGTTCCCTTAGTGTGATTCAATAAGTAGATTAAGCGTGCACAAAGACAAACTCCAGCACTTGCCGTTGAGAAGTGCCAACTGCTATGCAGAAAATTGAAGGGAAGACTTATCACTTAACAAGACTTATTGATTCATTGACCATCATCTTCGTAACAATAAGCAGTGCACCACTCCACCAACCCTTCCCATGCACTAGGTCAGTGTAGGTGCATGCGCTAGGCCAGTGTAGATGCACGCCCTAGGTCAGTGTAGGTGCATGCGCTAGGTGAGTGTAGCTGCATGCACTAGGTCAGTGTAGGTGCATGCGCTAGGCCAGTGTAGATGCATGCGCTAGGTCAGTGTAGGTGCATGCGCTAGGCCAGTGTAGATGCACGCCCTAGGTCAGTGTAGGTGCATGCAATAGGTCAGTGTAGCTGCATGCACTAGGTCAGTGTAGGTGCATGTGCTAGGCCAGTGTAGATGCATGTGCTAAGTCAGTGTAGGGTCACAAGCAAGGTCAGAGTAGGTTCATGAGCTAGGTCAGTGTTGGTTTATGAGCTAGGTCAGTGTAGGTGCATGCACTAGGTCAGTGTAGGTGCATGCGCTAGGTCAGTGTAGGTGCATGCGTTGGGTCCGTGTAGATGCTTGCGCTAGGTTAGTGTTAGTGTAAGTGCATGTGCTAGGTCAGTTTACATGCATGCGTTGGGTCCGTGTAGATGCATGCACTAGGTCAGTGTAGTTGCATGCGTTGGGTCCGTGTAGATGCTTGCGCTAGGTTAGTGTGGGTGCATGTGCCAGGTCAGTTTAGATGCATGCATTGGGACCGTGTAGATGCATGCTCTAGGTTAGACTGGGTGCATGTGCCAGGTCAGTTTAGATGCATGCCTTGGGTCTGTGTAGATGCATGCTCTAGGTCCCTGTTGGTGCTAAAACTCTGGGAAATAGAATGTTATGTGGTAAATACCAAATTCCGAGGTAATTTCCCATTCACTAGTCCCAGAATACTGCAGTAACTGAGTTGCTCGCAGTTGTCGAGCTTAGCAGTATCATTAATGTGAGGTGTGAAATTATCGCATCTGAATTTCCAATAAACTTATCATGAATGTCCAAGGGGAAGAATGATTTAAACAAAGGAAATGCGGCAGCACGTATACAGAATGGAGATAAGTAGAAATCTAGAAAAATCTGGAACAGACAAAGTTTAGAGACACAAATCAAGTAACTGTACCCTGACGTGAGTGCACGTTACCATTAAATGCCATACAATACCATACCAGACCACACCATACCATATCGCCATCCTATTCAATCCATTACCACCATAACAAACTATCCCATACCACTATACCATATTATACAATGATCTCACCCTATAGTACACTATACCATACCATCATAACATTCCATAACATACCAGTCCACACCATCCCATCTGATCCCATTCCACCATAATATCCCATAACATACCATACATACCATACCATACCATTCCGTAGCACACCACACAACACCACACCATAGCACACCACACTACCCCACAACATACCATAGCATTCCACACCACAACATAACATACCACATCATAGCATACCACACCATACCACACCACACCATACCATAGCACACCATACCACACCACACCATATCACACCATACCATACCATATAGCCATCCCATTCAATCCATTACCACCATACCAAACTATCCCATACCACTATACCATATTATACCATGATCTCACCCTTTAGTGCACAACACCATACCATCATAACATTCCATTAACATACGAGTCCACACCATCCCATCTGATCCCATCCCACCATAATATCCCATAACATACCATACATACCATGCCATTCCATAGCACACCACACCATAGCACACCACACTACACCACAGCATACCATAGCATACCACACCTCACTATAACACACCACATCATAGCATACCACACCATACCATAGCACACCACACCATACCATAGCACATCACACCATACCACACCATACCATAGCACACCACACCATACCATAGCACACCACACCATACCACACCATACCATAACACGCCACACCATACCATAGCCCACCACACCATACCACACCACGCCACACCATACCATAGCCCACCACACCATACCATAGCACACCATACCATACTACACAACACCATACCATACCACACCATACCATAGCACACCACACCATACCATAGCACACCACACCATACCACACCACACCACACCATACCACACCACACCACACCATACCACACCATACCATACCACACCATACCATAGCCCACCACACCATACCATACCACACCATACCATAGCACACCATACCACACCTTACCATACCACACCACACCTTACCATACCACACCACACCACACCATACCATACCACACCACACCATACCATAGCACATCACACCATACCACACCATACCATAGCACACCACACCACACCATACCATACCACACCACACCATACCATACCACACCTAGCGCTGTGACACTCCCGGGTAGCCATGCGCTTTACAAATGCCCTTTCATTCATTCATTCATTCATTCATACCATAGCCCACCACACCATACCATAGCACACCATACCATACTACACAACACCATACCATACCACACCATACCATAGCACACCACACCATACCATAGCACACCACACCATACCACACCATACCACACCACACCATACCACACCACACCACACCATACCACACCATACCATACCACACCATACCATAGCCCACCACACCATACCATGCCACACCATACCATAGCACACCATACCACACCTTACCATACCACACCACACCTTAAAATACCACACCACACCATACCATACCACACCACACCATACCATAGCACATCACACCATACCACACCATACCATAGCACACCACACCACACCATACCATACCATACCACACCACACCATACCATACCACACCTAGCGCTGTGACACTCCCGGGTAGCCATGCGCTTTACAAATGCCCTTTCATTCATTCATTCATTCATACCATAGCACACCACACCATACCATAGCACACCACACCATACCACACCACACCATACCACAACACACCACACCATACCACACCACACCATACCATACCATATCATATTCATAAACAGTAATATTCAGAGCTAATCATCACAATGGTATTTACCTTTATAACTCTTCACCACCACCTCTGGGCACTGAATCTTCACATTATTACACCTGTAATAACACACACATCATCTTTGTATTAAAGAACAATGACAGCTACAGGAACAAAGCATGAACATCACACAAGACCTGTAGTTGAAATAAGATTCAGTATTAGGAGCAGCGCCTGCGGACTAGAGCTCAGTGTGAGTTACTGTTCATACACAACAGTCAAAGCTCTAACGATATCCAAAAGTACCTTTAACATCTTACGACAGGTTGTGGGTGTTCTATGGCAGATGGCTCAGTGAGACAAGTGTGCTTTATATGATTCTATGGAGTGCCTCGTTGTGGGTTTTCTAGGAGCGGCCGTTGGCTGAGTGAGGGGGGGGGGGGGCTGACTAACAGGTTACATCTGCTCCTGGTGGGGTCTCGTGTATACACTTAATAAATACCTTCCTACCTGAGGTCCACGTGGATTCCTGACAGCGCCCACAACACAACATTGTCACATCCAACCCCTGCCAGTGTAAACCTTGTCACCATTCTCTACAACTAAGATATTGAAAAGCCTTAGTGGGATATATAAGGAAGATATGAACCCAGACCGCTTAGTAATGAAAAACTGGTTGCAAAACAAAAACTCCCACGTCGTACGTAACAGCAGATTATAGGCTGTAGGGGAAGGATCACAGTGGGAGAGACAAGGGAACAGGTTAGAAAGTTCAGTAAAGGGAAAGCAGCAGGCCCAGACGGGATCACAGAGGGAGAGATAAGGGAACAGGTTAGGAGGCTCAGTCACGGGAAAGCAGCAGGCCCAGACGGGATCACAGAGGGAGAGATAAGGGAACAGGTTAGGAGGCTCAGTAAAGGGAAAGCAGCAGAGCCAGAGGGGATCACAGAGGGAGAGATAAGGGAACAGGTTAGGAGGCTCAGTAAAGGGAATGCAGCAGGCCCAGACGGGATCACAGAGGGAGAGATAAGGGAACAGGTTAGGAGGCTCAGTAAAGGGACAGCAGCAGGCCCAGACGGGATCACAGAGGGAGAGATAAGGGAACAGGTTAGGAGGCACCATAAAGGGAAAGCCGCATGTCCAGGCGGGATCACAGAGGGAGAGATAAGGTAACAGGTTAGGAGGCTCAGTAAAGGGACAGCAGAAGGCCCAGAGGGGATCACAGAGGGAGAGATAAGGGAACAGGTTCAGAGGCTCAGTAAAGGGAAAGCAGCAGGCCCAGACTGGATCCCATCTGAACACTATAAAAATTGTAAAACTCTTTGGTCTCTTTCTGGGTATCTTATTTTAATGAGATCTCTCTGGAAGGCTGTTAAATTCCACCTTCCTAAAATGAGGCAACTGTAGTTATGATCCTTAAGCCGGGTAAAGATGCTAGGTTAGTGGTTTCCTACAGACCTATATCTTAGTTGAACTGTGATTACAAAATGATTACAGGAATCTTGGCTAAGAGGTTGTCAGATGTCCTTCAAAAGTTGATCCATTTCGATCATAAGGGGTTTGTGCCTGGAAGGAAGCTGTATGAATTAACCCAATGACATCGGTGCCAATGATATGGCCGAGGCCTCTAATCTCCTGTTGACAATCGCAAGAATTGATGCTGCTAAAGTATTTGATAGGGTTAATTGGGTCTATCTTTGGGAGGTATTGCAGGATTATGGTTTCAGCAGCAATGTTACTGAAGTTGTGCAAATGCTATATAAGGTGCCGGAAACTAAGATTTTGGATGGCGAACTTACAGCTTCGTTTCAGATATCCAGGGGAACTAGGCAGCGGTGTCCTGTGTCGCCAATTCTGTTCCGTGTATATATTGAGCCCTTTTCCCAGATGATTCGGCAGGGTTAGACCATTCTTCCCTTTGAAGCTGCAGGGTTACCAACCAGACTAGCACTGCATACTGATGACATAGTTCTGTATGCATCGAACCCAGAGCTCTCTGTTCCACAGCTTGAGATGCATGCCAGAGATTTTGGGAGTCTGTCAGGATATCTAATCAATAAGGGGAAGACAGAGATTATGACATGGGCTAAAGAGGAGGTAGGGCTTCAAACCAGAAACCAGATTAGGAATCCTGGGATCATCGTAACTCAGAGTTTGGAGGAAATATTGGACGTAAACGTAACTAAGGTATCCCATTGTTAATTAGGAAAAAATCGATGCTGATATGACAAATGATACATTTATTTATGTGAACAAAATCACGTCCTTATTAACAAATTCACCCGATTTGAACGCCGCATCAACCTCGACTTGCAAATACGTAGTCCGGCAAGCACTGAGTCCTAGGCCCAAGGTTACTGATTGACAGGTCACAGGTGGGGTGGCACGTAGCCAGCAGACAAATGCATGGACGATAAATCTGAGATGAATCCCACAGATTAGTGAAGAGACACTACAATTGTTAAGGGGGATTGGCCCCAATAAAGCGAGCATGGCTGGAGGGGGTACGCGCGCTCCAAAAACAGCATAAAGTCAGATGCTACATAAATTGGGAACATAGAGAAAATCACACCACAGAACACGCAGTGATCACGTGCTCCCCGTGCCAGACATCTGGACACTTTAGCCACTGGCCGCATTTTGTTCCTTGCAAGGTCGAGGCCCACCTGGATTATCAATTAAAATTAATTTATGAATCTAGAGGGAGCAATTTACATTCCTCTCCCTACAAGGAAATCCAGAAACATTTTATTGCCTATAATGAATTGTATATAAGAACGCTACAGATTGATTGTAATTTGAGACATTCCTCAGACCCTGTGCCTGTAACTGTTCTCCCGGCCGCTATGTTTAATTAAACAAACTGTTCCTGTGTTGCCAAAGGTTTTTCAAAGGTATTTCATGTTCAAGCAACACCGTGATATAGATGCTCGCCTTACAAGATGGAGGGAAATTCTGCCCCTCGGTATCTATGGAGGGTGAACACCATTAAGAAGCTGGTTCTTCCGAGGGTGATCTTCTTGTTTAACACTAAACCACTTCCTTTCCTCAAAAAGCTTTTGTAGATATTGCAAGGGAGGGTCATCAGCTTTATATGAGCATCCAGGGGAGCCAGGATCGCACGAAAGAAGGAGGAGACTGAAGCAAGGGAGGGTTGGCAGCTTTATATGGGCATCCAGGAGAGCCAGGATCTCACGAAAGAAGCCCCGGAGGAGACTGAAGCAAGGGAGGGTCAGCAGCTTCATATGGGCATCCAGGGGAGCCAGGATCTCATGAAAGAAGGAGGAGACCGAAGCAAGGGAGTGTCGGCAGCTTTATATGGGCATCCAGGGGAGCCGGGATCTCATGAAAGAAGGAGGAGACCGAAGCAAGGGAGTGTCGGCAGCTTTATATGGGCATCCACGGGAGCCAGGATCTCATGAAAGAAGGAGGAGACTGAAGCAAGGGAGGGTTGGCAGCTTCATATGGGCATCGAGGGGAGCCAGGATCTCATGAAAGAAGCCCCGGAGGAGACTGAAGCAAGGGAGGGTCAGAAGCTTTATATGGGCATCGAGGGGAGCCAGGATCTCATGAAAGGAGGAGACTGAAGCAAGGGAGGATCGGCAGCTTCATATGGGCATCCAGGGGAGCCGGGATCTCATGAAAGAAGCTCCGGAGGAGACTGATGCAAGGGAGGGTCTGCAGCTTCCTATGGGCATCCAGGGGAGCCAGGATATCATGAAAGAAGCTCCGGAGACTGAAACAAGGGAGGGTCAGCATCTTTATATGGGCATCCAGGGGAGCCAGGATCTCATGAAAGGAGCTCCGGAGGAGACTGAAGCAAGGGAGGGTCGGCAGCTTCATATGGGCATTTTGGAGCCAGGATCTCATGAAAGAAGCTCCGGAGGAGACTGAAGCAAGGGAGGGTCAGCAGCTTTATATGGGCATCCAGGGGAGCCAGGATATCATGAAAGAAGCTCCGGAGACTGAAACAAGGGAGGGTCAGCATCTTTATATGGGCATCCAGGGGAGCCAGGATCTCATGAAAGGAGCTCCGGAGGAGACTGAAGCAAGGGAGTGTCGGCAGCTTTATATGGGCATCCAGGGGAGCCAGGATCTCATGAAAGAAGCTCCGGAGGAGACTGAAGCAAGGGAGGGTCAGCAGCTTCATATGGGCATCCAGGGGAGCCAGGATCTCATGAAAAAAGGTCAGGATGAGACTGAAGCAAGGGGGGCTCGCTCTTCCGGGTTTTCAAGCCTATTATTATTCTTTCCAGTTCAAGAATTCCTGGTTCTTGGCAGGAGAGCTAGATAATTCTCACATGGGTCAATTGTGTAGAGCTATGTTGAAGCATTTAAGCCTGAAAACGTTTTTTGTTTAAGTTTGGGGACCCAAAGTTTTTAAACAAGGTAGGTTACAGGTACTCGGGATAGATTACAATGCGGACCTGGCACCAATTTGGGGCTCTCCTGGAACCCCCAAGTGACTTAAAGATAAACTTAGTTACCCTCTCCAGCATGGCAACCTTTCCACCTGGAGTGACATGACAAGCGCTCTCTAAACTTTTGAAGCAGGGCTTTCAAAATTTAAATGCCTGCAGCTTTGTTGTTAGTGGTCATCCCAAACGTAGTCAGAGGGGAGCGGTTCGGTACAGGAGTATTTTCTCAAGTGGGTGAGGGCTAAGTAACAACCTAAAAAAGGGTTTTCCCAGTGGTTTTGGGTATTCATTTCCGCAACAGATGAGAAAATGGGAGTTCCATACCTGCACTGGGAAAAGGATCTTCTGGCGCTAGCTAAAGAGCAATTATAGCGAGTATCTTTAAATCTGTTATACACTCTGATCAAACCAGCACCACTTAAAAATAATAATTTGTTCCCTCTCCATAGACCCTATTGGTCACCAACGAAGTTGGCTAAGATCACATTGGAACCATTAAAACATTAGAAGTGCGGTGACACAGAGGCGGATGATATACGCATGTTCGTGGACTGCCCGTTATTTGCCTTCTTCTGGGGGTATGTAAGTCAGGTGTTTCAAGAAATTATTGGCTGCGAAGTTAAGGTAAGCCCCTGCCTGATCCGATTTGGGATGGACTTGTGCCCGTATTGGGACGAGTTAAACTCGGATCAGGCCTCACTGATATTTTTTCTGATATCGCTAGCAAGAATGGAAATCTGTAAGACATCGATTACTCCCGACCTACCAAAGGTATCAGAATGGCTCAGATCTGTAAGGGATGTCAGTAGACTGGACTTGGAGCGCTAGTCGGCCTCAGTAGATGATTAGTGCCCCATACTACCTCTGCCGAGAGGAGAAGTCATGTCACTATACGCTGTAACCTCTAGGCACTGTTACTTCTTAGGATTCTTCTTTTCATCTTTGGCTCCGGCATCCATAGGATCTAGCTGTTCATTTACCCTATGGTGGATCCATAGGATCAGCATGGCCATTCATGTTATTAATGATAGATAAGATTGGGGGGCGTGGCCAACAAGATGGCCGGGAGGCATCACTAAAAGAGAGCTCCAGCCCAGACACAGGCATACTCCATCCTCCTGCCGCACCCTCGACTCTGAAAATCTTGAAACTGAACTCCGGATAGGGCAGCGCCAGGGGGCATGGAAATAGTGACACCCCAGAGCTGTCTGCAACGTGCTGATGCACAAACCGAGGAGAGGCCTACAAGTCACTACCTCTGTGCTGGAGACCAGGTGGCCTGCCGAAGCTGTGGGGCGGACCTGGGGAGCTGCCGAAAGGAGGTGAACGGAGTGTGGGTGGTAAAGTGGGATGGCTGATACCACGATAGTGGTGGGGCCGGCCTGCTGACAGAACCTGCAGCCTGTAACGGAGCCCCGGCACGCCTCCGCTCTTGGTGACTACCTCGCCACGGAGAGACCCTCCAACATGGTGGCCACATTGATTTACCCTCCTCCTGAATCCGAGTGCAAGAGAGACTGTGACCGCTGATCCCCTGGACACTGCAGGCACCTCTACATGCCGTAGTGGAGATGAGCCGTGACAACGGTGCGCCCTGGTTGATGCCAGGGGCCCTCGGTAGGATGTTGGGGACGGATCCGGTGGTGGCCCTGGTGGACTCATGGTGCTTGAGGTGGAGCTTTTCTGTGGACTCCCCCCCCCCTCCAGGTGCTGTGCAGGGGTATGCCTGGAGGGTATAATAAATGCAGCTCCACACACAAGCGAGAGGCTGCCAGCAATTGTTTATTCGCCCCACCCCAGGATTGAGGGTCGTGCAGAGGAGCGAGAGGAGACTAGCAGTCAGCCTTGGCAGAGTGGAGGTGAACTGGAGTGGACGCGAACCCACACTCTTGGTGGCTGGTCCCATTGACTGGTGAGTGGGCTGTGTGACTTGCAACCTGCCATTGACCCTGACATTCTCCTCCTGTAGGATTTTCGCTGGTAACTAGCTCTGAACTAGGAGCATGGCGTCCACAGTCACATGACTGCCTGGTGTGATCCCTGCACAGGCATCTGAACACCGGATCCTGGATTTGAATCAGAACTGTAGGTGACACCAGGAGGTGGGAACTCTGTATCCTCTGTGCTGCTGCACCCCGCTGCTACTCCTGGAGTCCCTCACACAGCTTACCTGTGGAGAATTGGACTGGCACCACTGGTGGCATTCAATCTAGACACACAAGGTGTGGGGAGCGACCACAACTGCAGCGCTTCCACCAGAAATCCTGGACATATTGAGGGAGAGAAAGTTGTAGGTCCTCAAGCTGTCATGGGTAAGGACAAACTGCCCAGGGGCAGCAAGCAGACAAAGATTGACCAGTTCACGGTACAGGGAGCGGTTACCACCACATCACAGTCTCTTGAAGAGGCAACACAACCTGCAATAGAGCCCTCGGGGGCCCAGATTCTGGCAGCAATTGAAGCCTCAGGCCAAAACCGAAGCCATGGCCATAGACGTGAACCTCCTCCACACCGACCTTCGCACGGTAGCGGAGCGATCAGTGGAAACTGAGACACAGGTCACGGAAGTGCAGGGGGAGATCTCCACAATGAAGGTGACGGTGGCCGCCCAGGCGGTCTGCTTGAGTCGATTGGAGGCACGGATCGAATATGTGGAGGGCTGGTCCCGCAGATGTAACCTATGATTTATGGGATTCCCCGAGGGCGCCGAGGGTAACATCCCAGAGACCTTCATGGAAGACTGGATCAAGACAGCACTCACAAACGTGACACTATTTTTTGTGGTGGAAAGGGCTCACAAGTCATTGGTCACACCGCCGCAACCAGGAGCTCGAACCCGAAGCATAATAGGGAAATTTCTCAACTACAGAGAACGGGATAAACTACTATGAGGGGTTCGGAGCCATGGAGACCCAATATTTGCAAATAGCAGTAAACGAATATTGCCAGACTATACAAGAGCTGCCCAATTGCAATGGCAGTCCTTTAGTAGTGTCTAACAAAAGCTAAGAATGATTGGCTTGAAGTATATGTTGCCTCATCCTACCAAACTGAAGGTGCTGCGGTATGGATGCTCTCATTTTATCATAATGCCAGAGAACACTCTGGACTGGTTAGAGGTCCATAGAGCTGAATGTCAGCCTTCGACATCTACGGGACGGGCTCGGGATTCACTGTGGCACGGAGAAGGCCCCTCGGCTACTCTAAGGAGACAAAGCCAACATAGACCCCGTTCCAGATCTGCTGCGAGAACGGTGGTGCAATCTGATGGTACTCTGGACCTAGCAAAACAATGACAGGAGTGAGAAGCAGCCGGGGCCTTAGTTGAGGCAGTTACTTCTGCTGCTTCCTCAAGCACAGAATCGGATCTGTAGGGGACTCACGAACACCCGTGCGAGCAGATGGTTGAATATGGACACATATTTATGGGCCACACTGAAGGTGCTGTAGAATGATGTTGCACTTGCCCCTGGCGTGACAGGTATGAGGAGGGCTCGAGGGTTAATGCCACCCAGTAGTACGATGGGACTGATTAGTCTGTTTTTTGAGGCTCCCCCTGGGACACTCGGTCCTTGTTGTACGGACTTTAAGTGAGGTGTGATAAGATGAGGTGGTGTCACTGATAGAGGTCCTGGGTCTTTCACCCACCATGCGGCCAACCCTCCCTTTTTCCCTTGCTTTACTTCTTGTTTTTCTCCCATACCTTCTCCCGTTTCTACTTTTCTGTGGTGTGACTGATTACCTGACTACCAGTGTGAGAACCTTAGGGTATTAGGGAGCGGAACTGCTGATTGAGCTGCCCACTGGGGTGAGATCTGACTGTTTTCTGCCCCTAAGCTATAATACCAGTTTATACCCAATAGAGGGATTGTACACACACTGTAGTTCAATTGAGACTTTGAGATTTTTGGGTGGGTGGGAGCAGCATTATGTGTGGGAAGACACTAGCTCAGTTGAAAGGTGTTTACCCGGGTGGTATAATGGGAGTCGCATATGGTTTGGGGTTATTATCGTTGTTAAAGCATCAGTTGTGTGTCTGAGGGTGGCGGGGGTTTGGGAATGGTGTGGGGAGGTGTGTCTGCGGAGGAGGAGAGCGAGGGGGGATGGGATGTTACGAGATGGGTGAAATTTTAAATTTGCCATATGGAATGTGAGGGGTCTAAACTCCTTTGTGAAACAGCATAGTACACACATCTATCTTAGAAGGATTAGAGTTCATTTAGCTCTCCTCCGAAAGACACATATGTTGGAGACAGAAGCCCAGAAACTCCTCAAAAAATGGAGGGGACAGCTTTACTCATCCACTTATTCATCCTATGCCAGAGAGGTATCCACATGGGTGGCTCGGGGCTCTTGTTTCAGCTGAGTGGTCGGGTTGCGGACGTGACAGGATGCTACATACTCATACACAACCTATTGAATGGCCGGAATATCTGCTTGCTTAAAGCAGTGACAAGAGTTACTTTTTCAAGGCCCAAGAAATGGAATTATATACTACATCAGGAAATTCAGGAAGACAACTATTCGTACTATGGCCCTTTTCATTGTATTCCGCTACACATGGAATCACTTCCCTCGTTTCACCTGGGTGACCAGTTTTCATTCTAAACTGGTCTACTTTTATATGTTGTTATTTGCACTTCCCTTTTTACTACTCAGGAGACTTTGCTCTCCTTATGGTGTACTGATTTTTACTTTTCTGCACAATCCTATATTTTCCTCAGCATGGCTGCATATACATGCAGTTTTATATATATTTTAAATAGATTCCGACAAGATCTTCTCTGTATCTACTTTTGGACATTGTCCTTTCTACAGGGCGCTCAGGTATTCTATATTCTTATTAAATCTCACTACTAATATATATTCTTTCCTTGCATGCAAAAAGGAACACCAAATACACATATTTCTTTGTATCTTAGAGAGCACATTTGTTCACGCACAAATCGGACAGTGGACCACTGAGCAATAGGCACCAAATCAAAATATTAAACCAAAAGATATTTCTTAACCGAAAGTGGAAATCCTTCCGTGTGCAGAAATCACAAAGGTACCTTCTGTCCAAAGGGACCACCCCGATACACAGTGTCAATAGAACAAATTAACTAATATCGTGATTGCACCACTATCATTCAATATAGGCAAATAGTCCACATTGAGTCCAGCGCATAAAGATGCCCGGTATTGCCTTTTGTGAGAGTGGCATAGTAGCCATCGATCTCATACGACGCGAAATCCCGCTATGAATTCGAGCGTGATTTCGCGTGGTATGAGATCGATGGCTACTATGCCACTCTCACAAAAGGCAATACCATGGGTTTTCGATCAAATTACGAACCAAGGAATGCCCGGTTACTATCATACCACCGCTTGAAGATACTAATAAAATATTGAAATACAGTAACAGCGTTCGTTTCAACCTATAAGTTGATTTACAATTATTGGACGGACAGATCTATTTATACCAGGACAACATGGTCGCAAATACTCTATCTGTTCGTTTGTGGAAATCTAAAATGCCCTGAAGAAGTTCTCGGTGGAGAACGAAACGCGTTGGCTGTTTGTACTGTTTTAAAACAAGAGAAAGAAGAACATGAATCACTAATAAAGACAGATATTTAATCATTCGATGGACTCCATGTGGACTATTCGCCTATATTGAATGATAGTGGTGCAATCACAATATTAGTTCATTTATTTCTTAGAGAGCACAATTCATGCAAAATCTAGTTTTTCACTTGTATTATAATATATACTGGCATTACCTGTGGCCCTCATGGGTTCTCTTCTTTCGGTCTTTCGGTCAACATCACCTATCATGGGTACCGCTTTTTATGGCTTTGGGTGAGCTGACGCTACAATGCATTTTTACACAATTTCCTCAGTGCGTTGTGACTGGCATATATAATTTCATGTCACTATTTTCCTTCGCCTCATCACTGCTATATGAGGTTGACATGTAAGAATTGTACGTAAAAGATTTCATGAGAGATGATGTTCCATACCAATGTATGTATATGGACGAAATATGGGTCGGCTGCTTTTGCTCGTATAGACCAGATATTGGCTGTTCCTGCTTGTATATAAACCGAACATTGTGGAAAATGGAATAAGATAACTTCACAAAAAAGGGCAAATAATTTGATGGACTTCACATTAGGACTACTTTCTTTATTAAATGTACTTTCTATGTGTGCTCTAGTACTTTTTATTTTGTATAATTTTTGCCAAGGGCATTGTCCTAAGCAGGTGAACACCCTAGGTGGCAGGGTGTCTGTAGTACCATGGTAGCAACTCTACCCCACATGAAGATATATGTGTATGATCCAACATTCCTAACAATAGTGCTGAAAATTGGACCTGCCCTTGTTGTGAGCATAGCCACCATGTGTGTTTGTATAGTTAGGACATTAGGACTTCGTTTTGCACAACTCTGAATTGAGTAAAACGTAAAGAGATCTTTCCAGAATGTGCTTGCGTTTTCCATGTGTTCAGGTTACTTTTCTTAGGACTTCAGTTAAGCTTTAAAGATGCAAATCGGTTTTGTGAGGACAGCAACTCATTTTTGTTGCAATTATTTTAGGACTCACAGGAGTCTCTTGACAACTCGCAGGGATTTATGAAAATTTATGAAAATATAAAAGAGCTTCTTGATGACCCAGGGAGTTTTCCAAGGAATTTTTTCAGGGGAGTCTGAGGACTTAAAGGTATTTTTGAGAATGCGAAGTGATTTTATGAGGATCTGAAAGTTTCCTAACACTTTGTGTGACCTCAGCAGTGGCATTCACACTGCAGCAGTGAGACCTGCTCCTTACACACTGACAGGAGGATAATAAACCAGCCTTACCTGCTTAGGGTGCTTCTGACATCCTGCAAAACAGAGAAACAAACACAGTGAGATCAGTTTCCACAGGAGATGTTAAAGTTATGGCAGTATTTTTAGGAGTGACACACTTCTATCTATGGTTAAAAAACAGTGACTGGGGTCACGTGACACAGCACATTCTGGGGTATTGCATGACTAAGCACAGAATGAGGGATTCTGAATGAGGTCACATGATATAAAAGAAACTGATCATCGGAATGGAAATGACAGAGCACAGTGTAATTCTGAATGGAGTCACAAAACACAGCACATTCTGATATTCTGAATGAGGTCACCTGACACAATGTATGATGTTCGCAACAGGGTCACATGCATGGGCATCATTTAGGGATTGCCAGGGGTCGCAGCTGTGACTCCTGGCTCGCCCCTTGTGACCCGTGGCACTGCTTGTGCGACCTCTGTCTTCAGAGGTAGCAAAATGAGTACCAAGAACACAGCGGATGCTCGCCCTTATGGGAGTCGTGCTCCACCTTTGTTTTCAGCCAATTTTATATTAAACTAATAGTGAATAATAGATTAATATTCA
The DNA here is from genome assembly GCF_964204655.1 of Triturus cristatus. Classification (NCBI taxonomy): domain Eukaryota; kingdom Metazoa; phylum Chordata; class Amphibia; order Caudata; family Salamandridae; genus Triturus; species Triturus cristatus. Next base: position 69,431,729 of record NC_140579.1, on the reverse strand, counting down.
CTGTTAGTGTAGTAAAAAATGGGGCACGAAGATCTAGAATGCTAAACTTCTGTAGCAGATGTCTTAAATAAAAAAATGCATTTAAATGTATGTAGGGTACGTGCTTGGGGATCGGAGTGTGGTTGTGTGTTTGTGAGTGTGTTTGTACGTGTGAGCATGAGTGTTTGTAAGTAAAACTGAGTGTCAGTGACAGATAGTGTGTGAGAGCCACTAAAAGGGAATGAGTGAGAATAAGTGAGAATGAGTGGCAGTGAGCATGAGAGTCAGAATGAGTGACAATAAGAGTGAGTGCACAAGTGAAAAAGTATGAGCGAGTAGGAGTTGGAGTGAGTGTGAATGAAGGAGAGAGAATGAGTGACACAGATTGTGTGAGAATGACAGTGAGAGCAAGTGAGTATGAGTAAGTATGTTGGAGTCAGAGTAAGGACGAGTGAGAGTGAGGTAGACTAAGTGAGAATGAATGATTGAGTGTGGTTGAGTAAATGTGAGTGAGAATATGATGTAATGCTTGCTAGTCTGCCATTGGCCCTTACATACTGAAGGTAATTTGTGGCTTATAAAGGGACCTATGGAAAACTTCTACTGCTGGATTACTGGAGGCAATTGTCGGCATGGGGAGGCACCTGTGAAAACCACTGCTACTGGCACACTGGAGGCACTTGTAGGCATGAGCAGCACCTGTGAAAACCACTCCTACTGGCACACTGGAGGCAATTGTAGGCATGAGCAGCACCTGTGAAAACCACTGCTACTGGCACACTGGAGGCACTTGTAGGCATGAGCAGCACCTGTGAAAACCACTCCTACTGGCACACTGGAGGCAATTGTAGGCATGAGCAGCACCTGTGAAAACCACTGCTACTGGCACACTGGAGGCAATTGTAGGCATGAGCAGCACCTGTGAAAACCACTGCTACTGGCACACTGGAGGCAATTGTAGGCATGAGCAGCACCTGTGAAAACCACTGCTACTGGGACAATGGAGGCAATTGTCGGCATGGGAAGGCACCTGTGAAAACCACTGCTACTGGCACACTGGAGGCAATTGTCGGCATGGACAGGCACCTGTGAAAACCACTGCTACTGGCACAGTGGAGGCAATTGTCGGCATGGACAGGCACCTGTGAAAACCACTGCTACTGGCACACTGGAGGCAATTGTCGGCATGGACAGGCACCTGTGAAAACCACTGCTACTGGCACAGTGGAGGCAATTGTCGTCATGGGCAGGCACCTGTGAAAACCACTGCTACTGGCACAGTAGAGGCAATCGTCGTCATGGGCAGGCACCTGTGAAAAACACTGCTACTGGCACACTGGAGGCAATTGTCGGCATGGGCAGGCACCTGTGAAAAACACTGCTACTGTCACACTGGAGGCAATTGTCTGCATGGGCAGGCACCTGTGAAAACTACTGCTACTGGCACAGTGGAGGCAATTTTAGGCATGGACAGGCACCACTGCTACTGGCACACTGGAGGCAATTGTCGGCATAGACAGGCACCTGTGAAAACCAATGCTACTGGCACACTGGAGGCAATTGTCTGCATGGGCAGGCACCTGTGAAAACTACTGCTACTGGCACAGAGGAGGCAATTTTAGGCATGAGCAGCACCTGTGAAAACCACTGCTACTGGCACACTGGAGGCAATTGTAGGCATGAGCAGCACCTGTGAAAACCACTGCTACTGGCACACTGGAGGCAGTTGTTGGCATGGACAGGCACCTGTGAAAACCACTGCTACTGGCACACTGGAGACAATTGTCAGCATGGACAGGCACCTGTGAAAACCACTGCTACTGGCACACTGGAGGCAATTGTCTGCATGGACAGGCACCTGTGAAAACCACTGCTACTGGCACACTGGAGGCAATTGTTGGCATGGACAGGCACCTGTGAAAACCACTGCTACTGGCACAGTGGAGGCAATTGTCGTCATGGGCAGGCACCTGTGAAAACCACTGCTACTGGCACAGTAGAGACAATCGTCGTCATGGGCAGGCACCTGTGAAAAACACTGCTACTGGCACACTGGAGGCAATTGTCGGCATGGACAGGCACCTGTGAAAAACACTGCTGCTGGCACACTGGAGGCAATTGTTGGAATGGAAAAGCACCTGTGAAAAACACTGCTACTGGCACACTGGAGGCAATTGTCGGCATGGACAGGCACCTGTGAAAAACACTGCTACTGGCACACCGGAGGCAATTGTAGGCATGGACAGGCACCTGTGAAAAACACTGCTATTGGCACACTGGAGGCAATTGTCGGCATGGACAGGCACCTGTGAAAAACACTGCTACTGCCACATGGGAGGCAATTGTAGGCATGGGCAGGCACCTTATGAAAACCACTGCTATTGGCACAGTGGAGGCAATTGTCGGCATGGACAGGCACCTGTGAAAATCACTGCTACTGGCACACTGGAGGATATTGTCGGCATGGGCAGGCACCTGTGAAAACCACTGCTACTGGCACACTGGAGGATATTGTCGGCATGGGCAGGCACCTGTGAAAACCACTGCTACTGGCACACTGGAGGATATTGTCGGCATAGGCAGGCACCTGTGAAAACCACTGCTACTGGCACACTGGAGGCAATTGTCGGCATGAGCAGGCACCTTCAAAACCACTGCTACTGGCACACTGGAGGGAATCGACAGAGCACAGTGTAATTCTGAATGGAGTCACAAAACACAGCACATTCTGATATTCTGAATGAGGTCACCTGACACAATGTATGATGTTCGCAACAGGGTCACATGCATGGGCATCATTTAGGGATTGCCAGGGGTCGCAGCGGTGACTCCTGGCTCGCCCCTTGTGACCCGTGGCACTGCTTGTGCGACCTCTGGCTTCAGAGGTAGCAAAATGAGTACCAAGAACACAGCGGATGCTCGCCCTTATGGGAGTCGTGCTCCACCTTTGTTTTCAGCCAATGTTTTATTAAACTAATAGTGAATAATCGATTAATATCCACTGTTAGTGTAGTAAAAAATGGGGCACGAAGATCTAGAATGCTAAACTTCTGTAGCAGATGTCTTAAATAAAAAAATGCATTTAAATGTATGTAGGGTACGTGCTTGGGGATCGGAGTGTGGTTGTGTGTTTGTGAGTGTGTTTGTACGTGTGAGCATGAGTGTTTGTAAGTAAAACTGAGTGTCAGTGACAGATAGTGTGTGAGAGCCACTAAAAGGGAATGAGTGAGAATAAGTGAGAATGAGTGGCAGTGAGCATGAGAGTCAGAATGAGTGACAATAAGAGTGAGTGCACAAGTGAAAAAGTATGAGCGAGTAGGAGTTGGAGTGAGTGTGAATGAAGGAGAGAGAATGAGTGACACAGATTGTGTGAGAATGACAGTGAGAGCAAGTGAGTATGAGTAAGTATGTTGGAGTCAGAGTAAGGACGAGTGAGAGTGAGGTAGACTAAGTGAGAATGAATGATTGAGTGTGGTTGAGTAAATGTGAGTGAGAATATGATGTAATGCTTGCTAGTCTGCCATTGGCCCTTACATACTGAAGGTAATTTGTGGCTCATAGAGGGACCCAAAGAAAACTTCTACTGCTGGAATACTGGAGGCAATTGTAGGCATGGACAGGCGCCTGTCAAAACCACTGCTACTGGCACACTGGAGGCACTTGTAGGCATGAGCAGCACCTGTGAAAACCACTGCTACTGGCACACTGGAGGCAATTGTAGGCATGAGCAGCACCTGTGAAAACCACTGCTACTGGCACACTGGAGGCAATTGTCGGCATGGACAGGCACCTGTGAAAAACACTGCTACTGGGACACTGGAGGCAATTGTCGGCATGGGAAGGCACCTGTGAAAACCACTGCTACTGGCACACTGGAGACAATTGTCGGCATGGAGAGGCACCTGTGAAAACCACTGCTACTGGCACACTGGAGGCAATTGTCGGCATGGACAGGCACCTGTGAAAACCACTGCTACTGGCACACTGGAGGCAATTGTCGGCATGGACAGGCACCTGTGAAAACCACTGCTACTGGCACAGTGGAGGCAATTGTCGTCATGGGCAGGCACCTGTGAAAACCACTGCTACTGGCACAGTAGAGGCAATCGTCGTCATGGGCAGGCACCTGTGAAAAACACTGCTACTGGCACACTGGAGGCAATTGTCGGCATGGGCAGGCACCTGTGAAAAACACTGCTACTGGCACACTGGAGGCAATTGTCTGCATGGGCAGGCACCTGTGAAAACTACTGCTACTGGCACAGTGGAGGCAATTTTAGGCATGGACAGGCACCACTGCTACTGGCACACTGGAGGCAATTGTCGGCATAGACAGGCACCTGTGAAAACCAATGCTACTGGCACACTGGAGGCAATTGTCTGCATGGGCAGGCACCTGTGAAAACTACTGCTACTGGCACAGAGGAGGCAATTTTAGGCATGAGCAGCACCTGTGAAAACCACTGCTACTGGCACACTGGAGGCAATTGTAGGCATGAGCAGCACCTGTGAAAACCACTGCTACTGGCACACTGGAGGCAATTTTAGGCATGAGCAGCACCTGTGAAAACCACTGCTACTGGCACACTGGAGGCAGTTGTTGGCATGGGCAGGCACCAGTAAAAACCACTGCTACTGGCACACTGGAGGCAATTGTCGGCATGGGCAGGCACCTGTGAAAACCACTGCTACTGGCACACTGGAGGCAATTGCTGGTATGGACAGGCACCTGTGAAAACCACTGCTACTGGCACACTGGAGGCAATTGTCTGCATGGACAGGCACCTGTGAAAACCACTGCTACTGGCACACTGGAGGCAATTGTTGGCATGGACAGGCACCTGTGAAAACCACTGCTACTGGCACAGTGGAGGCAATTGTCGTCATGGGCAGGCACCTGTGAAAACCACTGCTACTGGCACAGTAGAGACAATCGTCGTCATGGGCAGGCACCTGTGAAAAACACTGCTACTGGCACACTGGAGGCAATTGTCGTCATGGGCAGGCACCTGTGAAAAACACTGCTGCTGGCACACTGGAGGCAATTGTTGGAATGGACAGGCACCTGTGAAAAACCACTGCTACTGTGGAAATTTAGCTTGCAAACTGAACATTATCTGCGCCATCTTGCCTCTCCCCAGCGCCACGCACAGCGAATGCTCGGCCGCCATTTTAGGCACCCCACCCTCTCCCCGCTCACTCTCGATTGCCAGCGCTTTCCCCCTGGCGCTGCGAGCATCCCCTGGCGCTGCGAGCACCCCCCGCGCGCCAGCCACCCCCGCTCTCTCATACAGGCCATAAACCCTCTCCTTCTGCGCGACCCTGCTACGGAACCACATCCGACCGACATCCCATACATGGTCATGCCTCTCCTTTGATAACCCCTTCCTCTGCGCCCCATTGTCCGAACTGGTCCCAGGCCATCACCTAGCCCTGCGGATGCAGTTTATTGCCCCTACTGTAAGGGAAACACCCCACATCAAAGGGATTACAGTGGATCAAAGCCCCTACCCCCTGAGACCCGGCCGGTTGCACACACCCCCGGGAATTGGCGGAATACCCTGCTGCGTGATAGCCATCTCCTACTGTAGATGGGGTAGGGACTTCTACTGTAGATATGTGTGGGAACGAGCTTGAAGTGGGGGTTCAAAGAAATGTCTTTCCGTACATCAAAGCCTCAATAAGAATGTACCATATGTAATAAAGCAATAAACCAGTGTATAAGAGACCAGGTCTCAGAGATGCAGTTAGAGCACCTCGTGACGATACCTTGCTGTCTGATCTGATGTGTTCTGCTCCGACGGAATAAAACTTTGTTTCCTGCCTTCCAGTCTCCGGCGCCTGCCTCTTTCATTGGTAAATTATCGAGTGGTATGAGAGGCGATTACCGCCGGGCAAATACTTGAAAGGTTATCGACTGAAACTGCCGCTACCATTTAACAATTGGCGTCCCAAACGTGGGGCCCATCAGCGACACTTGGATCCAGTGGGAGAGGTCCCGACGACAGAGTGAACGACTGCAACGATCGGGAGAGCTCCTGCCCAATAGACCCTCGTCTGGCAGCCGATCATCCGAACTTCACTGATTCCGAGCAGACCTCTCTCGAGTGATCTACGGTCCTGACTGGGAACCATCAGGAGTGCCGCGGCAAATACGGAGAGTAGAGGACGATCGGGCGCTGGAGGCGGAAGACGAGAAACTGTCCACGCGGTCCGGGTAAGGTCGTGATACACGACAAATTGCGAAATAATTGATTGATTGTTTGAAGTTTTGGAAATACTAGTATTGCTCATTGATTGTTCTCTTTGAGATATTCGCTGTCTACAAACGGGGAGGAGTAGAAATACTCTCTCTCTCTCCCTTTGCAGATAGTGAAGGGTAGGTAACGCAGACTTTTGTCCCCGTTGAAACCCGTCGTGCCTATCTTTATCTCCCCACTGATTGATTGTCCGAACATTGATTGTTTTGAAGAATAGTGCTCTTTGAGATATTCTCTGTTTGCAAATAACGTAGAATAGAAATATTCTGTCTAGTCTTTGCAAATAGTGAAGGGTAGGTAACGCAGACTTTTGTCCCCGTTGAAACCCGTCGTGCCTATCTTTATCTCCCCATTGATTGATTGATTGATTGTCCGAACACTAGTTGTTCGATATTGGTTCTTTGGAGGTATTCTCTGCTTACAAATAACGAGGAATAGAGATATTCTGTCTAGTCTTTGCAAGCAGTGAAAAGATAGGTAGTGCTGACTTTTGTCCCCGTTGAAACCCGTCATGCCTATCTTCTCCCCACTGATTGGTAGTTGGTTCTGCCCGGACCGCTTATTAGAGGTGAACCATCCGGCTCCACTGGAAGGCACCCCTAATAAGGACATGTTCACTAAATATGGACTAGTCGCCGTAGCTTATAGCAAGCTGTGGCATAAATATACCAAGAAGGACCCCGAGAGTCAGTGGCCACTGATGGGATCCTTCGACGACCATAAGATAGAAGCGCTAGAAATAGCTCTGCGTAGCAATAAGACGACGCCTACTATGCTTGACAGTATCGGCATGTGGCGCAAAGAAGCAACGCAACGGAAAAAGAGGGAAGAAGTAAAAGCAGAAAAGGAATTACGAAAGGCAGCTCATCTTGCCGCTAGAAGGTTAGAGGAAGAGATAAAGGAGAGAAGGGAAACTAAACTAAGGCAGGAGCCCGGAACATCAGGACAGTACGCTGTTAGGACCCCTTCTTTGCTCTACCCTGAGTTGTCCTCCAAGCAGCGAACGAATGACGAATTACTGTTAGGTCCCCCGATCATTTACATGCCCCCTCCATATGCACCCTCCCAGTCAGTAGTGCAACACCCACAACCCCCAAACACGATCGAAAGCAGTACAGGGGCCTCGGTCCTCACGGCCTCCGCGCCGGCTGAGCCTCTTGTACTGAACCCAATGTCGGCTACAACGCTAGATGACCATGAGATGGGAAAGAAAGAGTCCACCAGAATGAATCGATTAACAAAGGATGAACGAGCAGGAATTGATAAGATAGTAGGGACACTGGTGGAGCGAAAAGAAAGTGAGGAGTATATAACAGACGTGTATAACTCGTATGCCGACAGCCGCAGACGACACTTTGTCGTACGGCTCTGTTATCACGCCCTGAATGCATATGAGGATAGATACCACGATAAAGGTCCCGAAGGCTTAGCAGCCCTATATAGGAAGGTAGACATCGGAGAGGAAAGAGAGGGCGACGTTACGAACCTCTTCACTCGTACACTCGAGGTCTACCGACACCTTAAAGAACATAGACAGACCACCAAAGCAGAAACCCCCATAGCGACTAAGCCCCAGGAAGGAAGGGCTGATGCCATGATGCCCATTAAAGAAGCTGCCCCCTACTGGGTCCCCCCACGAGGTCAGGGAACACATGACGACATCAACCACCAAGATGCGAAGGGAAGGGTTGTATATAACTGGGTCTACCAGCCGTGGGACCGGCAAGATATTTTGACCTTTAGAAAAACTCTACCCGACTTGAGAAAGAACCCGACTGCCTTCTACACTGAATTGGGTACAGCCTTAGGCTCAACGATAATGACTTTAGCAGATATCGACTTGTTCTTTGGGCTATGTCTGCCGGCTGATGTGTGGAAACAAATCCGGAAAGTTGACCACGCTGAGCCGTTCGGATATACCTGGGTACAACTCGATACCATAGATAAACAGCGAGAACCAGGACAGAAACCCCCGAAAGCCACCTTAGAACTCCCAGACAAGATTGTACAAAAGCTGAAGACTCTAATCCCAGAAAGAAAGATAGACTGGTCGATAGTGACGGCTTGCCGCCAGAAACCCCAGGAGGATGTGTCTGAGTACTTCTCCCGATTCGAGACTGTGTTTTCCGATTACAGTGGCCAAGACATGACCACCGCAACCGGACATCACCTCTTTGTCCAGAATTATGTGAAGGGTCTGTCACAAGAAGTTTCCCAGAAACTACAGACCAGCGAGAGTAGTTGGGCAGCCTCCAAACCCGCAGCAATTCTCCAGATGGCCCAATACTACGAAAATCAGAAGAACGAGAACGATAGGGCGTCAGAGAAGAAGAAAAAGGAACTAAAGGAGAGGGTAATGATAGCACAGTTGCAAGGGGTGACCATAGGAAGGGAACCCCCGAAAGAGAATTACCAACCAACCGCCCCTAGAAAGCTACCCCCTAGAGACCATACCCCTACACCCTACAACGGACGGAGAGACTTAGATGGGAATCAATGCGCGTTCTGTAGAGGGTTCGGACACTGGAAATCCCAGTGCCCGGTCCTTCTGGAAATGAACAAAAATAGGGACCCCAGAGACACAGCATATGACCCCAGAAATAGAGGACAGGGACGAGGGCACACGAACAACGCCATCAACGACAGGCCAGGCAGACCAAACACCTTTGATCGCCCCCGACAAAACCAGTGTCAGCATTCTGACTACGAAAGCACTCATGACTTCGCATAGGACCGCCAGGGGCAAGGGAGGGATCCAGTCGAACTCCGTGTTGACCAGCAAGGTCCTTACGTCACCGCTAAGGTCTTGGGCACAAAATCTCCATTCCTGGTAGATACTGGGGCGACACGTAGTGCGTTATCTAAACGACTGATTCCTAGGGCACCCTTGTCTGGCTCACACGTAACCTCAATAGGCTTTGACGGAACGCCCTCCACTAACCCCTTATCAGCACCAATCTCCTTTGACTTAGAAGATAACACCACTGACACGACCTTTCTGCTCTCCTCCAACACCCCCGATGCCATTATGGGACTTGATTTGCTAAAACATTTTCGAGCTACCATCAGATGCTCCCCAGACGGAGTTCGAGTCATCCTACACGATAACCCAGATCTGTCCAGACCCTGTCACACACGGCGTATGCTCTCTATAACCGATGCTGATATGTCCCTACTCGACACGTTACCTTCACATCTATGGGCTAAAACCGACTCAGATGTAGGGCGCATGGTGATCGACCCGGTACACATAACCGTCCGACCGGACGCGGTGCTCCCAAAGCTTCCACAGTATCGGATATCACCCGAAGGCGAGAAGGCATTGGTGGAAATCATCGAGTCTCTAGTCGAGGCAGGAGTGGTAGAAGAAGTAGTCAGTAATGTTTGCAACAGCCCTATCCTACCCATTGTAAAGAAGCAAGGCGAGGGGGATGAGAAAGCCTACCGTTTCATTGTTGACTTGCGAGAGGTTAACAAAGTAGTCATACCCCAGTACCCCGTGGTCTCAGACATCACCACCATCCTCACCCTGATTCCATCCACTGCCACCATCTTTACTGTTATTGATCTCAAGAACGCATTCTTTTCCATCCCCATCCACCCAGACAGCCGCTACCTGTTCGGCTTCACTTTAAAAGCCCGTTCGTACAGATTCTGCAGGGCACCCCAAGGCTACACTGAGAGTCCCAGTATTTACAGCCAAGCCCTCAAGAGGCAACTGGATGCAGTCCAACTACCCGATGGAGTGGTGTTGATACAGTACGTCGATGACATTCTTTTGGCGGCCGACACCACTCCACTTGCCGTCACAGCCACCATTCACCTCCTCCGCTTCCTTGCGGAGAACGGTCACAAGGTCTCCAGAAAGAAATTGCAATTCTGCCAGCCCCAAGTAACGTATCTAGGCCACCTACTATCCAAAGACGGGAGGAAACTTACCCCTGACCGAATTCAAACCATCCTAGAAACCCCTGTTCCCAAAACTCAGAAGCAAGTGCGGTCCCTAGTGGGCCTCACCTCCTTTTGTCGACAGTGGTTGCCAAATTTCAGTCTTATCGTAAAACCTCTGCTTTCCCTGCTGGCTAAAGATGTTCCCTTCCCCCTCCCCTGGACACCCGAATGTCAATCCTCCTTCAAAGAATTACGAGACGCCCTCTGCTCGGCCCCAGTCCTAGGAACCCCAGACTACACTAAACCTTTCTCCCTCTACACCCACGAAAGGGAGGGATGTGCGTTGTCCGTCCTAACCCAGTCCATAGGCCCTAAACAACGCCCTTGTGCCTACTTCTCTGCCACTCTTGACCCTGTAGCCAGAGCTTTGCCCGCCTGCCTTCGAGCAGTAGCCGCCGCTGCTGTCTCTATCCGGCAAAGTGAGGGGATCGTGCTCTCGAACCCCCTCACAGTATTGGTACCCCATGCTGTTGACACCCTCCTGAACCAAACCAAGACTCAACATCTGACTAGCGCACGACTGACTGGTTACGAACTGACTCTGCTTGCACCCCACATCACATTGAAACGATGCACCACTCTGAATCCAGCTACTCTACTACCTCTCCCTGACGCTGACCCCAATGCGTCCCCTATACATGACTGCGTGACCCTCACCGACGAACAAACCAAGAGTAGGGTTGACCTCCGGGATACTGCCTTCCCGGACCCTGACGGAGAACTGTGGGTGGATGGCTCATGCATCAAGCTCCCCGATGGCACCACCTCAGCTGCCTATGCAGTCACCACAGCCCGAACAGTTGTTGAGACAGCCCGCATCACACAGCGATCCGCACAGGCGGCGGAACTAATTGCTCTTACACGAGCCTGCATCCTGGCAGCAGGGACAACCGCAAACATTTACACAGACAGTCAGTACGCCTTCGGGGTAGTTCACCACTTTGGGCTTCTATGGAAAGAGAGGGGATTCTTGACTTCTCATGGCACACCCATCCTGCATGGAGATCTAGTCTCTGCCCTGACCGAAGCAGTCCTCCTCCCCACACGGTTAGCTGTGATCAAATGCAAGGCACACAAGAAGGTGACAGACATTATAGGACAGGGAAATGCACTGGCTGACCTTACTGCCCGAACCACAGCCGAGAATAGGTCCACGACCCGTATGTACGTGACCAGGTCACAAACTGAGAAATGGAAGGATGCTAGGGAAACAATTAGGGATATCCAACTAGCCAGCACACCACACGAATTAACTGAATGGGCCCGGGTGGGATTGAAGGACGATGACGGTTGCTGGCGAACCAAAGACTTGAACAAATGGTTGCTACCAGATTCATACTTGATCCCCATGCTGACCATGGCACACTCCCGTGCACACATAGGGTCTGCCCCCATGATCGAACTCATCTCCAAAGTCTGGCACAACGACAGAATACCAGACTCAGCCAAACGTCTGGTCCAACAATGCCTAGTATGCCTCCAACACAACCCTGGGAAAGGAACTGCTGTACCCCGGGGAGGGTTTGGGGTCCCCAATCACCCCTTTGAAGTCCTACAAATGGACTATGTCCAGCTAGAAAGGTGCCAAGGTTTGAAGTATGTACTTGTCGTTGTGTGTGCCTTCAGCAAGTGGGTGGAAGCCTATCCAACCCACGACAACACCGCTATGACTACTGCAAAAGTACTACTGAAGGAATTCTTCCCCCGATATGGCCTTTGTCGAGTTTTGTGGAGCGACAATGGCCCCCACTTCGTAGCCGAAGTTATCCAACTCATCTTAAAAGGGTTGGGTGTAAAACAGAAATTCCATGCGGTCTTCCATCCCCAATCTGCAGGCCTGGTTGAGCGACACAATGCCACATTGAAGCTTAAGATAGCAAAAATAGTCGCCACCACAGGGCTAAGATGGCCAGACGCTCTCCCACTAGCATTGCTATCAATGCGTTCCACCCCCACCAAACACCACTTAACCCCCTACGAGGTCGTCTTCGGGCGGCCCATGAACCTTTGGACTGCACCAAAGCCGACATCCATCCACGACGTCCCGGACATCCTCATGTCTGATTATCTGTACAATCTAACTAAAACGTTGTCTATCATCCATCAGCAGGTGCTGCACGCCATTCCCGATGTTTCCAGGGGCCCCGGACACGACATCCAACCCGGTGACTTCGTCTTAGTGCGTAACTTCCAGCGCACCAAGAGTCTGGAGCCCCGGTGGACGGGCCCCCTGCAAGTCCTGATCACCACCCGAACAGCTCTTCGAGTGGAGGGGAAACGCAATTGGCTGCATGCACACCACTGCAAGAAGGTATCACCGACCCTGACAACCACGGACAACATCACTGCCCAAGAGGAACTTCTGGACAAAGACCGACCATCCCTGAGCCACTGCCCGGATACAGAGACACTTGAATTGATTGAATATCCCGATCCCACTGTGCCATCCAAAGAAGGGTATAACTTGCGACGAAAGGAGAGAACTTCGGCTAAGCAGACCACAGGCTAAGTGGAAATCTCAGAGCGGTAGCCTAGTCACCTCAAAGGCCACCAGGAGAGAAACTAAACAAAGTCTGTGGTTCTGCCCGCTACCGAGTCTCTTGAAGGTGATGGAAGCGCCCGACATGAAGATGATGGAAGCAACCGGACGTCCGAAGATCCACTACAAAAACCCAAAGACTGACCGAATGCACATCTTTAAGACTATAGCACTTTTCATTACCCTTCTCTTTTGTCTTCTCCTCGTGGTCACCTTCTGGATCATGGAGGAGAGCACACCCGCTCATAAGACATTGCTGACCACCGTTCAACCTACCACCACGAAAGAACACCATCTGATCTCACTTTCACCCCAACTCCGAGAAAGGCGTAAGGAGTTCTGGAATAACTCTTTTGTGCAGTTGCTCCACCAACACAATCTTGCCACCAACGCCACTAACTGCTGGATCTGTGGATTGCTACCACATGCCACTGGGCACTCAATCCCTTTCATCCCTTCACCTTTTTCTGTCCATGGATCCTGCCTCGCCTGGCTGATCCTCCTGCAGGAGAGCTACAAGGACAATGCCACTTCCGGCAGAACCATGTCACACTTCTACCATGGGTTCTGGCTGAACAAAACTGGAAGAACTCCCGCCCTCTTCTGCCCTCTGAGATCGAACACTTCCTTTCACATGGACATCCCTGCCAAAGAACGAGTTGAAATGCAAGTGTTCAACAATCCAGCCAGACCCACCTTCTCTTACCTCCGAAAACGGACGGCCGCCACCCTAACAGTGGCCCTGTCCGTCATCAACATCACTGGATCTGTATGCCTCGAAGGCCTGGGGGCACAGCTGGTGGGCCACAGCTCCTGCCTCATCACCCGAACATTGGACTCAGTTGACCCACCCTCCTTTGTTGCCTCCCCGAATATGTACTTCGTCTGTGGTACTAAGGCCTACACCTGGCTCCCGAAAGGTTGGGGAGGCACCTGCTACATCGCTTTTGTCCTTCCCCCGACATATGTGGCTCCAGCAAACCATCACCGACAGAAACGTGCCAAAGACATTCTGCAAGCCGACTCCGCCGGAGCGCAGTTCATGGACGCAGTAAAAGGTCTTGTTCCGCTCTGGGGTCCAAAGGCGAACAGCCGTGCCATCCGCCACTTAACCCAGGCAGTCGAAACAGCAATGAACATTACAGCTGGCGCCCTCGCCAACAACACCGCTGAGCTTCAGGCCGTCCGCCTGGTGGCTCTTCAGAACCGCCTTGTTCTAGATGTGGTTCTGGCTGATCGTGGAGGAGCATGCCGCATCATTGGGTCCAGCTGTTGTACCTACGTACCAGATAACTCACCCTCAGTCTACAAAGCAATTGAACACCTCCACAGACTGTCCACAGAGGTCCATCAAGAGCAAGAAGAATGGTCGCTGGGGAGTTGGTTTTGGGACACTATTAAAAGTTGGGGATGGAGGCTGTTTTCATTTATGCTAATACCGATTGTGATACTATGCGGATGTTGCTTGGGGATTCAGTGCCTGCCACCTTTATGTTCGCTTTTTATGAACTGCATCTGCCCTAAGACTTTGAACTTTGAAACAGAGCGGATGAAAGCCCTTTATGAGGTGGAAGTCCGTAGTATTATGGGGATAAATCCGAACTAGACAAGCTGGCGAGATATGTTAAAAGGGAGGACTGTGGAAATTTAGCTTGCAAACTGAACATTATCTGCGCCATCTTGCCTCTCCCCAGCGCCACGCACAGCGAATGCTCGGCCGCCATTTTAGGCACCCCACCCTCTCCATGCTCACTCTCGATTGCCAGCGCTTTCCCCCTGGCGCTGCGAGCACCCCCCGCGCGCCAGCCACCCCCATTCTCTCTCATACAGGACATAAACCCTCTCCTTCTGCGCGACCCTGCTACGGAACCACATCCGACCGACATCCCATACATGGTCATGCCTCTCCTTTGATAACCCCTTCCTCTGCGCCCCATTGTCCGAACTGGTCCCAGGCCATCACCTAGCCCTGCGGATGCAGTTTATTGCCCCTACTGTAAGGGAAACACCCCACATCAAAGGGATTACAGTGGATCAAAGCCCCTACCCCCTGAGACCCGGCCGGTTGCACACACCCCCGGGAATTGGCGGAATACCCTGCTGCGTGATAGCCATCTCCTACTGTAGATGGGGTAGGGACTTCTACTGTAGATATGTGTGGGAACGAGCTTGAAGTGGGGGTTCAAAGAAATGTCTTTCCGTACATCAAAGCCTCAATAAGAATGTACCATATGTAATAAAGCAATAAACCAGTGTATAAGAGACCAGGTCTCAGAGATGCAGTTAGAGCACCTCGTGACGATAACTTGCTGTCTGATCTGATGTGTTCTGCTCCGACGGAATAAAACTTTGTTTCCTGCCTTCCAGTCTCCGGCGCCTGCCTCTTTCATTGGTAAATTATCGAGTGGTATGAGAGGCGATTACCGCCGGGCAAATACTTGAAAGGTTATCGACTGAAACTGCCGCTACCATTTAACACTACTGGCACACTGGAGGCAATTGTTGGAATGGACAAGCACCTGTGAAAAACACTGCTACTGGCACACTGGAGGCAATTGTCGGCATGGACAGGCACCTGTGCAAAAAACACTGCTACTGGCACACCGGAGGCAATTGTAGGCATGGACAGGCACCTGTGAAAAACACTGCTATTGGCACACTGGAGGCAATTGTCGGCATGGACAGGCACCTGTGAAAAACACTGCTACTGGCACATGGGAGGCAATTGTAGGCATGGGCAGGCACCTTATGAAAACCACTGCTATTGGCACAGTGGAGGCAATTGTCGGCATGGACAGGCACCTGTGAAAATCACTGCTACTGGCACACTGGAGGATATTGTCGGCATGGGCAGGCACCTGTGAAAACCACTGCTACTGGCACACTGGAGGATATTGTCGGCATGGGCAGGCACCTGTGAAAACCACTGCTACTGGCACACTGGAGGATATTGTCGGCATGGGCAGGCACCTGTGAAAACCACTGCTACTGGCACACTGGAGGCAATTGTCGGCATGGGCAGGCACCTGTGAAAACCACTGCTACTGGCACACTGGAGGGAATCGTCGGCATGGGCAGGCAAGTGTGAAAAACACTGCTACTGGCACACTGGAGGCAATTGTCGGCATGGGCAGGCACCTGTGAAAACCACTGCTACTGGCACACTGGAGCCAATTGTCGGCATGGGCAGGCACCTGTGAAAACCACTGCTACTGGCACACTGGAAGCAATTGTCGGCATGGGCAGGCACCTGTGAAAACCACTGCTACTGGCACACTGGAGGCAAATATCGGCATGGGCAGGATCCTGTGAAAACCACTGCTGCTGGCACACTGGAGGCTATTGTCTGCATGGGCAGGCACCTGTGAAAACCACTGCTACTGGCACACTGGAGGCAATTGTCGGCATGGGCAGGCACCTGTGAAAACCACTGCTACTGGCACACTGGAGGCAATTATCGGCATGGGCAGGATCCTGTGAAAACCACTGCTACTGGCACACTGTAGGCAATTGTCGGCATGGGCAGGCACTTGTGAAAACCACTGCTACTGGCACACTGGAGGCAATTATCGGCATGGGCAGGATCCTGAGAAAACCACTGCTACTGGTACACTGGAGGCAATTGTCGGCATGGGCAGGCACCTGTGAAAAACACTGCTACTGGCACACTGGAGGCAATCGTCGGCATAGGCAGGCACCTGTGAAAAACACTGCTACTGGCACATGGGAGGCAATTGTAGGCATGGGAAGGCACCTGTGAAAACCACTGGTACTGGCACACTGGAGGCAATTGTCGGCACGGGCAGGCACCTGTGAAAACCACTGCTACTGGCACACTGGAGCCAATTGTTGGCATGGGAAGGCACCTGTGAAAACCACTGCTACTGGCACACTGGAGGCAATTGTCGGCATGGACAGACACCTGTAAAAACCACTGCTATTGGCAGACTGGAGGCAATTGTCGGCATGGGCAGGCACCTGTGAAAACCACTGCTCCTGGCACACTGGAGGCAATTGTCGGCATGGGCAGGCACCTGTGAAAAACACTGCTATTGGCACACTGGAGGCAATTGTCGGCATGGACAGGCACCTGTGAAAAACACTGCTACTGGCACATGGGAGGCAATTGTAGGCATGGGCAGGCACCCTATGAAAACCACTGCTATTGGCACAGTGGAGGCAATTGTCGGCATGGACAGGCACCTGTGAAAATCACTGCTACTGGCACACTGGAGGATATTGTCGGCATGGGCAGGCACCTGTGAAAACCACTGCTACTGGCACACTGGAGGATATTGTCGGCATGGGCAGGCACCTGTGAAAACCACTGCTACTGGCACACTGGAGGATATTGTCGGCATGGGCAGGCACCTGTGAAAACCACTGCTACTGGCACACTGGAGGCAATTGTCGGCATGGGCAGGCACCTGTGAAAACCACTGCTACTGGCACACTGGATGGAATCGTCGGCATGGGCAGGCAAGTGTGAAAAACACTGCTACTGGCACACTGGAGGCAATTGTCGGCATGGGCAGGCACCTGTGAAAACCACTGCTACTGGCACACTGGAGCCAATTGTCGGCATGGGCAGGCACCTGTGAAAACCACTGCTACTGGCACACTGGAAGCAATTGTCGGCATGGGCAGGCACCTGTGAAAACCACTGCTACTGGCACACTGGAGGCAAATATCGGCATGGGCAGGATCCTGTGAAAACCACTGCTACTGGCACACTGGAGGCTATTGTCTGCATGGGCAGGCACCTGTGAAAACCACTGCTACTGGCACACTGGAGGCAATTGTCGGCATGGGCAGGCACCTGTGAAAACCACTGCTACTGGCACACTGGAGGCAATTATCGGCATGGGCAGGATCCTGTGAAAACCACTGTTACTGGCACACTGTAGGCAATTGTCGGCATGGGCAGGCACTTGTGAAAACCACTGCTACTGGCACACTGGAGGCAATTATCGGCATGGGCAGGATCCTGTGAAAACCACTGCTACTGGTACACTGGAGGCAATTGTCGGCATGGGCAGGCACCTGTGAAAAACACTGCTACTGGCACACTGGAGGCAATCGTCGGCATGGGCAGGCACCTGTGAAAAACACTGCTACTGGCACATGGGAGGCAATTGTAGGCATGGGAAGGCACCTGTGAAAACCACTGCTACTGGCACACTGGAGGCAATTGTCGGCACGGGCAGGCACCTGTGAAAACCACTGCTACTGGCACACTGGAGGCAATTGTCGGCATGGACAGGCACCTGTAAAAACCACTGCTATTGGCAGACTGGAGGCAATTGTCGGCATGGGCAGGCACCTGTGAAAACCACTGCTCCTGGCACACTGGAGGCAATTGTCGGCATGGGCAGGTCCTGTGAAAACCACTGCTACTGGCACACTGGAGGCAATTGTCGGCATGGACAGGCACCTGTGAAAACCACTGCTACTGGCACACTGGAGGGAATTGTCGGCATGGGCAGGCACCTGTGAAAACCACTGCTACTGGCACACTGGAGGCAATTGTCGGCATGTGCAGGCACGTGTGAAAACCACTGCTACTGGCACACTGGAGCCAATTGTCGGCATGGGCAGGCACCTGTGAAAACCACTGCTACTGGCACACTGGAGGCAACTGTCGGCATGGGCAGGCACCTGTGAAAACCACTGCTACTGGCACACTGGAGGCAATTGTCGGCATGGGCAGGCACCTGTGAAAACCACTGCTACTGGCACACTGGAGCCAATTGTTGGCATGGGAAAGCACCTGTGAAAACCACTTCTACTGGCATACTGGAGGCAATTGTCGGCATGGACAGGCACCTGTAAAAACCACTGCTATTGGCAGACAGGAGGCAATTGTCGGCATGGGCAGGCACCTGTGAAAACCACTGCTACTGGCACACTGGAGGCAATTGTCGGCATGGGCAGGTCCTGTGAAAACCACTGTTACTGGCACACTGGAGGCAATTGTCGGCATGGGCAGGTCCTGTGAAAACCACTGCTACTGGCACACTGGAGGCAATTGCCGGCATGGACAGGCACCTTTGAAAACCACTGCTACTGGCACACTGGAGGCAATTGTCGGCATGGGCAGGTCCTGTGAAAACCACTGCTACTGGCACACTGG
The DNA here is from genome assembly GCF_964204655.1 of Triturus cristatus. NCBI lineage: Eukaryota > Metazoa > Chordata > Amphibia > Caudata > Salamandridae > Triturus > Triturus cristatus. Next base: position 69,412,867 of record NC_140579.1, on the reverse strand, counting down.
AGGCAATTGTCAGCATGGGCAGGGACCTGTGAAAACCACTGCTACTGGCACATGGGAGGCAATTGTAGGCATGGGCAGGCACCTGTGAAAACCACTGCTACTGGCACACTGGAGGCAATTATCGGCATGGGCAGGATCCTGTGAAAACCACTGCTACTGGCACACTGGAGGCAATTGTCGGCATGGGCAGGCACCTGTGAAAACCCCTGCTACTGGCACATGGGAGGCAATTGTAGGCATGGGCAGGCACCTGTGAAAACCACTGCTACTGGCACACTGGAGGGAATTATCGGCATGGGCAGGATCCTGTGAAAACCACTGCTACTGGCACACTGGAGGCAATTGTCGGCATGGGCAGGCACCTGTGAAAACCACTGCTACTGGCACACTGGAGCCAATTATCGGCATGGGAAGGCACCTGTGAAAACCACTGCTACTGGCACACTGGAGGCAATTGTCGGCATGGACAGGCACCTGTAAAAACCACTGCTATTGGCAGACTGGAGGCAATTGTCGGCATGGGCAGGCACCTGTGAAAACCACTGCTACTGGCACACTGGAGGCAATTGTCGGCATGGGCAAGTCCTGTGAAAACCACTGCTACTGGCACACTGGAGGCAATTGTCGGCATGGGCAGGCACCTGTGAAAACCACTGCTACTGGCACACTGGAGGATATTGTCGGCATGGGCAGGCACCTGTGAAAACCAATGCTACTGGCACACTGGAGGCAATTGTCTGCATGGGCAGGCACCTGTGAAAACTACTGCTACTGGCACAGAGGAGGCAATTTTAGGCATGAGCAGCACCTGTGAAAACCACTGCTACTGGCACACTGGAGGCAATTGTAGGCATGAGCAGCACCTGTGAAAACCACTGCTACTGGCACACTGGAGGCAGTTGTTGGCATGGACAGGCACCTGTGAAAACCACTGCTACTGGCACACTGGAGACAATTGTCAGCATGGACAGGCACCTGTGAAAACCACTGCTACTGGCACACTGGAGGCAATTGTCTGCATGGACAGGCACCTGTGAAAACCACTGCTACTGGCACACTGGAGGCAATTGTTGGCATGGACAGGCACCTGTGAAAACCACTGCTACTGGCACAGTGGAGGCAATTGTCGTCATGGGCAGGCACCTGTGAAAACCACTGCTACTGGCACAGTAGAGACAATCGTCGTCATGGGCAGGCACCTGTGAAAAACACTGCTACTGGCACACTGGAGGCAATTGTCGGCATGGGCAGGCACCTGTGAAAAACACTGCTGCTGGCACACTGGAGGCAATTGTTGGAATGGAAAAGCACCTGTGAAAAACACTGCTACTGGCACACTGGAGGCAATTGTCGGCATGGACAGGCACCTGTGAAAAACACTGCTACTGGCACACCGGAGGCAATTGTAGGCATGGACAGGCACCTGTGAAAAACACTGCTATTGGCACACTGGAGGCAATTGTCGGCATGGACAGGCACCTGTGAAAAACACTGCTACTGCCACATGGGAGGCAATTGTAGGCATGGGCAGGCACCTTATGAAAACCACTGCTATTGGCACAGTGGAGGCAATTGTCGGCATGGACAGGCACCTGTGAAAATCACTGCTACTGGCACACTGGAGGATATTGTCGGCATGGGCAGGCACCTGTGAAAACCACTGCTACTGGCACACTGGAGGATATTGTCGGCATGGGCAGGCACCTGTGAAAACCACTGCTACTGGCACACTGGAGGATATTGTCGGCATAGGCAGGCACCTGTGAAAACCACTGCTACTGGCACACTGGAGGCAATTGTCGGCATGAGCAGGCACCTTCAAAACCACTGCTACTGGCACACTGGAGGGAATCGACAGAGCACAGTGTAATTCTGAATGGAGTCACAAAACACAGCACATTCTGATATTCTGAATGAGGTCACCTGACACAATGTATGATGTTCGCAACAGGGTCACATGCATGGGCATCATTTAGGGATTGCCAGGGGTCGCAGCGGTGACTCCTGGCTCGCCCCTTGTGACCCGTGGCACTGCTTGTGCGACCTCTGGCTTCAGAGGTAGCAAAATGAGTACCAAGAACACAGCGGATGCTCGCCCTTATGGGAGTCGTGCTCCACCTTTGTTTTCAGCCAATTTTTTATTAAACTAATAGTGAATAATCGATTAATATCCACTGTTAGTGTAGTAAAAAATGGGGCACGAAGATCTAGAATGCTAAACTTCTGTAGCAGATGTCTTAAATAAAAAAATGCATTTAAATGTATGTAGGGTACGTGCTTGGGGATCGGAGTGTGGTTGTGTGTTTGTGAGTGTGTTTGTACGTGTGAGCATGAGTGTTTGTAAGTAAAACTGAGTGTCAGTGACAGATAGTGTGTGAGAGCCACTAAAAGGGAATGAGTGAGAATAAGTGAGAATGAGTGGCAGTGAGCATGAGAGTCAGAATGAGTGACAATAAGAGTGAGTGCACAAGTGAAAAAGTATGAGCGAGTAGGAGTTGGAGTGAGTGTGAATGAAGGAGAGAGAATGAGTGACACAGATTGTGTGAGAATGACAGTGAGAGCAAGTGAGTATGAGTAAGTATGTTGGAGTCAGAGTAAGGACGAGTGAGAGTGAGGTAGACTAAGTGAGAATGAATGATTGAGTGTGGTTGAGTAAATGTGAGTGAGAATATGATGTAATGCTTGCTAGTCTGCCATTGGCCCTTACATACTGAAGGTAATTTGTGGCTTATAAAGGGACCTATGGAAAACTTCTACTGCTGGATTACTGGAGGCAATTGTCAGCATGGGCAAGCACCTGTGAAAACCACTGCTACTGGCACACTGGAGGCACTTGTAGGCATGAGCAGCACCTGTGAAAACCACTGCTACTGGCACACTGGAGGCAATTGTAGGCATGAGCAGCACCTGTGAAAACCACTGCTACTGGCACACTGGAGGCAATTGTCGGCATGGGAAGGCACCTGTGAAAACCACTGGTACTGGCACACTGGAGACAATTGTCGGCATGGAGAGGCACCTGTGAAAACCACTGCTACTGGCACACTGGAGGCAATTGTCGGCATGGACAGGCACCTGTGAAAACCACTGCTACTGGCACAGTGGAGGCAATTGTCGTCATGGGCAGGCACCTGTGAAAACCACTGCTACTGGCACAGTAGAGGCAATCGTCGTCATGGGCAGGCACCTGTGAAAAACACTGCTACTGGCACACTGGAGGCAATTGTCGGCATGGGCAGGCACCTGTGAAAACCACTGCTACTGGCACACTGGAGGCAATTGTCGGCATGGACAGGCACCTGTGAAAACCACTGCTACTGGCACACTGGAGGCAATTGTCGGCATGGACAGGCACCTGTGAAAACCACTGCTACTGGCACAGTGGAGGCAATTGTCGTCATGGGCAGGCACCTGTGAAAACCACTGCTACTAGCACACCGGAGGCAATTGTCGGCATGGGCAGGCACCTGTGAAAAACACTGCTACTGGCACACTGGAGGCAATTGTTTGCATGGGCAGGCACCTGTGAAAACTACTGCTACTGGCACAGTGGAGGCAATTTTAGGCATGGACAGGCACCACTGCTACTGGCACACTGGAGGCAATTGTCGGCATGGGCAGGCACCTGTGAAAACCAATGCTACTGGCACACTGGAGGCAATTGTCTGCATGGGCAGGCACCTGTGAAAACTACTGCTACTGGCACAGTAGAGGCAATCGTCGTCATGGGCAGGCACCTGTGAAAAACACTGCTACTGGCACACTGGAGGCAATTGTCGGCATGGGCAGGCACCTGTGAAAAACACTGCTACTGGCACACTGGAGGCAATTGTCTGCATGGGCAGGCACCTGTGAAAACTACTGCTACTGGCACAGTGGAGGCAATTTTAGGCATGGACAGGCACCACTGCTACTGGCACACTGGAGGCAATTGTCGGCATGGGCAGGCACCTGTGAAAACCAATGCTACTGGCACACTGGAGGCAATTGTCTGCATGGGCAGGCACCTGTGAAAACTACTGCTACTGGCACACTGGAGGCAATTGTCTGCATGGACAGGCACCTGTGAAAACCACTGCTACTGGCACACTGGAGGCAATTATCGGCATGGGCAGGATCCTGTGAAAACCACTGCTACTGGCACACTGGAGGCAATTGTCGGCATGGGCAGGCACCTGTGAAAACCCCTGCTACTGGCACATGGGAGGCAATTGTCAGCATGGGCAGGCACCTGTGAAAACCACTGCTACTGGCACACTGGAGGCAATTATCGGCATGGGCAGGATCCTGTGAAAACCACTGCTACTGACACACTGGAGGCAATTGTCGGCATGGGCAGGCACCTGTGAAAACCACTGCTACTGGCACACTGGAGCCAATTGTCGGCATGGGAAGGCACCTGTGAAAACCACTGCTACTGGCACACTGGAGGCAATTGTCGGCATGGACAGGCACCTGTAAAAACCACTGCTATTGGCAGACTGGAGGCAATTGTCGGCATGGGCAGGCACCTGTGAAAACCACTGCTACTGGCACACTGGAGGCAATTGTCGGCATGGGCAGGTCCTGTGAAAACCACTGCTACTGGCACACTGGAGGCAATTGTCGGCATGGGCAGGCACCTGTGAAAACCACTGCTACTGGCACACTGGAGGATATTGTCGGCATGGGCAGGCACCTGTGAAAACCACTGCTACTGGAACACTGGAGGCAATTGTCGGCATGGGCAGGCACCTGTGAATACTACTGCTACTGGCGCACTGGAGGCATTTGTAGGAATGGGAAGGCACCTGTGAAAACCACTGCGACTGGCACACGGCAGGCAATTGTTGGCATAGGGGGTAACTATGACAAAATACTGGCACTAGCTCATTGGCGATGCGTCTTGGCATAAGGGAGGAAAACCATGACATACGGGGGCAACAATCACAAAATTCTAGTCCTGATGTAATACATGTAATTCCACCCAGCGGCGGTTTATCTATGGGGGCATTGCCCCCCTGTATTTGCTGCCCCCCTGAACCCTAATATGCATTTATAAAGTTTATATTACTGGCCACGGTGCTTATATTACAGCCGTGAGCCGGCTCCACATTGCAAGCAGCAGACTTTCAATTTATGAGTGGGCGGGGGGCAGGGCATCATTATAGACGTCACTGGAAGAGTGTCTGGGTCTAAAGATGTGCAAGTGAGCATGTCAGGGTGAATGGGTATCTTCCTACGACTAACCCGACATACGCACATAAGACCTCTCCTACCCGCACAACTTTAGTGACCTAGGGATCACATCTGCAGCCTCCCCAGTCTCCTAAGGAGCGCAGACTTTGCCTGCTCCAGCCAATCGGGACCCTGCTCTTATGCTGTGATGCAGATCTGGATTGGCTCAAGAGGCGAAAAGTAGGCCTAGTCCTGGAGGCAGCAAGTTTGCCTTTACAGAAGGACATAGCCAATCACAGCATGGCCTTATTATGGAGCCATGTAGTGGTTGGTTATTTTCTATCCCTTGCTGCCTTGCCTTCAGTCGCCCTACTGTTACCGCCTCATCATCATGCCCAGCCCAGGGAGTAGCAAAGACGAGGGCGAGAAGCGATGCGAGTAAGTAACGGATATAGATATAAACTATTTTACAGGATTAAATGTTTTCTTAAGATGTTTTACAAGACAGAAAATTAACCTGATAAACAGACATAAGAGATACCTGAGAAGATGTTCAGAATATGGTAAAAAACATCATGAAAACGGGCCATGAAATTAAAGAGGAGTGAAAAATAAAATAACAAGAGGAAGCCAGATGAGTGAGGCACAAAAATATACATTTTCTGATTGGTAAAATGTAGACTTCATAATTTAAGTGAACCATGCAGCCTCGGACACGAGCTGAGAAGGCCAAGCGGCACTAAAACGGTAATACAGTATGAGTTCAGGATGGTAAAATTTCAGAATAATAAACAAGCGTCCCGTGGGCGTATGTTGGGTCATTACAGTAGGACTTCAGGATGATAAATGTTTAATAATAAGCAAGCGTCCTGTGGTCGTATGTTGGCTAATGGTTAATGAAATTACTATCTAGAATTATGGGGGAGAAAATCAACAAACATTTGAAGCAGGGATCTGCAACAAGGTAGCTCGCTGACCTCCTGTCCGTAGCTCGCAGCCTGACCCCACTTTTGTATCCTGTCTTTGCAATTTTGTTTATTTTTAGGCCTTTTTGGCCTCTTATTCATTCTTGCCCGCTGTCGCACACACCAACTGATCCCATTGGCTACTAACCTTCGCTGGGGAGGGGTGGAGCAGAGCGAGTGATGTCACACTGCCCACTGACAGTGACTGGTGTGCTTCCAGTCCATGTTGGACGCTTCCCATTGGCTGATATACAAGGCGGGATACGCAGTCTTGGATGTGTGTGCACTGCCTCTGCCAACCCCTGCATGCAGCGGCTCTGTCTACAGCACTTGAATAATGTAGGTTTGCTAGTGCGTCGCCTGTGAATGTGAAGCTTTCTCTAGAAACAGAAGTGCATCAGCTGCATTGCTAGTGCGGCGCCTATGGATATGAAGCTTTCTCTAGAAACAGAAGTGCATCAGCGGCTTTGCTAGTACGGAGCCTGTGGATGTGAAGCTTTCACTGGAAATAGAAGTGCACCCGCTGCTTTGCTAGTGCGGCACCTATGGATGTGAAGCTTTCTCTGGAAACAGAAGTGCATCAGCTGCGTTGCTAGTGCGGCGCCTGTGGATATGAAGCTTTCTCAGGAAACAGAAGTGTATCAGCTGCATTGCTAGTGCGGCGCCTGTGGATATGAAGCTTTCTCAGGAAACAGAAGTGCATCATCTGCTTTGCTAGTGCGGCGCCTGTGGATGTGAAGCTTTCTCTAGAAACAGAAGTGCGTTGGCTGCTTTACTAGTGCGGCGCCTGTGGATATGAAGCTTTCTCTAAAAACAGAAGTGCACCAGCTGCATTGCTAGTGCGGCGCCTGTGGATGTGAAGCTTTCTCTGGAAACAGAAGTGCATCAGCTGCTTTGCTAGTGCGACGCCTGTGGATGAGAAGCTTTCTCTGGAAACAGAAGTGCATCAGCCGCTTTGCTAGTGCGGCGCCTTTGGATTTGAAGCTTTCTCTAGAAACAGAAGTGCATCAGCTGCTTTGCTAGTGCGGCGCCTGTGGATGTGAAGCTTTCTCTGGAAACAGAAGTGCATCAGCTGCTTTGCTAGTGCGACGCCTGTGGATGTGAAGCTTTCTCTAGAAACAGAAGTGCATCAGCTGCTTTGCTAGTGCGACGTGTGGGGATGTGAAGCTTTCTCTAGAAACAGAAGTGCATCAGCTGCTTTGCTAGTGCGGCGCCTGTGGATGTGAAGCTTTCTCTAGAAACAGAAGTGCATCGGCTGCTTTGCTATTGCGGCGCGTGTGGATGTGAAGCTTTCTCTAGAAACAGAAGTGAATCAGCTGCTTTGCTAGTGCGGTGCCTGTGGATGTGAAGCTTTCTCTGGAAACAGATGTGCATCAGCTGCATTGCTAGTGCGAAGCCTGTGGATGTGAAGCTTTCTCTAGAAACAGAAGTGCAGCAGCTGCTTCGCTAGTGCGGGACCTGTGGATTTGAAGCTTACTCTAGAAACAGAAGAACAGCAGCTGCTTTGCTAGTGCGGCGCCTGTGGATGTGGAGCTTTCTCTAGAAACAGAAGTGCATCAGCTGCATTGCTAGTGCGCCGCCTGTGGATGTGAAGCTTTCTCTAGAAACAGAAGTACATCAGCTGCTTTGCTAGAGCGGCGCCTGAGGATGTGAAGCTTTCTCTAGAAACAGAAGTGCATCAGCTGCTTTGCTAGTGCGGCACCTGTGAGTGTGAAGCTTTCTATAGAAACAGAAGTGCATCAGCTGCTTTGCTAGAGCGGCGCCTGTGGATGTGAAGCTTTCTCTAGAAACAGAAGTGCATCAGCTGCTTTGCTAGTGCGGCGCCTGTGGATGTGAAGCTTTCTCTAGAAACAGAAGTGCATCAGCTGCTTTGCTAGTGCGGCGCCTGTGGATGTGAAGCTTTCTCTAGAAACAGAAGTGCATCAGCTGCTTTGCTAGTGCGGCGCCTGTGGATGTGAAGCTTTCTCTAGAAACAGAAGTACATCAGCTGCTTTGCTAGTGCGGCGCCTGTGGATGTGAAGCTTTCTCTAGAAACAGAAGTGCATCAGCTGCTTGGCTAGTGCGGCGCCTGTGGATGTGAAGCTTTCTCTAGAAACAGAAGTGCATTGGCTGCTTTGCTATTGCGGCGCGTGTGGATGTGAAGCTTTCTCTAGAAACAGAAGTGAATCAGCTGCTTTGCTAGTGCGGTGCCTGTGGATGTGAAGCTTTCTCTGGAAACAGATGTGCATCAGCTGCATTGCTAGTGCGAAGCCTGTGGATGTGAAGCTTTCTCTAGAAACAGAAGTGCAGCATCTGCTTCGCTAGTGCGGGACCTGTGGATTTGAAGCTTACTCTAGAAACAGAAGTGCAGCAGCTGCTTTGCTAGTGCAGCGCCTGTGAATGTGAAGCTTTCTCTAGAAACAGAAGTGCATCAGCTGCATTGCTAGTGCGGCGCCTGTGGTTTCGGAGCTTTCTCTAGAAACAGAAGTGCATCAGCTGCATTGCTAGTGCGCCGCCTGTGGATGTGAAGCTTTCTCTAGAAACAGAAGTGCATCAGCTGCTTTGCTAGAGCGGCGCCTGAGGATGTGAAGCTTTCTCTAGAAACAGAAGTGCATCAGCTGCTTTGCTAGTGCGGCACCTGTGAGTGTGAAGCTTTCTATAGAAACAGAAGTGCATCAGCTGCTTTGCTAGAGCGGCGCCTGTGGATGTGAAGCTTTCTCTAGAAACAGAAGTGCATCAGCTGCTTTGCTAGTGCGGCGCCTGTGGATGTGAAGCTTTCCCTAGAAACAGAAGTGCATCAGCTGCTTTGCTAGTGCGGCGCCTGTGGATGTGAAGCTTTCTCTAGAAACAGAAGTGCATCAGCTGCTTTGCTAGTGCGGCGCCTGTGAATGTGAAGCTTTCTCTAGAAACAGAAGTGCATCAGCTGCTTTGCTAGAGCGGCGCCTGAGGATGTGAAGCTTTCTCTAGAAACAGAAGTGCATCAGCTGCTTTGCTAGTGCGGCACCTGTGAGTGTGAAGCTTTCTATAGAAACAGAAGTGCATCAGCTGCTTTGCTAGAGCGGCGCCTGTGGATGTGAAGCTTTCTCTAGAAACAGAAGTGCATCAGCTGCTTTGCTAGTGCGGCGCCTGTGGATGTGAAGCTTTCTCTAGAAACAGAAGTACATCAGCTGCTTTGCTAGTGCGGCGCCTGTGGATGTGAAGCTTTCTCTAGAAACAGAAGTGCATCATCTGCTTTGCTAGTGCGGCGCCTGTGGATGTGAAGCTTTCTCTAGAAACAGAAGTGCATCAGCTGCTTTGCTAGTGCAGCGCCTGTGAATTTGAAGCTTTCTCTAGAAACAGAAGTGCATCAGCTGCATTGCTAGTGCGGCGCCTGTGGATGTGAAGCTTTCTCTAGAAACAGAAGTGCATCATCTGCTTTGCTAGTGCGGCGCCTGTGGATGTGAAGCTTTCTCTAGAAACAGAAGTGCATCAGCTGCTTTGCTAGTGCAGCGCCTGTGAATGTGAAGCTTTCTCTAGAAACAGAAGTGCATCAACTGCATTGCTAGTGCGGCGCCTGTGGATGTGAAGCTTTCTCTAGAAACAGAAGTGCACCAGCTGCTTTGCTAGTGCAGCGCCTGTGGATGTGAAGATGTCTCTAGAAACAGCAGTGCATCAGCTGCTTCTGTAGCTGGCTGAGCCCCCGCTCCACCAAGCCATTCTCTAGTACTGATATAGCTTGACACGCTTGCAGCCCTTCCTCGAATTGCTCATCATTGAATTCAGGTAACTAAAAGTCTAAAGTAAAGATTAATACACTTAAAAAAGCCCTTTTGTCTGCATGTTTGTGCTGGTGAGTTTCCGTCAGTGCAGTGCGCCCTTCTCTTCAGAGTCAAGTGACATGATAGGGGGTTCCTCTTCAGCACCCTGCAGCATGACCTTCTGGGTGCTATCCAAAATGAATAACCAACAACAGCACCCGTTAGCTAATGGCTTTTATATTAGATGGCACTTGCACGACCCTGGAATCCGCACCAGCTCCCACATCTTAAACAATAGTGGCAGGTTCACAATTCCGGTGTGTGATATAATTAGGGGGACAGGAGGTGGCTTAACAGCTACAGCGGTCAACCTCGAAGCTAGGGAGCCAGGTTTGAGTCTCGGCAGGGATGCTCAACATCCTGTGATTCTGGGCAAATCAGTTAATCTCTCCATGCTTAACAAAATGAATGTGTCTGTCTGTAACGCAACTGGTGCTCATGTAAAGAGCTCTGAGACCTTCGGGTCGAGTTTGTACGATATAAATCTAAAAGAAAAATTATACTGTTATCTCAGGAAAGGCCACTTAAATATTCGATCTTTGGCAGTGCGGGCTGAGTTGCGGGAAGCGGGTGGAGCATGTTCACGACTCCGTATCCGGAGATAACTGGAAACATGAGCATACAGTGTTGTTTCGGGTGTTCGTATCCCACCCCTCTCGCAAGATCCCATCTCGGAAACCGCCACGCGCCAGCTGAGGTGTGCTGTTGAATTATTAGCTGCACTCTAGATTAACAGTAGAGTATTCTAGTCGCTAGACCTGCATTTTTTAAATTGTTCGAAGCCTGATCATGTAAATTAAAGCAGCGTTTCCCAGGGATCTTTAATTTTTAAATACATAAAGTAATCTGAGTCATTCCTGGCCACAAACCGGAGCCAGGAACATTACTTTACATTTCTTTTAATTGAATTTGAATGACTGAGAAGGTGTGGCGTAAGGGCCAGAGCTGCTGACTTCGAAGCTGGGGATCCAGGTTCGAGTATCGGCGTAGGCTCCACATCCTCTGATTCTGGGCAAATTATTTAATCTCCTATCGACTACGGCCTATGGACAGCGCCTAAAAACCCTCACTGGAAGTATTACAAATTGTAATAAAATAATGAGAGAAATGTAAAATCGGTTCCTGGCTCCGGTTTGTGCCGAGGGACCACTTGCAAATGGTACTTTATTAGTGGGTACTAGGGGGGACACTGGGAACAATGCACCAGTTGCTTGGCCTTTAGTAGCTCACAATGATTTTACTGATCAGAAGTAGCTCTCTCAACAGAAAAGGTTGGAGACCCCTGGTATACACGGATTATTGGTAGCACCGACGGTTCATGCAGTAAAAAGTTACCACTGTAGAACGAGCAGGATTTGCAAGAGGGAAAGCTGTGCGCCTATTCCGCACACATCCGCTGCCTGTGTCACCCTCCTATAGAGAATTGTCCAAGTTGCGACATGCTGTGTACACTGCACATATTGTTTACCAGCAGATAATAACAACAAATACAAAGTTTCCAATGTGAGCAAGTAGCGGCCCACAGGGGCATTGCATCAGGAGGAAGCGGGGACCTATTTATTAGGAGAAGGTGAACCTGTCTCAGGCCAAGAGCTATGGCACTCTGTAACAACTCTGTAACAACTCTGTAACACTCTAACAACAGCAACAGCAAATCCTGCCGTACTTCTGCACCGCCTTCAGTGTTACTGGTAGAAGCAGAAGTTTTATATTCTGAATTCAGCTCTATCGCCAGAATGAAAGGGGACGTTGAAGGACGTTAAAGGCCGTTGAAGGGCCTAGTTTTTTTCAGACTGTAACTGGAAAGTGTGGGCACGGATGTGTGCAGGCATCTTACAGCTTTCAGGCTTTTCAGAGATGCACAAAGCCCACAATGCCTATGTAAGGAGCTAGTTTTCCCACTCGCATACATGGGACAGATTTATTTTCAAGCAGTGTTGGCAGGGTGGGCGCCAAACTCTGCTCATCTCGCGGCAGGCAGAGTTTTTGCCAAACTCCGTGCTCCAAGCAGAGCACAGAATGTGGCAAAACTGTGCCAAAGAAGCGGAGTTTGCCGCCCACTCCTAGAATCAATGTCCCTGGTCACATGACAAAGCAGTGGGTGATATGAATGAATTTTACATGACACAGTCTGCTAGTCTAAAACAAGTCACATGACACAATCTGTGGTAATCTGAATGTTATCACATGAAGCAGTGGAGTGTAGGATTTACTGAATGAGGCCACATGACATAGTCTGTGATATTTTGAATGGGGTCACATGACACTGCATTGTCTGTTATATTCTACACTGTGTTACATGACCGAGCACATGGAGAACTTCACATAATATTATAAATCATGAATGATATCCACCCGTAGAGGAGACATTTTACACGACCTACAAATGATTTGACACACAGTGAGAGCTCAGCTAGAGCGGCAAATGGAAGTTGGTTAATTCCCATGAACACTATGTATCTCACGCTTTGAATATAGGTATTTGGACCTCTGCAGTGATGTGAGTTATCCTGATGGAGTCTCATACACTAAAATCTTTGTTACAATTTAGCTACTAGCTGTAATCTATAGCGCCTAGACACCAACTGAGACAGTGCATGATACATGCGTGCTACATGTGGGGGTTAGGGTGAACTCAGAGTGTGTCTATTGTGATTTAATGTATGGGGACAGGAGTCCACTTTGGATCCCCTGAGTGTGAATAGTACATATGATGGAGGATGGCGGGAGCCTGCCAGATAGGGAGGTAGATTGTTGAAACCTTCCTGAGGTCTTTGAAGTGGACCAGACTTCTGTGAACGGAAAGGAATGAGGGAGACAAATGATGCAGCGAAGGACATTCACTGCCCACTTCCTGCATTCTTCATCCCCAGAAGAGCTAATGCAGTTCTGTGTAGCAGCTGGGTGGGTAGGCCTCTCTTCTGAACCTTTGCCTCAGTTTCCTCTGTCACGGCACACCCAGCTCTACTCTCTCTTCCTACCAAGATTGAGTGACAAAGACTTTAGCCCGACCAGTCTGTGCCAATGAATAAAATGTCAGAACTCCCTGAAGCCAGCTCCAGAGATAGAGCTCTTGAATTTTCATCTACATCTAAAAAAACTAGGACAAATACTGGTGAGAAACCCAGGTCACTGCGCCAGGAGTCTCTTTGACCAGTGTCAAGACCCACAAAGCACTGATGGAGATAAATAGCGTCGAATTTTAAAGAAACATGTAAATAGGAAACAATATGTTTTTCAGGTATAAAAAAGTCAATGTTTACTAGAAAGATATTTTTCTTTGAAACATTCTGAATTATATCGAACCTAAAACATCATTTACATTTTTGATGGTCATGAATTACTATGATAGTCTTATGTTCAGCTCTTCCCAACACTGTGGCTTAGAGCAGGAGCCTGTGTGTTATCAGGTGAGGTGTGTCACATTGTGGCGCCGAGCAGGAGCTTGTATGATATCAGATGACGTATGTCACACTGCAGCCTAGAGCAGGAGCCTGTGTGTTATCCGGTGAGGTATGTAACACTGAAGCTTACAGCAAAAGATGGTGTGTTATTAGGTGGGGTTGTCACACTGTAGCATAGAAGTCTGTGTGCTATCATGTGAGGTATGTCACACTGTGGCCTAGAGCAGGAGCTTGTGTGTTATGAGGTGAGGTATGTCACACTGTGGCCTAGAGCAGGAGCTTGTGTGTTATGAGGTGAGGTATGTCACACTGTAGCTTAGCGCAGGAGTCTGTGTGTTATCAGGTGAGGTATGTCACACTGTAGCGCAGAGCTGAAGGCTATATGTTAACAGGTGAGCTGCGTCACACTGTGGATTAGGACAGGAGCCTGTGTGTTGTCAGGTGAGGTATGTCACTTTGATAAAGAACCAGTGTGTAAGGACCCCGGAGGCGCTAGACCCCGGGACCGAAGAAGAAACACTGCTGCTGCTGAAGGACCCCAGAGGCGCCAGACCCCAGGACCGCCTCCATAGTCCTTCACCAGCAGCAATATTTCTTCCTCGTCCCGGGGTCTAGCGCCTCCGGGGTCCTTCAGCAGCAGCAGTGTTTCTTCCTCGGTCCTGGGGTCTAGCGCCTCTGGGGTCCTTCAGCAGCAGCAGTGTTTCTTCCTCGGTCGCGGGGTCTAGCGCCTCCGGGGTCCTTCAGCAGCAGTGTTTCTTCCTCGGTCCTGGGGTCTAGTGTCTCCGGGGTCCTTCAGCAGCAGTGTTTCTTCCTCAGTCCTGGGGTCTAGCGCCTCTGGGGTCTTTCAGCAGCAGTGTTTCCTCCTCAGTCCTGGGGTCTAGCGCCTCTGGGGTCCTTCAGCAGCAGCAGTGTTTCTTCCTCGGTCGCGGGGTCTAGCGCCTCCGGGGTCCTTCAGCAGCAGCAGTGTTTCTTCCTCGGTCCCGGGGTCTAGCGCCTCCGGGGTCCTTCAGCAGCAGTGTTTCTTCCTCGGTCCTGGGGTCTAGCGCCTCCGGGGTCCTTCAGCAGCAGTGTTTCTTCCTCGGTCCCGGGGTCTAGTGCCTCTGGGGTCCTTCAGCAGCAGCAGTGTTTCTTCCTCGGTCGCGGGGTCTAGCGCCTCCGGGGTCCTTCAGCAGCAGCAGTGTTTCTTCCTCGTCCCGGGGTCTAGCGCCTCTGGGGTCCTTCAGCAGCAGCAGTGTTTCTTCCTCAGTCTTGGGGTCTAGCGCCTCTGGGGTCCTTCAGCAGCAGTGTTTCTTCCTCGGTCCTGGGGTCTAGCGCCTCCGGGGTCCTTCAGCTGCAGCAGTGTTTCTTCCTCGGTCCTGGGGTCTAGTGCCTCCATAGTCCTTCACCAGCAGCAATATTTCTTCCTCGTCCCGGGGTCTAGCGCCTCCGGGGTCCTTCAGCAGCAGCAGTGTTTCTTCCTCGGTCCTGGGGTCTAGCGCCTCTGGGGTCCTTCAGCAGCAGCAGTGTTTCTTCCTCGGTCGCGGGGTCTAGCGCCTCCGGGGTCCTTCAGCAGCAGTGTTTCTTCCTCGGTCCTGGGGTCTAGTGTCTCCGGGGTCCTTCAGCAGCAGTGTTTCTTCCTCAGTCCTGGGGTCTAGCGCCTCTGGGGTCTTTCAGCAGCAGTGTTTCCTCCTCAGTCCTGGGGTCTAGCGCCTCTGGGGTCCTTCAGCAGCAGCAGTGTTTCTTCCTCGGTCGCGGGGTCTAGCGCCTCCGGGGTCCTTCAGCAGCAGCAGTGTTTCTTCCTCGGTCCCGGGGTCTAGAGCCTCCGGGGTCCTTCAGCAGCAGTGTTTCTTCCTCGGTCCTGGGGTCTAGCGCCTCCGGGGTCCTTCAGCAGCAGTGTTTCTTCCTCGGTCCCGGGGTCTAGTGCCTCTGGGGTCCTTCAGCAGCAGCAGTGTTTCTTCCTCGGTCGCGGGGTCTAGCGCCTCCGGGGTCCTTCAGCAGCAGCAGTGTTTCTTCCTCGTCCCGGGGTCTAGCGCCTCTGGGGTCCTTCAGCAGCAGCAGTGTTTCTTCCTCAGTCTTGGGGTCTAGCGCCTCTGGGGTCCTTCAGCAGCAGTGTTTCTTCCTCGGTCCTGGGGTCTAGCGCCTCCGGGGTCCTTCAGCTGCAGCAGTGTTTCTTCCTTGGTCCTGTGGTCTAGCGCCTCCGGGGTCCTTCAGCAGCAGTGTTTCTTCCTCGGTCCCGGGGTCTAGTGCCTCCGGGGTCCTTCAGCAGCAGTGTTTCTTCCTCAGTCCTGGGGTCTAGCGCCTCCGGGGTCCTTCAGCAGCAGTGTTTCTTCCTCGGTCCTGGGGTCTAGCGCCTCCGGGGTCCTTCAGCTGCAGCAGTGTTTCTTCCTTGGTCCTGTGGTCTAGCGCCTCCGGGGTCCTTCAGCAGCAGTGTTCCTTCCTCAGTCCTGGGGTCTAGCGCCTCCGGGGTCCTTCAGCAGCAGCAGTGTTTCTTCCTCGGTCCCGGGGTCTAGCGCCTCTGGGGTCCTTCAGCAGCAGCAGTGTTTCTTCCTCAGTCTTGGGGTCTAGCGCCTCCGGGGTCTTTCAGCAGCAGCAATATTTCTTCCTCGGTCCCGGGGTCTAGCACCTCTGGGGTCTTTCATCAGCAGTGTTTCTTCCTCGGTCCTGGAGTCTAGCACCTCCGGAGTCCTTCAGCAGCAGTGTTTCTTCCTCAGTCCTGGGGTCTAGAGCCTCCGGGGTCATTCAGCAGCAGCTGTGTTTCTTCCTCAGTCCTGGGGTCTAGCGCCTCTGGGGCCCTTCAGCAGCAGTGTTTCTTCCTCAGTCCTGCGGTCTAGCACCTCCGGGGTCCTTCAGCAGCAGTGTTTCTTCCTCGGTCCTGGGGTCTAGCACCTCCGGGGTCCTTCAGCAGCAGCAGTGTTTCTTCCTCAGTCCTGGGGTCTAGCGCCTCTGGGGCCCTTCAGCAGCAGTGTTTCTTCCTCGGTCCTGAGGTCTAGCACCTCCGGGGTCCTTCAGCCGCAGTGTTTCTTCCTCAGTCCTGGGGTCCAGCGCCTCCGGGGTCCTTCAGCAGCAGTGTTTCTTCCTTGGCCCTGGGGTCTGGCGCCTCCGGGGTCCTTCAGCAGCAGCAGTGTTTCTTCCTCGGTCCCGGGGTCTAGCGCTTACTTGTAGGATGGAGACAGACAAGATGCCTGCCTCTTTCTCTCAGTGCTATGCAGAGCTCCTGAGAGTTAAAAGGGGGCAGTTTGTATCCTGTCCTAGTAAAAGTGTGAGGAGCCATGCGAAAAATTAGCGCATACAGACTTTGCGAAGGGGCAGATAAATAGAGCAAAAGAAGAAAAGGAATGAGAGTTTATTCAAAGGAAGGTGAAGGGGAGAGCAAAGGTACATGGTCTAGAGAAGTGGAGAACCATTTGATGAGTGGAAAACTAGGAATAGGAGAGCAATAGGTAGATATGTGATGCAGAGAACGGTGGAGACAGGGACGGTAGAGAGTGAGCCGATGCACCTGTTGATAGAGGCAGACGAAGAACGGAAAAAGGTGGAGAATTAAGAGAAAGAAAGAAAGGATTTGTATGAAGTTAGAGGGGCTCAGTAAGGAACAGATGAGAAGCCACCCTTGGCAGGCAGAGGGTCCCAGGGTCAGTGCATCTGTGTGGTTTCCACTGGGGTGCGTATGCGGATGGTACTACCCGACAGACACAGCAACAGCAGATAAGGGTTCAGCTCGGAAGAGAACGCATGAGCTGGGCTTTCAGAGAAGTCACTAGGCTGCTCCTACCTGTGCTGCTGCCATCCCAGATTAAAGGAGCCCTTGAAAACACTGCATCTGTAGAGGAAGGTGGTGGGAGGGCAAAAGCGCGACTGGAATAAACCAACCTTAAAAAAAAAAAGTTCCCTAAAAGAACAGATGAAGAAAGTGAGGTATCGGCTGAGTGAATGACTTAGAAGGCAGCAAAGAAGAGAAGCCTAGGCTCAAACTAAAAATGAGGAAGACACATCTCTTCAGTGAACACTGACCCTGATCCGACAGCCCTCCCTTGACCTTCTCCCAGAAATGGTTTCTTCTCAGGGACCATGCCCGGTTTAGTGCTCTGTATCCAGACTGTAAGTACTACCCATATATATTAAGACTGTAAGTGCAAATAACATATACATCTAGATTGTAAATTCTGACCACACTTATCCATATTGTTCTTGAGTAGTGTACATCTCACATTCCCTTGACAGATTAACCATATAAGGACCTTGTTCCATACAGGTGCCAGCCACATGCAGGGTCTGTGACAGAGAACAGACAACCAAAGAAATGATCAGTCTGTGACAGATAACGGGCAGAGGAAGAGTGTAGGGGCCAGCCCCATAGAGAGTCTGCAACAGAGAAGAGAAAACCAAAACGAGAGAGCGAACACCAAGCGTTTACAGGGTCTATGACAGAGAACAGTCACAGGACGAGAGCAGATATCAGTCTCATTCAGGGTCTGTGACAGAGAATAGACATATTGAGGGAGCGAGTAACAGACTCCTACAGGATCTCAGATGGAGAACAGACAAGCAGAGCAGGAGAACAACCAGCCGCATAAAGGGTCTGTGACTGAGAATAGACATATTGAGGGATCGAGTAACAGACTCCTACAGGATCTCAGATGGAGAACAGACAGGCAGAGCAGGAGAGCAACCAGCCGCATAAAGGGTCTGTGACAGAGAATAGACATATTGAGGAGTGGGTACCAGACTTCTACAGGACCTCAGATGGAGAACAGACATACACAGCAGGAGAGCAACCAGCCTCATAAAGGGCCTGTGTCTGAGAATAGACATATTGAGAGAGCAGGTACCCGACTCCTACAGGTTCTCAGATGGAGAATAGACAGGCACAGCAGGAGAGCAACCGGCCTCATAAAGGGTCTGTGACTGAGAAAACAGACAGTCATAGTGAGAGAGCAGACACCAGCGCCATGTACACAGAGAACACGCATTTACATCAAGAGGGTAGGTGCCAGCCTCATACAGGGTCTGTTAGAGAGAACAGACAACCAAAGAAATGATCAGTCTGTGACAGATAACGGGCAGAGCAAGAGTGTAGGGGCCAGCCCCATAGAGAGTCTGCAACAGAGAAGAGAAAACCAAAACGAGAGAGCGAACACCAAGCGTTTACAGGGTCTATGACAGAAAACAGTCACAGGACGAGAGCAGATATCAGTCTCATTCAGGGTCTGTGACAGAGAGCAAACACATTGAGAGAGCAGGTACCAGACTCCTACAGGATCTCAGATGGAGAACAGACAGGCACAGCAGGAGAGCCACCAGCCTCATGAAGGGTCTGTGACTGAGAATATACAGGATCTCAGATGGAGAACAGACAGGCACAGCAGGAGAGCAACCAGCCTCATAAAGGGTCTGTCTGTGACTGAGAATAGACATATTGAGGGAACGGGTAACAGACTCCTACAGGATCTCAGATGGAGAACAGACAGGCACAGCAGGAGAGCAACCAGCCTCATAAAGGGTCTGTGACTGAGAATATACAGGATCTCAGATGGAGAACAGACAGGCACAGCAGGAGAGCAACCAGCCCCATGAAGGGTCTGTGACTGAGAATATACAGGATCTCAGATGGAGAACAGACAGGCACAGCAGGAGTGCAACCAGCCTCATAAAGTGTCTTTGACTGAGAAAAGACATATTGAGAGAGCAGGTACCCGACTCCTACGGGTTCTCAGATGGAGAACAGACAGGCACAGCAGGAGAGCAACCGGCCTCATAAAGGGTCTGTGACTGAGAATAGACAGATTGAGGGAGTGGGTACCAGACTCCTACAAGATCTGAGACGGAGAACAGACAGGCACAGCAGGACAGCAACCAGCCTCATAAAGGGTCTGTGACTGAGAATAGACATATTGGGAGCAGGTACCAGACTCCTACAGGATCACAGATGGAGAACAGACAGGCACAGCAGGAGAGCAACTAGCCTCATAAAGGGACAGTGACTGAGAAAAGACATATTGAGAGAGCAGGTACCCGACTCCTACGGGTTCTCAGATGGAGAACAGACAGGCACAGCAGGAGAGCAACCGGCCTCATAAAAGGTCTGTGACTGAGAAAACAGACAGTCATAGTGTCAGTCAGTAATACTTTATTTCGGCAAAATTGCCATAAAAGCCAGATACAACAATAAATAACACATTTTACATATATGGCCGTAATATACAATTACATACAATTGACAAAAATTGGTTTATCTCCATGATTAAGCAATACCGATATTAAAATATAAATAAGAATATAAATTAAATAAAAGCCAGATTTTAAAAATAGATAAAACTGAGTAAGACTGAGGAAGACAGAGTGTCTTAAATCTATATGGAAAGGGAGATGGGTGGATTCCCCCCCTGGATTACAATTTATAACCAAAACGTTTCCTAATAATATACACATTAAATAAAAATCTACTTATACCAAACACCACTAGTTGTGAGGTGTTAGACTTTATTATGCACTCTGCTTCTTTGTAGGATCTAACCCCCGCGTGTTTACAAAGGGGTTTGATCCAACAATGCCTCGGTTTCTTGTATGCCGGGCAGAAGAAGAGTAGATGGACATCATCTTCCCTTGCCCCTAGAGAGCAGACAGTGCACATTTCCGAACCTTTTTCCCCACCCCACCTGCCTGTGTAAGCACTGATCAATAAGACCCCATACCTAAATTTCAGATATAATGATTTTGCTAATGGAGGGCCAATCTCGTCCATGAATTCTTCACAATTGGGTGTATCTTTTATGTTTAGGAAATTCTGGGTCAATATGCGTCGTAGATCCAAGTGTTAGCTCACCATTGACGTGGGACCAGAAAGTTTCCTTTAAAAAATTTTGGGAGGACAGAGTCATGTTCTGAGGCGCCTCCCAAAAATGAGAAAGCCCTAATCTCTCAAACCACTTGCATATATACTTTAGCCATGGGGTTTTCAAGTGCTCATCGATCTGGATTAGTTCAGTCAATCCACACTTATAATCGCACAACTCCGGGGTTGACCAAACCCTAACCCAATACAACAGTGGTCTCAATAGTGCTAAATACTCTGTTCTTTTTAGATTAATGTCGAGGAATACGGGGACAAGGGGGGTACTGGATGGTATTTTAAGCAGTCTTCTTACAAAATTGTTTTCTACCTTCCCAAATTTGTTGGTACTACAATGGCCCCAAACCTCGGCACAGTCATAGTGAGAGAGCAGACACCAGCGCCATGTACACAGAGAACACGCATTTACATCAAGAGGGCAGGTGCCAGCCTCATACAGGGTCTGTGAGAGAGAACAGACAGCAGACACCACACAAAGTAGAAGGCAAGAAACAGACAGCAAGAGATAGGGAGCAGACATCAGTCGCTCTCAGGGCCTATGACAGGAATCCGGTAGTTGCCCTCAGAGAGAGTTTACATCAGTGCAGGTTCCATCCCTTTCCAGCATCTGAAATACAATTCAGACACCAGCCCCTTACAGAGTTTGCAACAGAAAAGAGGCAACAGGCTCCTACGGGGTCTGTGACAAACAAGCAACCAGCCCAGCTGAACCTCTGCCTGATGAACCCTGCATTGCTGGGAGTCACCTGCACAGATGCTCTTGGGAGCCTGTGTACTACACATTGCATTGCTGCACATCTTCTGCTGTGTCTGATACCCTTGTGGGCCTTTGTGCTACACATTGCATTGCTGCACATCTTCTGCTGTGTCTGATACCCTTGGGAGCCTGTGTGCTACACATTGCATTGCTGCACATCTTCTGGTGTGTCTGATACCCCTGGGAGCCTGTGTACTACACATTGCATTGCTGCACATCTTCTGCTGTGTCTGATACCCTTGTGAGCCTGTGTGCTACACCCTACATTGCTGCATCAAGCCTTCTGACACCAACAACTGTCACTATCACACTGAACCCTTTGAGTACCACGTGAGATCCAAAAACACCCACACACATCCCTTCTGATCCTCTGCAGCCGCCTCTGGGGCTCAAGGTATACACCTGTGGTCTCAGCGCTCCGACAGCCACACTGTGCTCTTTTCCTGTTTCTTATATAGGTTTCACAGAGTGCCTTTGCTTACGATCCCTAAGCACCCACAAATATACCTTGTGGCTTTGGGCAGTCTTCTCCAGGGGATCCACGGAGTCCACTTTGATCCCTGAATACCCACAGACATATCTTGTGCTCTTCTGCATCCTCTTCTATGAGGCTCATAGTGTTCCACCTCTGATCCCTAAAAGCAGACATACATACCCTGTATTCCCCTGTGAGACTCGGAGGATGTCTTTACTTGTGAATCCTGACCTCCCACATATATACCATGTGCTCTTGGGCACACTTCTCTATTGGATCCACAGGGTGAAATGTGATCTCTTAACACCGAAAACATACTTTGTATCTTCTTAAAGACTTAACAAGTGACTTCACTTGTGGTACCTGAACACCAACACACCTACCTTGTGCTCCTCTACAGGTTCTTCCTCTTGGTAACTTACAGAGTGTCTTTACTTGTAAATCCTGAACACCCACATACACCTCTTGCACAGATTTCTCTTTGGGGCCCACTGGCACGTTATGACCTATAAACAATCACAGACATACCGAGAGCTGTTAGTAGCCTCCTCTATGGACTCTCCGGTGTCTTTTGATTCCCTGAACATCCACAGACGTACCCTGTTCTCTTCTGCAGTCTCTTCAATGGCGCTCACAGGTAGGGTGACTAGATGACGCCATGCCACAGGCACTCAAACTTTCCATTTCGGAGCTTTTGATTTAACATATTAGTGCATTCTGGGAGTTGTGGTCTTAGTTCATTTTACTGAATCCTATTGCTTCAACACATCAGATTAAAATTATTTAATAGAAGCAAAGTCCTGGAATAGAAAAACGGCGTTCCAGTGACACAGAGCCATCTGGTCACCCTATACAAAGGGTGACTTTTGACCTCTGAACACTCACACACAGCTTGTGCTCTCCGGCTGCCCCTTGGTGTTCCCTGAATTTTCACAGACATATCTTGTGCTCCACTTGTCGTTCCTAAACACCCACACACACCTTGTGCTTGCTTGCAGGTTTTCGGTTGGGGCTCGGTGTGCCTCTGTGATCCCCGAATGCCCACAGACGTGCCTTGTCCTCTTTTCCAGCCCCTTCTTTGAGGCTTGAACAACCTGTGATTTCCTAAAATACAACTTATATACCTTGTATTCCTTTGTATGAATCATTTCATGTTTTCATTAGTGAGCTCTGAGCACCCACTCACATAACTTGTGCTCTTGGACAACTATCTTTATGGGACTCACAGGGCGCCTTTGATCACTGAAGACCCAGAGACATTGTACTTCTGAAAGCCTCCAGGAGTGTATTCACTAGTGAATCCTGAGCACACACATACCCTGTGCTCTTCTGCAGCCGACTCTATGAGGTACACAGAGTGACTTGTGACCTCTAAGTACGTGCACACATAGCTTGTGCTTTCTGACTGCCTCCTTGATGGGGCTCACAGAGTGACTTTGTGATCCCTGATTGTCCACAGACATGCCCTGTGATATTCAATTGATACACACACACACACACACACACCCTTATAGTCATATGCAGGTTCCTCAGTGGGGATCATAGTGTGAAACTGTGATCCCTGAATGCCTATAGACATACCTTGTACTCCTCTGCAGCCTTCTCTAGAGGACTTGCTGAGTGTGTTGTATGCTCCTTGGACTCCCAGCACACCACACATATCATCCTTTGATCCTCTGCACAGAACAGATTCAGTTTCTCGTGATGTTTCTCACACAGATTCTCCTCCGGGGGCCTCACGGGGGGCAGATGAAGCTGTTTTAACATTTCCACGATGTTACCCAGTTGCTTGTTGGGTCGGAGGCTTTTCCCAGATGTTTCCCTGCACTGTGGACAGGGGAAGTTTCCATCTCTTCCCTCCCAGCTCTGAGTGATGCAGGAGCGGCAGAAGTTGTGTCCACACTCAATAATTATCACCGGATCAGTAAAATATTCCAAACAGATGGAACAAGTGGCCTCTTCTTGGAGCTTCCCGAGCTGAGCTGCTGCCGCCATGATGCAGAAATGCAGGAAGTAAACTTAAGCTTCAGTTTCTTTCTTTGTGAAGTGGGTGTGTCTGTGCGTCTGCCCCTCTCTGGCTGCGCTGGGACTTCCGGGTTCATGTTACAGTCACAGAGCAGGAGGGAACTGCCACTTGGTTTTGTTCTCACTTTCTGCAGGTCTCCGGAGCTGCACTTAAAAACTTGTAAAATCCTTTGTATTTTTTAAATATGTTGATTGTAATCATTGTTTGGAATTGTACATATTTAAAAATACTTTTTAGGCAATTTCTTTCTGCATTTGCAATTTTACATTAAGGTTTTAAAGCCTGCAAAGTACCTGCTTTTGCTTCATGTTTTTTTAATCTATTCCAGCCATGCTTACAAATACTAGTCAGGCCAATAAATAACCGTCCAGATCAGATCACAACTCCACCTGTACTTTGTACAGGTTCACTTGTTGATGCCTTTACATCTGAAGTTTTGTGTTTAAGAGAAGATTGTAGCCACTGCCTGTGATTAACAGTTCTGTGTGTGAGGGGAGATTGCACTGCTGCTGCTTGTGCTGTACCCTTCAGTGCGCGGGGTAGCTTGCACTGCTTGCGCTGCACTTCTTCTGTGTGTGAGGAGCTTGCACTGCTGTTGCTTGTGCTGCACTTCTGTTTGCGAGGGACGCTTCCACTGCTGTTGTTTGTGCTGCATCTCTTCTGTGTGAAGGAAGTTTGCACTGCTGGTGTCTGTGTTGCACCTCTTTCATGTGTGAGGGACGCTTGTACTACTGTTGTTTGTACTGCACTTTTGTATGTGAGGTAAACTCCCAGTGCTGTTGTTTTTGCAGCTTCTCTCCTGAGTGAAGGAAGCTTGCACTGCTGTTGCTTGTAGTGAACCTCTTCTGTGTGAGAGAAACTTGCACTGCTGTTGTCTGTGCTGAAGCTCTTCTGTGTGCAGGAAGCCTCCACTGTTGTTGCATGTGATGCACCTCTTCTGTGTGTAGGGGAAGCTTGCACTGCTGTTGTCTGTGCTGCACCTCTCCTGTGTGACGGAAGCTTGCACTGCAGTTGTCTGTGCTGTACCTCTTCTTTGTGAGGGACGTTTGCATTGCTGTTGTCTGTGCTGCACCTCTTCTGTGTGTGCAGGAAGCCTCCACTGTTGTTGCTTGTGATGCACCTCTTCTGCGTGTGAGGGAAGCTTGCACTGCTGTTGTCTGTGCTGCACCTCTTCTGTGTGTGCAGGAAGCCTCCACTGTTGTTGCTTGTGATGCACCTCTTCTGTGTGTGAGGGAAGCTTGCACTGCTATTTTCTGTGCTGCACCTCTTCTGTGTGTGCAGTAAGCCTCCACTGTTGTTGCTTACTGATGCACCTCTTCTGTGTGTGAGGGAAGCTTGCACTGCTGTTGTCTGTGCTGCACCTCTTCTGTGTGAAGGAAGCTTGCACTGCTGTTGTCTGTGATGCACCTCTTCTGTGTGAGGGAAGCTTGCACTACTGGTATCTGTGTTGCACCTCTTTTGTGTGAGGTAGACTTGTACTGCTGGCATCTGTGTTTCCTCTTCTTTGGGAGGGAAGCTTGCACTGCTGTTGTCTGTGCTTAACCTCTTCTGTGTGAAGGAAGCTTGCACTACTGGTATCTGTGTTGCACCTCTTCTGTATTGGGGAAGCTTGCACTGCTTTTGCTTGTGATGCACCTCTTTTGTGTGTGATGGAAGCTTGCACTGCTGTTGTCTGTGCTGCACCTCTTCTGTGTGTGAGGGAAGCTTGCACTGCTGTTGTCTGTGATGCACGTCTTCTGTATGAGGGAAGCTTGAACTGCTGGTGTCTGTGCTGCACCTCTTTTGTGTGAGGTAGACTTGTACTGCTGGCGTCTGTGTTCTCTTTTCTGTGGAAGGGAAGCTTGGACTGCTGTTATATTGTCTGTGATGCACCTCAGTTGCCTGTAGTGCACCTGTGAAGAGGAAGCATGAACTCCTACTGCCTGTAATTAACCAGTTCTGTGTATGAGGGAAACTTAAATCGTCGTTTTGTGTGCCTTGTGTACCTTTTATGAATGTAAAGATGTTCTGAGTCGACATTTTCATATTTTGGATCTTTTTTCTCCTATCAAGGCTATCCCTTTCTCAAATTCAAGCCAGGGGCTGATTTTATATGCCTTGTATTTTAAAATCTGCCTCTTCCCAGCTGTGGCATGTATGACTGTGTCCTGATTGTGACTGTACTATACATAAGGGAAGTCTGCATTGCTGCTATATCCATCATGTGTGCGAAGGAAGCTTGTTCTACCTGTATGATCTTCCACTGTGCGTGTTCCATGTGTGAGCACTGCTGCACCCATTCTGTGTGTGAAGGAAGCTTCTTCTGCCTGTACCTGTTTGATTCTGCAATGTGCCTGCTCAGTGTCTGAGAACCTCTGCTGCTACTGCGCTTAACTTTTATCTGAGGGAGAATCTTGCACTCTGATGGCATGTGCTCTGCTCAGATTGTATATACAAGAAGATTACACTGTGGCTGCTTGCGCTGTACTCTGTGTGAATAAAAAGCTTGCACTGTGGCTGCTTGTGCTGAACTCTGTGTGAATAAGAGGCTTGCACTGTGGGTGCCGGTGCTGTACTCTGTGTATGAGTGAGAAGCTTGACTGTGACTGCTTGTGCTGTACTCTGTGTGAATAGGAAGCTTTCACTGTGGGCGCTGGTGCTGTACTCTGTGTCTGAGTGAGAGAAGCTAACACAGCGACTGCCTGTGCTGTACTCTGTGTGAATAAGAAGCTTGCACTGTCGGTGCTGGTGCTCTACTCTGTGTATGAGTGAGAAGCTAACACAGCGACTGCCTGTGCTGTACTCTGTGTGAATAAGAATCTTGCACTGTCGGTGCTGGTGCTGTACTCTGTGTATGAGCGAGAAGCTTGACTGTGGCTGCTTGTACTGTACTCTGTGTGACTAAGAAGCTTGCACTGTGGGTGCTGGGTCTGTATTCTGTATGTGAGTGAGAAGCTTGACTGTGGCTGCTTGTACTGTACTCTGTGTGACTAAGAAGCTTGCACTGTGGGTGCTGGGTCTGTATTCTGTATGTGAGTGAGAAGCTTGACTGTGACTGCTTGTGCTGTACTCTGTGTGAATAAGAAGCTTTCACTGTGGGCGCTGGTACTGTACTCTGTGTCTGAGTGAGAAGCTAACACTGCGACTGCCTGTGCTGTACTCTGTGTGAATAAGAAGCTTGCACTGTCGGTGCTGGTGCTGCACTTTGTGTATGAGCGAGAAGCTTGACTGTGGCTGCTTGTACTGTACTCTGTGTGACTAAGAAGCTTGCACTGTGGGTGCTGGGTCTGTATTCTGTATGTGAGTGAGAAGCTAGCACTGTGGCTGCTTGTGTTGTACTCTGAGTGAATAAGAAGCTTGCACTGTGGATGCTGGTGCTGTATTCAGTGTGTGAGTGAGAAGCTTGCACTGTGGGTGCTGGTGCTGTATTCAGTGTGTGAGTGAGAAGCTTGACTGTGGCTGCTTGTGTTGTACTCTGTGTGAATAAGAAGCTTGCACTGTGGCTGCTTGTGCTGTACTCTGTGTGACGAAGAAGCTTGCACTGTGGGTGCTGGTGCTGTATTCTGTATGTGAGTGAGAAGCTTGCACCGTGACTGCCTGTGCTGTACTCTGTGTGACTAAGAAGTTTGCACTGTTGGTGCTGGTGCTGCATTCTGTGTGTGAGTGAGAAGCTTGCACTGTGGTTGCTGGTGCTGTACTCTGTGGATAAGTGAGAAGCTAGCACTGTGGCTGCTTGTGCTGTACTCTGTGTGAATAAGAAGCTTGCACTGTGGGTGCTGATGCCGTATTCTGTATGTGAGTGAGAAGCTAACACAGTGACTGCCTGTGCTGTACTCTGTGTGAATAAGAAGCTTGCACTGTTGGTGCTGGTGCTGTATTCGGGTGTGTGAGTGAGAAGCTAGCACCGTGAGTGCCTGTGCTGTTCTCTGTGTGAATAAGACGCTTCTACTGTGGGTGTCAGTGCTGTATTCAGTGTGTGAGTGAGAAGCTTGACTGTGGCTGCTTGTGCTGTACTCTATGTGACTAAGAAGCTTGCACTGTGGCTGCTTGTGCTGTACTCTGTGTGATGAAGAAGCTTGCACTGTGGGTGCTGGTGCTGTATTCAGTGTGTGAGTGAGAAGCTTGACTGTGGGTGCTTATGCTGTACTCTGTGTGAATAAGAAGCTAGCACTGTGACTGCCTATGCTGTACTCTGTGTGACTAAGAAGCTTGCACTGTTGGTGCTGGTGCTGTATTCAGTGTGTGAGTGTGAAGCTTGCACTGTGGCTGCTTGTGCTGAACTCTGTGTGAATAAGAAGCTTGCACTGTGGGTGCCGGTGCTGTACTCTGTGCATGAGTGAGAAGCTTGACTGTGGCTGGTTGTGCTGTACTCTGTGTGAATAAGAAGCTTGCACTGTGGGCACTGGTGCCGTATTCTGTATGTGAGTGAGAAGCTAGCCCCATGACTGCCTGTGCTGTACTCTGTGTGAATAAGAAGCTTGTACTGTGGGTGCTGGTGCCGTATTCTGTATGTGAGTGAGAAGCTAGCCCCATGACTGCCTGTGCTGTACTCTGTGTGACTAAGAAGCTTGCACTGTCGGTGCTGGTGCTGTACTCTGTGTATGAGTGAGAAGCTTGACTGTGGCTACTTGTACTGTACTCTGTGTGACTAAGAAGCTTGCACTGTGGGTGCTGGTGCTTCATTCTGTGTGTGAGTTAGAAGCTAACACCGTGACTGCCTGTGCTGTACTCTGTGTGACTAAGAAGCTTGCACTGTGGGTGCTGGTGCTGCATTCTGTGTGTGAGTTAGAAGCTAGCACAGTGACTGCCTGTGCTGTACTCTGTGTGACTAAGAAGCTTGCTTTGTGGGTGCAGTTGCTGCATTCTGTGTGTGAGTGAGAAGCTAGCACTGTGACTGCCTGTGCTGTACTCTGTGTGACTATTACAGTGGCGGCTCCTCTATAGGGGCGTTTGGGCGCCGCCCCCTGCTTTCTCGCAGTGCAAGAAGGCAGAAACATAAATGGTAATAACTAGCGAGAAAGCAGAAGTGCCTGGTTTGGGGTGGGCGGTTCTGCTCGAGGGCAGGGAGGGAGTGCTTGCCCACTGTTCTGCATACTGACTGTTTGGCCAGCCCCAGGGCCGACCAAACAGTCAGTATGTACAACAGTGGGCAAGCCACTGCCCCCTGCCCTCGAGCAGGACCGCCCACTCTCCCTTTTCTCTATGTAGGCTGCTGCATGCAGCAGCCTACATAGAGAAAATGGCCCAGGTGGGGCGCGCTCAGATTCGCCTCACCAGTTCTGATTGGCGGAGAGGAGGGAGGCTGCCTTTCCTAATGACGCAGGGAGAGCTGCAGCCGGCCCGGGCCAGAACTGGAAAACGAGTCAGGACCAGACGGCGGGAGTCAGGACCCATCCAGAAGATGGCGCGGGATGGTAACTTTTATTTTATATATTTTTTTCCCATTAAACCCCTCCTGCCTTATCCCCTATCCCCCGCGGCGCGACGACCCCATTAACACCCCCCCCCCCCCACCCGCCCGTAATGCCGGCCTCGACTGTTCTTAGGGATGTGAGAATTTCGTATAATTATATCAGAATTTTTGCAAAGCTGCATGAAATTACTCGTATGTCTACCAAATGTAAATACATCACATAGAGTTATATTTTAGCATAAAATATGTGCTTGTGCTCATTTTTGACATGAGGATGCATTTTTTGGTTAAAATCTTTTCCTAAAAGACAAGTGTTGCCAATAACAGCTGCTCGCATGCTGTTTAGGCATTTTCAGGTCAGCATTATTGTGTCCTTTTCCTGTGGTCCATTAAAGACAACGAAATGCTTGCAAAACCGGCGCGAGGAGGAGATGGTGTCGGGAGGTTGAATACAGACTGAAATATGGGCCTAAATCTCATTGGTTGTTTTCTGAAGTCATTGCAATATCAAGTTAAGCTTCATCATAAGCCACCACGATAGCGTATGACCTAAAGCCTGGTGCAGCCACTGACATTAATGTGTATATTACTGTGGCAATCAAGCGCTTCACAAGATGGCCCTTACTAATCGGAAGCACTGCAGGTCTCCAAACTAGCAGTTTGCCGACCTTCATAATGGCATCCCACGTGGCATCAGCACGAGATGTATGGCAAGCCCAGGTAGCCAAAGCACCGTGCAAGCATGGCAGGTAGCCAAAGCACAGAGCAAGCATGGCAGGTAGCCAAAGCACAGAGCAAGCATGGCAGGTAGCCAAAGCACCGTGCAAGCATGGCAGGTAGCCAAAGCACCGTGCAAGCATGGCAGGTAGCCAAAGCACCGTGCAAGCATGGCAGGTAGCCAAAGCACCGTGCAAGCATGGCAGGTAGCCAAAGCACCGTGCAAGCATGGCAGGTAGCCAAAGCACCGTGCAAGCATGGCAGGTAGCCAAAGCACCGTGCAAGCATGGCAGGTAGCCAAAGCACCGTGCAAGCATGGCAGGTAGCCAAAGCACCGTGCAAGCATGGCAGATAGCCAAAGCACCGTGCAAGCATGGCAGGTAGCCAAAGCACCGTGCAAGCATGGCAGGTAGCCAAAGCACCGTGCAAGCATGGCAGGTAGCCAAAGCACCGTGCAAGCATGGCAGGTAGCCAAAGCCTCGACTGTTCTTAGGGATGTGAGAATTTCGTATAATTATATCAGAATTTTTGCAAAGCTGCATGAAATTACTCGTATGTCTACCAAATGTAAATACATCACATAGAGTTATATTTTAGCATAAAATATGTGCTTGTGCTCATTTTTGACATGAGGATGCATTTTTTGGTTAAAATCTTTTCCTAAAAGACAAGTGTTGCCAATAACAGCTGCTCGCGTGCTGTTTAGGCATTTTCAGGTCAGCATTATTGTGTCCTTTTCCTGTGGTCCATTAAAGACAACGAAATGCTTGCAAAACCGGCGCGAGGAGGAGATGGTGTCGGGAGGTTGAATACAGACTGAAATATGGGCCTAAATCTCATTGGTTGTTTTCTGAAGTCATTGCAATATCAAGTTAAGCTTCATCATAAGCCACCACGATAGCGTATGACCTAAAGCCTGGTGCAGCCACTGACATTAATGTGTATATTACTGTGGCAATCAAGCGCTTCACAAGATGGCCCTTACTAATCGGAAGCACTGCAGGTCTCCAAACTAGCAGTTTGCCGACCTTCATAATGGCATCCCACGTGGCATCAGCACGAGATGTATGGCAAGCCCAGGTAGCCAAAGCACCGTGCAAGCATGGCAGGTAGCCAAAGCACAGAGCAAGCATGGCAGGTAGCCAAAGCACAGAGCAAGCATGGCAGGTAGCCAAAGCACCGTGCAAGCATGGCAGGTAGCCAAAGCACCGTGCAAGCATGGCAGGTAGCCAAAGCACCGTGCAAGCATGGCAGGTAGCCAAAGCACCGTGCAAGCATGGCAGGTAGCCAAAGCACCGTGCAAGCATGGCAGGTAGCCAAAGCACCGTGCAAGCATGGCAGGTAGCCAAAGCACCGTGCAAGCATGGTAGGTAGCCAAAGCACCGTGCAAGCATGGCAGGTAGCCAAAGCACCGTGCAAGCATGGCAGATAGCCAAAGCACCGTGCAAGCATGGCAGGTAGCCAAAGCACCGTGCAAGCATGGCAGGTAGCCAAAGCACCGTGCAAGCATGGCAGGTAGCCAAAGCACCGTGCAAGCATGGCAGGTAGCCAAAGCACCGTGCAAGTATGGCAGGTAGCCAAAGCACCGTGCAAGCATGGCAGGTAGCCAAAGCACCGTGCAAGCATGGCAGGTAGCCAAAGCACCGTGCAAGCATGGCAGGTAGCCAAAGCACCGTGCAAGCATGGCAGGTAGCCAAAGCACCGTGCACGCATGGCAGGGCAGCTGACACACAAGCCAGGAGAGTGAAGATGTGGCGTGCGCCAAACTGCTGGAGCAGTTGACTGGACTTGCGCAAATAAAGCAGGGGTAGACAGGTTTAAAATGATCTCCATAGTATAAAAGGGCCGGGTTTGGGACACGTGGATCGTGTGCAGGATTATTAAACAATGTGCGGTGGTCAGAGAATTCCAAGACGGGGACACAGAGAAAGCAAGAATATGAGCTGAGGCTCTCTGTTTCTGCTCCTCGGCCTCACTCTGTAGACGAACCACTACAACTAGCGATATAGAATGATTGTGTTAACAGTATGAGGTTTCATATAACAGTGTGTTGTGATACGGGTTAAATTGTTCTTTATTTAGTGTCCTAAGGTGGAATCGTGTGATAGCCAAAGTAAACGGGTAAAGTGAACGTGGATTTATTTTAGCTGTGTGTTGTGATGTGGATGTCACAATGTCGTACTTTTCAATGAGTGATGGCTTGGCACTTTTTTTGTAAGACTGAAGTGAAGCTCTACAGTGTGCTGTGATTTGCTTGTCGAGGAATTCATAATGTGGGTCTGTGTATATTGTTGTTTATTCTGACCCTGGTATATGGTGTGATATAAGTTTACGGGGGTGACTGCAGATCACGGAGAGTGCCAGGGTGTCTAATTAAAACAAAGGACTTAGTTATAGGCGATAAAATTAATGTGGTCATTAATTACTGCAGACACCACCACATTGTGATTCGGCTAGCATCAAACCAAACATATTTGTTATTTGTATATGAGAGTGAGAGCAGATGAATGTACGGCACTTTTGAGGAATTTCGGGCTCACGCTCGCTCGCCAAAGTGCAGTATGACAATTCTACGCCTCACCACTTTCAAATGTCACCAGCCGCCACTGCTAGATACCCTTCCTTTGCTTGGTCCTCTGTCTATGTTGATGACATAGCAGCCTAAGAACACTGAATGAATGCTGTTGCAGCACTACCTTCTCGAATTCTCTAGAGCATGTATTCTTGGTAAGGTATGAATGTTCACTTCATTTAATTCCTTTGACTTTTGACTTGTTCAAAAGAGTGCCGCACACCTCCTTATTGACTTTTGCCAGTATGCGGTCTGACAGGCGTTGAAAATTGGCCAACGCACGGTCAGACGTGCCGATATTACAGTCAGCAACACCTGGACACAAAGATTCCAGACGTTAATTATCCCCTGCCATGCCACGCCGCTATATTTTTAGGTCCCGCCTGAGACAGCGCTTTAGCGCTGCTCTCGCGAGAGCTTTTGTAAACGGGGGGATTTGGAAGTGCAAACTAGTGCTTTCAGGCCTCCAAATACAGTGCATGTGCGCAGGGCGCGCGCACCATTTGGTAGCCTGCGTGAACATTTCGCAGCCGCTTTGATGCTCAGTGAGACGCGCGGCCACTGAACATCAAAGCGGCCGCGAAATGATCACCATTTGCCAGCCTGCGTGCCTCTCTCCCCTACTCCCTCCCTTATCCCACTTCCTGCTTGTTTTACTTATTTCGCGAGGAGCTGTCTATCCCTAGCGCGCGCTTCAACGCTCCTCCCCCACCACAGAGTGCGACTCGCAACCGCGCGTCTTCCACTAGGCCTGGGCAAAAATTTCGTTCCGTTCGCGGAAATTGCGATAATTTGACATTTTTGCGTTCCGCGGAGAGCGCGAAAATGTCAAAAATTCCGGTTTCCGCAGCTTGGCGATAATTTGTTTCTTGCTCGCGCTGTAAAATGATACATTCTCGCGCGCGCGCGATCGCCTTACCTGAATCCCTGCGTTCGCCGACAAGTTTTCTTGATCCGGTCGCGTTCTCCATGAGATGTTGTATTGTTTTTAGCCATTTGCGCTGTCTCGCGACAGTTCGCGCCCGCAGTGACGTCATGCATCGCGCGATCACGTCTTTCTTCTCGCGATCATGCACCGCGAGAACAACTCAAAACAAGATGGCCGCGCCCGCAAGCAACCACATGGGTAAGTTGGCGACCCGCAACCATGCAGAAAATCTCGCGAACATGCCGGAAAAAAACTTCCGCATCTTCCCGATATTTCTGCTTGTTTGCGATAATTTTAAACATTCTCGCGATAATTTGCGAAGGTTAATTCCGCAAATTCCGCCCACCCCTATCTTCCACAACTCCCGGGCTTGTTTCAGCCGTCATTCTCAAACGCTTACACAATCCTTACAATCCTTACATAACCGGGAAGGCGCTGCCTGTTCCTTGGTGGAATACTTGAAACCCCATCTGCCTAGAACAGAGGGAAGGCGGCGCCATATTTTAAGAAATCCTTAAGTTTCACACATTTCCACCACCACCTGTTGTAACGCACACAGGTCGGAGTACCTTCTTACCATGTGCAACAAAAATCGTGCTTCACGTCTAAAGCTAGCTGCAAGTGTTTTCAAAAACCCCGTTACTTTGCAAACACATCAAATTGAAGTGGCTTTTAGAAAAAAAAAAACACCTCTCCAGGAAATATGATGTGAGAAATAGTTCACCTAACTTCAAGTCGGTTTCCTCGTGTTCACATTTCCACTTACAGCAATAACCTGCCGAACGACCGCAATCACTTTCGTGGGCCGCGCGGCCGTGTCATTTTCACGGCCGCGAAGCCAATGCTGGTTAGCTCTCGCCAGTAATTTTTAACATCCGCATTCATAGCCGCAGTTGTTAAAGCAGGCACGGGGGACAGAGGATTGTACGAGATTGATAATTTAATTTCCTCTAACTCTTTCTAAAGTGACTGGAAAATCAATTGGAATTGCTTTATAAAGATAGGAACGGCAGTTATGGTGTCCGCAGTAGATATGGCACTGCATTTGTAATGGATGCAACCTGCCAACACATGACGAGAACACTGACAAGTTTGGAGAAGACGTGCTATCAACAGCAGTTAAGTGGCCCACCTTTGAGTTATCGAGCGTGTAAATTGAATTAGGTGTCTTGGACAATTTACTAGTGTTTTTCTAAATATGCTCTGTTTACAGTTCCCACTCCTCATGGAGAAAATCATTAGATTTTAGAGTGTAAATATGCCAGACTTATGTGGCTTAATAACGGCTACAGTTGCCGTCTTTAAAGCTGAAAAACACGGTGTGAGTCTTCGGAATGCTCAAGCATCCTGTGATTCTGGGCAAATCACTACTCCCCGTGAAAATGAATGTGTCCGTTTGTAATTCAACTGGTGCTTTTGTAAAGCACTCTGATACCTTCGGACCTTGCCCTTTATTAAAAAGGCTTTATCGATTTCTGAGAAGCCGCAGCACACATTGCTGGATCCTTCGCGGTGTCTGCACGCATTGATTGCAGAGCTGGTCCACAGGTGGCAGCCAGAGCGCCGGCCTGTTTCTCTGCCGTGACGCACGTGCCCTCGTTCCAAGTGGATTCCTCCAAGCAGCTCCGGCGCGCGCCAGCCTGCAGCAGGCATGTTCGTTGGCATATTCATGGCGGCTTTATTATGTCTCTCAGCCACACACACAAATACATTTGGATCCGTTCGTGGTTAACGGAAATCTTCACCGGTGGGGTCAGACTGAGGTCCGTACATTATTTGCATATTTTATATATTGACTTTTAGATTCCCCAGATTTTTCAACGTTATATTTTTACGTTTTCAAAAATGTAAATAGAGAATCCAAATTAATTAAAACGAAAACGTTCAGATAACTGTGTGCCTTTTTTCCGCCTCAAGTGGAAGCGTTTCATTCAACATGATGCATGTTAAGTTATGTTCATATTTCCTGTCTGTGGTTTTTCGGTTTGACCACGAGTCCGCTTTATCACATTAGACACCTCATCCAAGCGTGACTTCCTCCGGCCTGCGAAATTCACTCGGTCTCCTCACCTAATCATATATATATATATAAATTATATTTTTTTCCAATTAGCTGGTAGGTATGGCAGTGCCCATTTCCTGTTTACCCTCTCCGGTAAAACAATTATTTGGTGAGTCCCGATTCCACGCGGCTAAATCTGTACTATACTCAGCAGCCCGTTCAACACTTTTAGATCCAACCATTTGACAGTATAGGCCTTCATTAAACAAGCATTTGCAATGCAATAGGTCTCGCATTTATACGAGTTTGAGCTATTGGCATTGTAAATGACAGTGCCTTTTATTTATGTTTTAAAAAAACCAAACTTAAATAAAAAGCATCGCGCAATAAGACAGACCACACCAAATTTTGACTTAGCAGTAAAGGTCACTTTATTAGGACAGGTAACTAAGAACCACTTAATGAGACAATGTAACTATTATCAAATTGCCTCCCAAACATTTTTGCCACAAACAATTCCAAAAATACCCCAACCAAAATTTACCATAAATTACCCCATGTACTGCCCCAATGGCATCATTTCCTTTTTGACCATTTGGTTTACCTGTCCAGCTTTTCTTCCACCCTCCCCCGCCCCAGAGGGAAGGATAAGCCCACTCCAGACTATCCAAACCCTCAAAAAACCGCGTGAAAGAAACACACATGAAATGAAACAAAATGTCACCTGTCCTAAACGTGACTTAAGATCAAAAATTAATTTATATATATATATATATATATATATATATATATATATTTTTTTTTTTTTTTTATATATATTTTTTTTACTTATTTTTTTATTTATTTTTTTTATTATTATTAATATATATATATATATATATTTTTTTTACAGAAAAAAGAGGGTGGGAGGGAAGGTCACAAAAAACGACCATCTCTCTGCCTCAGCGCTCGTTTCCCGCCTAAAACGCTTCTCCAACGGTGAAAACCTACGCCCCGCCCCCTACCTAACTCGTGATTCGCTGCGTGGTCTGTACCATCGCGCGAACCTTCCCAGGGGGACACCCGGCTCGCGCCGCGGTCCCCCCGGGTCCCATCGCGCAATAAGACAGACAACACCAAATTTTGACTTAGCAAAAAAGGTCACTTTATTAGGACAGGTAACTAAGAACCACTTATTGAGACAATATAAATATTATCAAATTGCTTCCCAAACATTTTTGCCACAAACAATTCCAAAAATACCCCAACCAAAATTTACCATAAATTACCCCATGTACTGCCCCAATGGCATCATTTCCTTTTTGACCATTTGGTTTACCTGTCCAGCTTTTCTTCCACCCTCCCCTGCCCCAGAGGGAAGGATAAGCCCGCTCCAGACTATCCAAACCCTCAAAAAACCGCCACCCAGGAAAACCCAAAGAGTTTTCCTGGCCCACCCCCAAAAGAAAATTGCTCAAAAAACAACATACTCTACTTTAAAAGATGATCACACCAAAGATTCTCATTCCAAAAACCCGCCAGCAAGTCCCGTAATTCCATCATATAGTAGGCTTGACCTAACTGGGATAAATGAACCCCATCCTCCTGAAAAAGATGATACTCGACACTGGTAATGTTATCATGAGACAAAACCTGAATACCCATTGCATTGCAAAAAATCTTCATCGCACGGTTTAATTTTTTGCGAGCTTTTTCCATGGCTGAATGATTGCGGGCCCCCCTCCACTGTTGTCTATAAATAAATTCGGTCCACACCAGAGACGTACCCACCCAATTGTTCTTGATGACTGCTAGATCCAATTGCATTTGTTTCAAGAGCGATAACCCAGATAAAGGTACAAGATCATTCTCACCTAAATGTATTATTAACAAGTCTGGAAAACCTCTGTCAGCTGATAATTCAGATAGCGTAGAAAACAACTTGCTCCACCTCATCCCACCGTTACCCTTCCATAGAACTTCGTGGCCTTTGCTAGGAAGTCCGAGCGACCTGCCGTAGATCTGACGTTCTGCAAAAACAGCAGACCACTTGACGAAGGAATGACCTATGATCCAAGTACGCATTTTTGAGGAAAAAGAATTGATGGCACGACCTAGGTAGAAAAGTAAAAATTAGCCTGTATCAAAGCAAACGAATAAGCCATCATAGTCTGACATAACGAGAACAACATGCAGACTTCCACCTACCAATCCTCTTAATGTCCTCCCAGTCCCAGCCCAATTTAGCCGCTTCCGTAGCTGCCCCGATCCTAAATGAGTGAGTCCCAAAAAGTAAGGGGTCCCTCCCAATCCTCTTCAAGGATTTGCGTAAAACAGCCAATAAATGAGCATCAGTAATTTTTGACCTATCTTGATGCAAAAATATGGGCCCATGTCTGAAATCAGGGGAACCTACAAATGAATCCCATTCCCAAATAGGACAACATCCTTGAACCCCACTCCCACTCAACTTAACCCAAACACCTTTACCCAACTGGTCAGTTTTAGACTTTTTCAAAAATAACTTGATTGACACCCCACGTTGAAAATCAATTTCACTGGACCGAATCCCTATTTGTCCTCGCAACCCCAATAATTCTGAAACCCGAAAGGCACCAAAAAACAACCAAATCATACATAGACGAAAGCGCGACACTTCCCAAAGGTCATAACAACAAAAAGGCAATTGAACTAGTAACTGCTGTAACAAACCAAAAGTAATAGGTTCTCGTAAAGGCCCGGACTGTATCCGCTCCCTGCTCAAACCTTTGAGCATCCGCCGCAACAAAACATCCCCAACTAAATCTTGACCCCACCATAGCTGACCATAAAAAGAAATCCCAGCCAATTTGCCAGAAATGGTTGTGTGTGATAAACCTTTATTGACTAAAGATAAAACAAACTGTAACATACAAAACTTGGAATCCAATAAAGGACCTTCAAAACAGTGTGATCTCATAAAAGTTAAAAATTCAGACCAAGCCTGCAGATAAGTGCGTCTAGTAGCAGGGGCTATCGATTTCTCGACCAAATCGATGATTCTCATTCCCCCAGCACCCAGATGTCTTGCGGGATTGGAGTTTTGTAGGTGTCTGCACCAGGCGCCAAGTTGCGGAATTTCTGCCAATTAGAACGAGACAAGGCGTCTGCAATTGAATTATTGACACCTGGAATGTGCCTTGCACGAAAAACAATATTGCATTTTAAGCTGAGTAACATGAAAAAACGCAAAAGCCTCAACACCCTTAGATCTTTGGCCTTCTGATTATTTATGAGCTGAACCACAGCCATGTTATCAATGTGGAACATTACACATCTGTTACTGAATTCCACACCCCAAACCATCAGGGCCACAATTAATGGAAACAACTCAAGGAAAGCAATACTGCGCCCTTGTGATAACCAATGGCGTGGCCATGCCTCCGCACACCAACGACCCTCCCAAAAAAGACCAAAACCATGTGCTCCAGAGGCATCCGAAAAAATCTGTATCTGCCAAATAGTATTGTCACCAAGAAAATATAAAGAAACTCCATTGAAATCTGACAAAAAGGTTAACCACACCTGAAGATCTTCCGTGATGGCTTTGGTAAGACGAATTCTGTGGTGAGGAAGATAGGCTCCGGACATCGCAAAACCCAACCTTCTGCAAAAAGTCCTGCCTGCCCTAACAACCCGACAAGCAAAATTCAGATAGCCCAAAAGCCGTTGGACTTGCCGAAGCTCAATCTTATCCTTACCAAGCACCTCCAAAAGAAAAGACCTGATCTCTTCTACCTTTGCAGTTGGCAAACTAGCCATCATAGTTACCGTGTCTATCTCTATGCCCAAAAATACGAGCTTAGTGCAAGGACCTTCCGTTTTTTCAGGAGCCAGCGGAACACCAAACTCCTCAGCCAAGTCCTGAAAGAATTCGAGACCTTTAAGGCATTGTTTTAGTTGTGCATCGCCAATGAACATAAAATCGTCCAAGTAATGACAGACATGTGTGTGGCCACTCCTCACCGAAAAACACCATTGTAGGAACGTGCTAAACGTTTCAAACAAGGCACAAGACACTGAGCACCCCATAGGAAGTACTTTGTCAACGTAAAAAGCTCCATTAAAAAACATACCTAGCAATTCAAAATCCGATGGATGGATAGGAAGTAAACGGAAGGCCGATTGAATATCACATTTTGCTAATTCTGCACCAACCCCTACCTCCCATACCAATCTCAAAGCGTCATCCACGGACGCATAAGAGACATTGGAATCCTCAGGGGAAATGAAATCGTTAATAGATTGGCCTTCCGGCCATGACAGGTGTAAAATCATTCTGAACTCACCAACCCGTTTTTTAGGGACTACCCCCAACGGAGATATTATCAAATTCTCCAAGGGGCATTGAATAAAAGGCCCAGCTACACGACCAGCTTGAATTTCAGCCTCCAATTTCCGTTGCACCACTTGAGGCAGTTCCTTAGCAGATTTTAGATTGTCAGCCCAACGGTGATCACGAGGCCCTTGGTAGCCAATGCGAAAACCTTCTTTAAAACCCCAAAACAGTTTGGACGCAGCTTCATAATCAGGATAAACTTCCAACCAAGGCAGCAAACGCATCAGATTAATTGGGGTATGAGCCCTTTGACATAAGTTGAGGGAATCCCCCTCCACCCCTTGGCAAACTCCCTGAACCCCCTTGAGGCTGTTTAGCGAAGCATTGGGTGATGGCATGTCTACCGCCACATTGGGAGCACTCGTGTTTGAACCTACAGAATTGCCTAGTGCATGAGCCCCGGTTAAAATTCCAGCAGGCCCCTGGCATCGGCAAGTGACCCCTTCCTGTAACCCCTGCCCCAACTGGAGCGGGGCGAGGCAGAAAGGGCCGATATATAATCGGCAGACCACTTGCAGTGTGCGTTGACGCAACCGGCTGAGCAGAGGACATCCACTGCAGCCAAAGCTCTTGATCTACTTCACCCCACGGTTTATCTTTAAACATACTGATCCGCGCCCTAAATTCTTCATCATAATTAAGCCATGCATAGCCCCCAAACTGCAAATGTGCCTTACGAATGGTGTCCATATATTTAAACAATGAAATAGCCCTGTCCGGATACCTCTCACAAAACACGCTAGCATATATCAAAAAAGCTGCAGTCCAATTTTCTATAGACTTTGGGACCCTGGGCTGCCTAGAAAGTTCCCACTCCTCCTCCTTGGACCCCTCTCTGGCTTGAATATCCCTATGAAGGAGTTTAAAAATATCGACAAATTCATGCAGCCAAATCTTATTCTTGGTGTTAACTGACAGATGTATGCCTAATGGCATGGCAAGACCCATATAAGGAAGCTTCTGCCGAGTCCCAGCAGTAGCCTTCACCTGACTTGAAACAGCAGGACCAACCTCAGCAACCCCACTACCCACAGAAGACCTTTTGCTGGAACTATCCGCATTACCTGAAATAGATGTTCGAAAAGCCTTGTCCCTTGTATCCCCACCAAAACCAACCCCCAACACCTTAGATGTATTTGACTCGTCCACCCCCACCGAGCCCGGCAAAATTTTGCCTACCCCAGGTTGTGACCAAGCAGCCCACCAATGAGGCTTACCTGACGTTAGTTGTGCAGCACGCTTCTGAAATTCCCGAGGATCATCACAACGCTGATAATCGCGATGCCGCTCTTGGTCCGACGTGAAATCCGCACTTGACTTCTGTAAGACACTAGCAGAATTGGTTGCCCCCGCACCCATTGAAGGCACGAAAGGAACATGTTCGGAACAACAACCATTACCCCCACGATCCTTTTCTGGAAAAACATCTTCAGTACCATCAAAATAACCCAGACCTTGAATACCCTGCACCTCTGAAGATTCACAAACATCCTTGCTTGTACTTGGCATTTCGCCATCACCCACCCCACCATCGTAAAACTCCCAATTGGTCACAGGCCTCCGATTAGAGAGCCCGGCCGCTATATTAAGATCCGCACCTGATCCGCTTGATGAAAATGACACGTTACCAAAAGGCGAAACCTGCTTCTGAATTGCTTTTCGAGGAAAAACTTGAGCTGCCTGCTGGACTGAATAACCTACCGCCTCCTCGCCGCTCGTGCCAGAATGCGATAACTTACCATGACCAGAGACATGATTACAAGCATCCGCCTCCGATGAGTCAGGAACAGCATGCTCAACCCAAATCCATTGACCACGTTGAGGACCAAAAGGAGAATCAAAATCCACCTGCGGGTGACAAGGAGGGGGGCGAGAAGCCGGGAAAATGGAGACAATGTCTGAAGAGTTAATAACAGTATCTTCTTGCAAAGGCCCAGCATCTTCCGATGACCTCTGTACCACCGTAGCCACATTCTCTGACACATCTTCACCCAAAGGGAGACAAGAAGGAGTAACTTGCCCCAAGCCAACTGCTGATGTGAGAGCATACACACCTTTGGACCCAGGGGGGCCCCTAGGTAAAGGGGACACCCCAGAAACTGAAAAACGCTTACCGAAATAAGTTCCCTTCGCTAGGCGTCCCCCACAAGCCTCAGAAGGGATAGAAAAAGATGACCTGTCTAGACAAACCTCCTCCTCCCCACCACTATCGCTAGGATAGTCCACCAAAGCTGCAGAGCGTCCCAATGACAAAACAGGAGGAGCAATGTCAATATTATGCCCAGAAAAGTAACCGGGTCTGTTCAAAAAATACTCTGCGCCCTTCAAAGACGCCCGTTTTGCAGGAGAAGGGGACTCAATAAACATAATGTCAGCACCCTCACTAGACATTCCCCTCCCCTTCCCACTTATACCTCTGCGTGATGATGCAGGCAGGCTTCTAGAAACCGCGCCTCCCCTGGCGCTGACTCGACGACGAGCTCGTCCCACCCGAGTCACAGAGACCTCCCCGGACTCCCTCACCGTGACTGCTGGTGCCGAGGCGCAGCGCGCTGTCAGGAGCCGGGAATGGGAGCTCAAACGAGCAGGCCTGCCGCGTGGATCCTTAGCTGAAACAGGAGCGAGTTCACCTCTGGTGGCCATCTCCTGCACGCGTCCTTTGACAGGAAGACAAGCTGCCACTGCGTCGCTCACACCTTTCGCCGTTACTCTCTTCGGGCGCCTCACAGCTGAAGACATTAAGTCAGGAACACCAGGGGCCAATAAGTCCACCCGGCCTGCCTCGTACAGAACACGGAGCGCATTCTGAACAGCTGGGTCGTCAGCCATGACCAGCTTCTTTAGTTAAATACAAATTAAATAAATAATGAGGCAAAAAACGGCACAAAAAACGACCGTCTCTCTGCCTCAGCGCTCGTTTCCCGCCTAAACGCTTCTCCAACGGTGAAAACCTAAGCCCCGCCCCCTACCTAACTCGTGATTCGCTGCGTGGTCTGTACCATCGCGCGAACCTTCCCAGGGGGACACCCGGCTCGCGCCGCGGTCCCCCCGGGTCCCATTGTCATTTACAATGCCAATAGCTCAAACTCGTATAAATGCGAGACCTATTGCATTGCAAATGATTGTTTCTTCTACCAGCGTGCGGATTTTATACTTAGCATCCACTGCACCGCCGTTTGTTTATTAGCGCATGGTCTGACACGCGCCCCACAACACGCGCAGTCACTGCCAACCACATGCTGTCTTTCGACTTGACAGTAGCACGCGGCACTCTCCTGCGCGTTCTGCTCCACATGCTGTTCGCTCCCGCTGCACACCCTACTCCACGCGCTCGAGCTGCCCAACACACAATGCCTCGAGCACGCGATGCACTCAGCTTCTTAACACATGCTGAGCAGCAGGCATGCAGCACAGCACAACAATGCCTCGAGCACGCGATGAGCTCAGCTTCTTAACACATGCTGAGCAGCAGTCATGCAGCACAACACAACAATGTCTCATCATAGTTTTGACTCTTAAAGCTGCATTGAGGTTTAACGAGTCTGCTGAAAATCATATTGTGTAACATGCAAATCACATATTTGTATTTTATGTAGATAGGGAAGCGGATTATTGCTTTTGACACAGAGATCCTTTTCTTACTTGCAATTCTTAAGTTCACATACTTCCATTACAGTACAGTGAGCTAGGAACCAGGAGCTGCGTGCAAACTGCAAGGCATAGGTATGGAACCTTACTCT